>NW_008794490.1:1900391-1916087 GCF_000699145.1 Aptenodytes forsteri
TGGGGGGGGGGGGAAGCAAACAAACTCAGCAGTAAGAATTTAGTTGGAAGAAGTTTTTCTCCTCCACCCTTAATTAAAAGCCCTAGGTATTTGCATAATTCACTCTGACTCTTGGGACTTAGCAAGTCATCTGGTTTTAGGATGTGCTGGAATTGTAAGAACAAGAGAAGTGGTGCATAGGGGCAGAGAGTACATTTATATGTCGTTGTCACTCCTGAGCTTCTCTCTGGGGACTGACCTTGCAGAGCAAGTAGCATTTTGAAACAGTATGGAAGCATTACCGGATTAATATGGAAATGTAGGTTAAAAATGTTCTCTGTCATTGGAAATGTACAGGAATTACTTAGCTGCTACCAAGGGATTGCGAATGAGTTTCAGGGCAATTGAACACTGAATTTCCTAGTGTATCACAATTACAGAAACAAATGTACTGTGAGTGGGAGAGCTTTTAAAATGTTATTAATTACTTCATCAAAGGTTTAATACTACTATTTGTGAGGATCATGCCTTTCCTCGCCCTTTTCCAGCAACCATCATTACGTTTCCTTTATCCTTTCAGCTCATGTATTTGGATGTTTGTTGTACTTATTTTCCAAGATTGAGGTTATAAAATACATTCCGGGGTGAGGAGGAAAATAAGCGGAGGTAGGTAAATATAGAATTAGAAATTTGGTCTTTATTACATAATGCTCCAGTTAAAGAAATTTTACTGAGCTGGAAATCAGACATTTCAATTCCCAGGTCTTCCATTGCCGCCTACAAATGTTTTTGTGTCCTTCACAACCACTTCTGCTTAATCGAGATCTCTTATCCTACACGAAGGAAAAGATTATTATACACCCATGTCATAAGTAAGATAACTGAGAATTTGCAAAAAGCACTCTGTCAAAACTGGGAAGAGACCCATCAGTGCCAGTTTGCTTTGCAGTGGACTGAGGAGTGTGCACACATTCAGCTGGTTCAGCTCCACCTGAAAGTGGGAAAGGTATCTCCTCAAAATATGGTAACTGGGTTGCTTGTGGTAATGTAAGTATTCCTTTACAGAGGTCCTGGACTTTAATAAATTCATTAGATTTGAGTGTTGTTTAAAAGAATTGGCCTAGAGTAAAATACCTAGGGCTGCTGAATTACCTGAAGGAATACAGAAAGCATTCGTGCCAGCATCTGATATCTCTGTTCCTCTAAGCAACTAGGATCTCAAGTGGTTCTACTCACACTGGGAACAAACACATTTCCACTATAATTTGGCATCTTCTCAGAGCATCTTGTATTATTCTGTAGACATCCCTAGAAAGCTCTTTTCCTTAATTAGAAAAGGAAACAGCATTTCAGGGCTACTGAACATGCTTAGCTTATACCCACTTGTGGTAGAGAAGGTATTACAGAATGCTTGTATGGTTTAAACTTGGACCAATTTTCATGCAATTCTTTCATGTAATTTTACAGATTTTGAATGAGTTTCTAACACTTTTTGTTTTTTTCTTTAATTCTCCCTACTCTTTATTAACTGCTGGTTAATCATGATTGTCTTAACCTTGACCTTTCAAGGTACATTTCAGATAGATATTATGGTAATCAAATGATTAAGGCTGGATAAGAACTGGAATATAGTTGAACCAAAATGCTACATATGATATAAAACTTCAAAGACTTTTTCAACTTGAAATTGAAATACGGTTCCAGGTCATATTTAGTAAATCACCTCTAGCAACAGAAGGAGCCAAGCCAACCTCCACTTTTTGGAGGAAATCTTCCAGGGAAAAGGGAATCTCCTTTCTTCTGTTCTGGAACCCGCAGCTCCATTTGTCTCCACTGGCAGAGGCAAATCACTCTAAAAGTACAAATATATTGGTAATTCCTACAGTGTTACAAAAGCCAGCCCCCTTTGATTTATTCATTGCCTGCAAGATAGCTGAGGGAGTGAGCAGGAAGAGAGGGAAGATGCAACACAAGGTGCATGTGAGTATTGGGAGTCTGCAGGCAGCAGTGCCCAGGCTGTGAGGGTAGCTCAGCCGCCATGACCATTAAATCGTTGATATCCTCTGCTACGCTCGCTTGAAAGGGATCTGGTTTGTGTGGCGTCAGTAACTGCCTTGTAGGATTTCCACCTGCTTGCAGGCAGCTTGTTTTGCATGGGTTCCCTTGCAGCCGTCAGATGGCAGCAGCTTTCAGTTGTCACTCCTGGCCTAGTTTGTATTCCAAACACTGGGCAAAAAGAGAGGTTAAAGACCGCATAGCCCTTCAGCTCCTAACATAAATCCAGTTTTGCAATAAAACTAAGACCATAGCATAAAAGATAAGTTGGAGTTATTTAAGTTGTAGGGTGTGAGCCTGAGGTCTCCTCCAGGGGCTCATTCCAGGCTCTGAGTTCTGGACAGCTGGTTTTGTTGTATAACTATGTCATCATCAGCTGAGTTTTGGTATTTTGTTTTCCAGAACTACTAGTGCAATAATAATGAGCCCAGTAGTAATCTTTGCAAAATCCCTTCTCATTGCCTACTATATTGAAGCAGAATGAAAACAAATTGGCAGCAGGCATCTAGAAAATTAGATATTAACTTTCAAAAGTGCATGCTAGTTTGCCCTGTAATAGCTGGGAAGCAAGAACATTATGTTTCAGCACTGAACCTTTTTGTGGAATCAAAATATTCTCTCACTATAGCCTGGTTCACATCTGCTGTGGGCTTTAATGTTGTTAACAATACTTGTGATTGCAGTAATAGAAATGTAGTCAGGGAAGAGAAAGGGAAAAGCCCTCTTATTTGTATTCAGAACTCTAACTCTAACAATGCAGTTAATTCTACTGCAATTACTGAGGAAAAACGAAAGGAACAAATCTGAGAAAAGAAAATTAATGTGAAAAAAACACTCCTCTGCATTTAATTAATGTTAAGGATGTGAAATAAACCCACATAAGCACCAAGTGCATGACTGTGACAGAAAATTTGGATCAAAATCAGGATCTCGATAAAGACTGTTATTATAGAAATAACGTAGTTGACCACAGAGAAAACCAAAGGAAAAAAATACTCCCTTTGACTATAAGGAGATTTAAGGCAAATCAAATAGCTGAGGCTGTTATTAAAGTGACCATGGGTTACAAGCTAGAGGTAGTAGCATTACTAGAAGGGAAGTTGCATAATATCAGAGTTGCTACTCTGCCCTGTGCCTGTGAGTTCACATATTTCACCAGGCAGTGCTGATGGGGCAGAGGTGCTCTGGCCTCTTTGCTTTCTCCTTCCCAATAAACCTGACAGAAGAGCGCAAATCACTTCCCTGCAAGAAGTAAAAGAGAAGGTATGCCCACTCTCCCTGGTCTCAGCAAAGGGGCACCTGTCCATTTTATCCTATGTTTTTCATTTCCCATTTTCCTTTGGGCGTTTTGATAGGCTCCTCATTTCCTTTCTTTCACTGCTGCCTTACATGCCTTATTGGCCATTTTCTGCTTTTGGCTTGAGCTCCTGTCCGTCAACTTCTCAGGAACTTCAACATGAACTTTCTTTCCTGGATTTGCTCCCTCCTGTAACTCTTGTTGTCACATGAAAATCTGTTCATCCTACTTTCTGCAGTCTCTTGTTACTCATGATGTCCCTTTTTTTTTTCCGGCTACTAGTGTCACCAGTCTTCCTGAATGGGTTTCATCTCCCCTAAGTTATTTACACGTTAGATGTCCGCACTTGAACTGCTCACCCAGGCTCCCTTTGGCAGCTATTCACAGGAATAGACACTTGTACTGTGACTCATCTGACTTGTTTTAGATCTCTTCACTGGGATGAGATGCATTCTGGAAATGCCCATATATCTTACTGAAAATAATAAGGAGTTATACAAGTAAGTCAGGTGAAGTTGTTGACATTGTAGCTGTGTAAAATGAGGTGAGATGAATGCCTCTGGTATGTTTCTTCAGAAGGTAGGATAGAGAAAACATAGAGCAAGAATTTATTCAAGGCTTCTTATGACTAAATCTTAAGTCAATTGCTGAGAATGATTAAAGAACCCAAATAAACTTTACACCATACCTGATTTTTATTACAAACATAAATGTACTATTTTCAGACTATTAAGTAATGCTAAGAATGATTCAGAAGCATCTGTTTTCCTTATATGTTGGTTTGTTTCCTGCTGCCCATAAAATACATACTTTTAGTCTTAATGACTGATAAAAATTGTGATTTAGCAGAAGCTTTATGGTACATTGTTAAAATAAGACAAAAGAATTTGTAGATGTAGGAACTTAATCCATGTATATTACGAAACTATCTCCAGTCCTGTGCAACAGGATATTAAAATTATGAGATGTCTAAAAACTACCTTAGGGTGTTCTTTTTGATATATATGAGTATTTTACAACACATCTTTCTGATAGTTAAATTACATTCTTTTATAATAAAACAGTTTTGTTTTTTAAGTTAGCCTCTTAAATTGGATATGTCAAACCATTGGGTTATGTCATTGATCACTACACGTCAGGACATACAATAATGTTTTTTACATTACATAATAATGTTTTACCATTTCTCAAATCACCTGGAGTATAACACTGTTTACTTCATAGTTATCTTGGTCATCTGAGTATTGGCTGGTTCTGCAAACACTAAGCTGCGCAGTTAATACATTATAAATGCATCTTCCTGCCTTTTGCAATGAACCACCGCCCTGTCACTGTGGGCTCTTCAGCCCTGTTCACTAGTGAGGCAGGTGCTGAGATCTTTCTGCTTTACCCCAGTTCACCTCACTGGAAAGATCACTGTGGTCTGTCTGGCTCATCCATTTGACTCAACTCCCTTTTATTTCTCTCAGTGGCTTATGCTTCACTGGTGCATCTAATCAGTGCCTTGCCTTGAGGTCTCCACAGAGTTCATCCCTTTCCTATGTGACCATTCTTTTCTTCTGCTCGGTCATTCTTATCCCTGTTGCTGCACCAGTGATTCTGTATCCAGTTTTCTCTTCATTAATTTTTCTGTTTTCCATTTGCACTGTCTCCCAAGCAAATCACTTCACCTGCAAATTGCTTCTCAATACAAACTTTTGCCGATATGGCTACAAAATTCAACCAAAGAAAAATTGCTTTATAGAAGTGCAAGTAAGGGTATATCATAAATTCACAATATGGAACAAAACAAAACGAACAAAGTATGAAATATATCTCATGTATATTTTTGCCTTTGTTCCCATCCTTAGTATGTTTATTTTTCTATAATGATAAGTATTCACATAATGTATTTATAAAGCCTAACACAACTTGCATGTTACTGAAATATTGAAGATTAGCAGAGATGTAGAGGTATAACCTATAAGCATTAATGTTGATTATGGTACAATATTCGGTACAGCACCATATGCACAAACCAGATGTTTTTGAAAGGTTTCATCTTTTTATCTTGAGTGCTTCTATGAACTCTGTTATTGTTGCATCTCCCAATTATACATCATAATTTATAGTATATTTGTCTTTCTAATACCAATGCAATGCAAATATGTGCTATTGTTCCCATTTAACAGATGGAGAACTAAAGAACAGAGAAACCAAGATCCAATAAAGAATACCGACATCAAAAGCAGAGCAAAATTGAGGTGTCTAGATTATTAAAAACAAACTCAAAGCCACATTTGATAAACTTTACTCACTGTAAACATCATTGTAACTGACTGCACACTGCAATTCTCAGGCAATAGATTTATATTGCAGGATTTAATGCACAGTATCTGATTAAAGGTAACAGTTACCCAAGAGCCACCATGCAACAGTGGACACAGAATACTCAAATTTTATATCCTTGTAAGTGTGAAAAAACTCACAATAACAGTAATGAGTGAACATATCAAAAAAATCTCATCACACCCATGTAATATTTACGATTAAAGAATAAAATTGCATTAAACTAAGAAAACTAGTTAAAAGGAATAGCTAGCTAAAAGGGTAAAATTCTTGTATTTTTAACACCACCTTAGCAGCTCAGAGAATATGCACTACTCATCAAAAACACTTGTAAAAGGACAGTGCTCTTCAATTTTTCTTCCCTAAACTAATGATTGAATAGCAAAGGACAGGGGATTATTAGGGGGAAAAAAAAAAATCATCCCTCAGAAATGGAATAAGGCTTTTCCCAAAAAGAAAAAAAAAGGGGGGGGGGGAAGTATTTCAAATATTTTGGAAGCAAAGAAGTCTGCTAAAGGCAGGGTTCATTGGTGAATAGGACTGTAGCAAACAAAGAATCTAGTACAATCCTACAGATGAAATATTAATTGTTTGGGTTGTTTTTTTTTTGCATTAGTTGTCATTATAGGAAGGATTAAGGAGCTACCTATACTGCAGATTTTCTTTATAGGTAAAACCTGAGGACTGTATCAGTGTGAACTGGTAATAGAAGAGACTAATACCTAGCAATGTGATACCAAAGTAAGGGAAAGTGGCAAATGGGCAATCAGCTGCTAAAAAGGGCTCTTCCTTGCTCCAGCAGATCAGTAAGTCTGATGTGCTTATCAAGAAAATTGCTAGAAATTATAATAACAAATAATTAGTAGGCAAAATGGTAAAGATGCTATATTGAGTAAGAATCAGAACAACTTCTGTAGAAGAAAGCCATACATTGCAAAACTATGGCAATTCTCTGAAGGAGCCAAGGATTATTTGGATAATGTTAGTTCAAAGTTATGAACTTGAATTTTCAAAAAGTGGTAAACAACATAAATGAAACTGAATTGTCATGGGGTAGAAGGGTAAACCCTCTCCCAGGTTATTTGGTGAAAGATAGGAAACAAAGTGTAGGGTGAATAATAATTTTTCACAGCAAGGAACCATCAGCACTCCAGGGATCTGGATTCATAAAAGGTGTGGAAAGGCGGTGAGCTGAGAGGTGATTTTTTGTGTAATGATACAGAATTAATCAGGATAGTAAAAGCATAAGCAAGATGTGAGGAGTGACAGAACAGTCTCATGATATTGAGCAATGAAATGACAGATGAAATAAATGTCAATAAATGGAAAGTCATGCACTGAGAAAAAAATAACCTTCATTGTTCATACACAGTGATGGACTCTAAATTAGCTATTACTACTCTTGAAAGCAAACTTAAAGTCCCTGAGAACATCAGTGAAATGTTCGGTTGCTGGGTCTTCTTCAAGAAAAAAGTGACAATTAACGTAGGAATTATTGGGAAAAGAATGAGGAATTAAAAAATTCAGATGGATGTGTAAATCCATTGTACACCCATATCTGAACAATAAATGTGGTTCTGGGCAATCCATTTCTAAAAGGCTGCAACGGAACTAGAGAGCACAGAGAAGGGTGACAAGGATGAACTGTGCTACAGAACAATTTCTATACAAGCAGAGACTAAATAGGTAGGGCTGGAAAAGATGATTGAGGGGAAATAACTTGATCTATTTCCTATATTCTTTCCTTAATAATCTATTAGGCTACATTTATTCTAGGAAACAAAATAGAGCCAGAGCAGAGACCCAAGTCCAAAGAATTTAGCTGTTCTGACAGAAGTTGTGCTGTGCCATTCATCGACAAGGCCAAAAAACATGCCCTGGCTTCTTTTATTCACTGTTAGAGGCATAACCTCAGTGGCCACGGTGAGAGTGGTTGGCAAGGCAGGTCTTTGGCCCCAGTAGGGCAATTATTTGCTTTTAACATTGGCCTCCCTTTCTTTGCCTTGTACAATTTTTTTAAACATCTTGGGGCTAGTTAAATCCTTTACCTCTTTTAAATCCATTACCTCTTTTCAACTGCATTGTGCATAAGTGCTTTGTTCGAAGTATGAGATTATTTTTCCTCCTGCAGATTTTCATTTTAACTGTAAAAGATGTGCCTAGTAAATTCTCTGCCTGTTTATTTTTCTGGAGTATGGTTAGACATCTCAATCATGTATGTACAGGGGATGCATTCTGGTGTAAAGGAAGCGAGATTTGTTCAGATATAGGTGATAATTGGTTTGGTTCAAATCCAAACTACCATAGTTTGAACTCATGTCAGCCCAGAAACAAAACTAACTGCAGATCTCTCACATGGGTTTTGTTCCATTCCCACCCAAGCACTAGGGTAGCTCTAGAAATAGAAAGAAAACAAATGTTTGTTCCCACGCTATTGTTATAATAAAACAAAAGCTTCCAATCTTTGGAGGAATTCTGGAAAGCTATAACATTTCTTGTTTTACATACTTGCTACAGATGAAAAAGTGTTTTTCTGAAGAAGCTTTTCATACTTTTATGACAGTAATTTCCACTTGTTGGACCAACCCTTGTAATTTCTCATGGGCTATTGTGTATGTCTACTATCACACTTCTAATCAACCCATTTGTAAATTTTGCTGCTTAACAGTGCTCCACAGGCTCTCTTGCAAACCATCATGGTTTCAGACCACAGCTTGAGAACCAATGACATATTGGATAACTTAATATTAATTTTCCTGCTGATGCCTTTACTTCAAGCTAATCCCAGGAGCACTGTACTGAGTTAACCACCATTCAAGAGTCTCAACACTGAAGCTGATCACAGAACTGTGTTTATCGTACACAGAGCTGGCAGATCACTTGGAGAGGGTCGCTAGACAGCAGATCACTTCTTACAGCTTGGTTTAGATGCTGTGTCCCTGCAGACATACAACATGCCTGGACTCACATGCCCCTCTCTGGACGTCACTTGCTGGAGGCTATTGTCTCTCCAGCCTTCTTTATCATTGCCTAAATGTCACCTACCTATACTTGCTATTTCCCCAGTAAGAATTATTTTTCATCACAAGCCCATTTCTCTGATAGTGGTGTTGATTAGGACATTATCCTGAGGCATGAAAAAAAAAATTATTTTGCTTCCATATATGTGTCTCTGACTAAAACATCTGCAGGGCCTGACAAACATATATTTTTGAATACAGATTAGTCATATCTCGAACCGAAATCAGACGCTTTCACAGATGCTTGATAGTTCTGAAAAAACAGGACAAGAAGTAAAGCTTTCACCTTTAACTAGATGCTTATTTGAAGTGTCTATTTTCTGAAAAACAAGAGCATTGTAAAGATGCTGTTGATACAAGTGATTTTGTCAGGAACTCTTCATATGCTTTCAGAGAACAATGGTGAAGATATAGCAACGATAAGAAATGAAACAAGTATCAGAAGTGAGAATATAATCACAAATATTTAGATGATTGTGTAACAATGTACGACTGAATTCTGAGAGCAGTCATCTGAGTACATACTGAACTGAACAAGAACACTCCCTTTAAGAAATTATTTAGAGGCTTTAACTATAACATAAATAACAATGTGGCACAAAGTGTTTGGATATGCCTTTAACGGAGAGGAGATAAGCTGAGATAAGAAAGGAATTGGAAGAATTTTGTCTAAGGACAAGAAGTAATATTCTCAGACCCTAATATTATACATGTGATTAGGGCTACATTGTTAGAATAACATGAAGTTTTTTGGTAAGTCTGCATTGTGGTGTTGCTGTTATGTAAATTATAGCCATTGCTCCAGGTAAATCTAGGAATTTGACCTTGACACAATTCTGATCCATTGATCTAATTAATACTTCTAATGAAGCAAATTCATTTGTAGCTAGACATAGCATCCACTTCCATGCTCACAAAGATTTGTTATAGGCAGTAAACCTGGTGTGATTCTTACATGCACAGGCGTGGCTCTGACACACAAGTGGGCATTTTCCCGAGACTTGCTCCAGCCCCGAGGGTATGGGGCTCAGTCCAGGCTGCATTACTTCTTGGAGCAGGATGGAATTGATATGTCCTGAATGTGTACATCGGTCAAATAAAAAAGAAGTAGAAGTACCTTCTTTTAAAAAAAAAAAAATGCCATTCTTTTGAATTGGGGATTTACTGTGAATAGTCCATATCTGAGTTATCTTGCTTGGCCAGCTCAGGCTTATAAATCACACAATACCACTTCTGATTTGACGTTGTGTGAGGTGTTTTCAGAACAAAGAATTGTAAGTCACTTAACTGTTCCTTTTCTACAAATGTATGGAAACAGGATCATTTCCAGTGATCACAAGGTAGCCTCAGAATAACTGTGAACGTGGCTGAAGAAAATTCTTTTTTAAAAAAGTCAAATATCTATTCACCAAAAGAAAATCTGCACAGTTGTGTAACTGTCCAGCACCACTGAATAGACCTAGTGTAGACAGGACAGACACTTGTATGGTCATGGCCAATTAAGCTTTAAAACTGGTGGTCTAGGAGGACGGCAGATGTGATAGTGTGGGTTATTTACTATGAAACCTTCCTGAGAATCTGTGTAAGTGCTCAGGTGGCTAGTCTCAGCTATGTCCCTTCTGGCAGCTATCACTCTCTTACATAGGTCATTTAAATTGCTTTAGTTGACATAACTGCAGACAACTCAGTGACAGTGCATCATAAGTGTTATAAACTCTAGTTGGAAACTTTTGACAAGTGCTCACTAGCTCCCCTCTGCTTATCTTACTGAAAACCAGAGAAAATATGTCCATGCCATGTTCCCTAAGAGAACCCTTAAGGGCATGTCTACACCAAGCTCTATCTGAAACCAGAAACAGTGTGAGAACAATGGAAGAGAGTCGAGAAGAAAGTGGCAATGATGACCAGGTTATTGACTAAATGACTCTGGCTTAGAAGGAAAAGTTGAAGCGCCTGGTGATGCTGATGTCTCTGGGAAAATTGGTGGGAGACAGTCATCTTCAAGTATATAAAAAACCTGTTGTAGAAAATCAAGGAATAAACTGGAAAATAAATATTGATAAGTCTGCCATCTCTAAGATGAGAAATAATAGGCTTAAGCTGAAGCAATGTATGGGATATTAGGAACAGTTAAATGATGTAGTAGATTGCTCAGGGAAGTAATGGGATGTCCATCACTGGAGACTTTTATGAACAGACTAGAAAAATATGTCAGAAATTATTTGGACAGAGCTGATCCTGCCTTTGAGCAGAGAGATGAGCTGGATGACCTCTTGAGGTCCTTTCTGGTCTTATTTTCCATGATTTTATAACCATGGCAGTCTGCCCAGACTGATGCGTTTGGGTGCAAGATCTTTCTAACATGACTGTGCTGCATTTCAAGGCTGAAATGTTCCCTTCACTGCCTTAATGAACCCACTTAGTGGTAGCTTGGGGGTCCCTGTGCCAGACTCCAATATGGCCTGCAGATCTGCTGTTCAGCATCAAATAACCACCTTAGACATTCAAAAGATACACTCTGAAAAACAGGCTGGGTACAGCATCTATTGAGAACACCTTTGAGCTCAGGGGTCAGCTAGGGAGACAGCTCTGTTAACCACTGTCAAACACCATCTGTGAGGCAGTCACACAAAGTGACACTTCTCCGTCCCAGGCATCACACATTCTTTCCATGGTCCAGCGCATGTGACCGCTTGGTTTGGTCTGTGACAGCCAGAATTTCAGGGGGGTGGAAGCAGCTGCAGTAGGCAGTCCTCAGGCTCTCTTTTTAGCTCCTTCTGTTAGGGCTTGTGCTTTAGGGGTTGTACACCTATGTGTTGAGTGCTGGTGACACATGGCGCTCTGCTTGCAGACCACAATCTGCCGTTCTCTATTATAGGAGTTGGCTTTCCAATCTCGCCACTTTTCCTTTGATAAGCAGCTAGCTTTGCTGCGCTATTTCTGGTCTACAGGGAATTCCTAGGGAATACTGCAAATACTGTGGTGATATTGCCTAGTGTCAGCTGAAGTGTGTGAGAGGGTCCAATGTACTGCTTTGCCGGGGGGAGAAAATTGGGTCATATTAAATCTAGCAGGTATGTCAGCCGTTCTTCATTTGGCATAACTACAGAAAGCCATTGATCTCTGTTACAGAAGAGACAGCTGAAACACAGGCTACATGCACAGCTAGTGTGCAAGCAAAGGCATGGGTCCAGAGGCTGCTTGAGGTCCTCAAACCATAAGGCTGGGGAATAGACAGGGCTGCGGGGCTCCCGCTCTCTCAAATTCCTGCTACAAAAGCATCCTTTGGCTTCATACTGCACACCAGCTCTGGCTAGCGATAGTAATCTGTGAGACATAGTAGCTGGATCGTAAGTGTCCCACTGGCTCTCAAACTACATAACTGTGGACACTTGAGCCACAGTTTCCATGCCCAGGGCAGGCGGAGCAGCCAGCAGGGCAGATGTCCTTGCCCAAGGACAGTTAGATCATTCAAATCCCCAATTGTTATAAGGAAGAAATCAGTGAAGTCTGCTGCTGCAGCAAAGATCACAGGTTTTCCTGAGACCTGGCAGCAGAGCTAGTGGCTCCCAACCTTGCTCTGCAGTGCACAGGCTTTGAGAAGAATTTAGGAGAAATGTACTTGATCTACATTATGATGGTAACTTGTCTAATTTATCCCAAGAAGAACTGTGGGCAAGACAGAAATTCAGCATGGGGATTTCAAAGCACTATACTATGCAGAATCTGTGTTGCCCTGGAGGACTGTTCCTGAGAGGAGAGGTAGTAAAGAGTAATGCTGGTATTCATCTGATAAAACAAGGGACCTTGGATCATGAGATATCTTGAATCTCTTAGGAAAAACAAAAAGACCTAAATATGAGTCTCTTAAGCCTTTCAACAGAGATCTAATGGTGTGCTAGTGAAAAAACATTCAAATGTTACCACAAATTTCACAAGACAAAGCTTTTGTCTTCTGTCTGTAATTCATTTAAAGCTACTGAACTGTGATTTATACAGGGACTGGCTATTTTTACTGTTAAAGGGACTAAAAGTGACATATGAGCTTCTTCCTACTGGAATTGAATTAACCTGAGTGCAGGATTTTAAGATCACATGTTCTCATTCTGGTTCTGAAGTTATTTTTGTTTTCAAAACAGCTCCCTAAAAAATACTGGCAAATGCCAATTCAGGTTTTCATGGCACAGCATATGCTGCTACTTTCTCTAATTAACAGAGTTTCCAAAGTTTCTTACAGATCCTGAAACATACGCATGAATGCACACAAACACAAGCCTGCACATGTGTCTATGCAAAACAGTTGAAAGAAATCAAATGAAAAATGAAAAATGACATGAAATCTGAAAAGTGAAAATAGATTAAGATGTTCTTAAAATGTGATTTTGCTCCAAAATGTACTGACAAATTTTCACTTTGTGAGAGTACTATGGTTAAAAGAACATTTTTTCATAAAAAAAATCAGGAGTATTAATTTGTCACTATATAATAACTTTAACCTTGGAACACTCTTCAAAGATAAATAAAATGATTATCATAATGCAAAAGTCCCTCAACTCACAGTGCTGAGAATGGAAGGATACACAGGTTGCATTCGCCTCAGAACAGGGGATGGGCACACTGCTGTTTCCCTGTTTCTTTCCTTGGTTATTGTGGTCTAAAACGAAGCTGTAACACTTTTTCACCCTGTTTCTCTTGAATGGCAGAAACTTCGTAGTTCTCTGAGTGGCCACTAATCGTTGATGCATGGTCCCAACGTCAGCAACTCTGTTCACAGGTATAAGGAAAAACACTTCAAACTGCTGCTACCCCTTGGCCAGGGCACAGTCAGACACTTGTTGTAATGGCCTTGTCAAAATTGGCAGATGAATTAAATATGATTTAAACTGATAGTTTAAATCATATTTAATTCAGTTTTTAAAAATTTAGTTTCTGCCTTCAGTTACTAAACCACTTTGCTCCAAAATATGTTACTGTGCTCCTGGTTGCTATTTTTCTAGACTGTTCAGCTGGCCTGTCTTAATGATGATGAGATGGATTGACAGCAATCTCTTGCTGGTATCAACTAGATAGCAAGTCTGCATGTCAGTGCACTTTAGTAAACGGTTGCAGTGATCTCTAGAGGGACTTTGTATATTTGATTCTGGCTTTTACTGAGTAATATGTTGGTCACAATTAAATGTCCTCCCTCTCCAAATAAATTTTTTTTCTTTGAGGTTTTAATAAGACATTTATACTCTCTTCTATTAACAGATTTTTATCTTCACAGAATAACTTCTATTTTATACCATTTGCAAAATTGATAATCTTTTGATCTCTAATGAAATCAAGCATGATTTCTTTATCCTTAGTCTTTTAAAGCTCAGCTGCTGCATCAGAGGATCACATGTCATGTTTACTTCCCTTTTATTTCCCTGTGTGAGCTTTATTGCAAGATACGCATTGTTTTGCCTATAGACAAACAGGCTGACTAGCCTTGTATCCGTGCAGCTACACTGCTGACAAGTACAGTCAATAAACACAGAGGCACTCCTGCTCCATCTCATATTTAGACAATATAGTGGTCACAACAGACAACACCTACACAGAATGTCAACAAACTCCGAGTCCATGTGATCAGGTTTTGGCTTTGTCTTTGGTCAAACTTTGATTTAAGAGAAAACAAAAGCTCAGGCTAAATCCCCACCTGGTATAAATTGATGTAGCTCCATTGAAGTCAGTTTACACCAGCTGAGAATGTAGTCTTGTGTTTGTTGACTGAAAGCTAGCTCAAATATCTTATCCAGGCTAAGTGTGGTTAAAATGATTGCATCTATTCTGACCCGAACAGCTGAAGCTGTCACTTTTGGATACAGAAGGTTTTGTCTAAATAGAGTATGAGGCAATGCCTCTCCCAGAGGTCCCGGTTCACACCTGGGGGTGCTGCAGCATGGCTGCAACTTGTTCATCACTGTATTAGCAACTGGTCTAAACCTTGGGATGATTGCAATATAATTTGGGAAGCTCTGTTTCTGTTGTTTGAAAGTAAGTTGGACAAACCTGGTGTAACTTTTTCATTTGATTACCCTGCTACTAAGTTTGAATCTACTCTAACTGAAAACCAGTTTCTGTACAATAATTAAGGAGCACACATTAAAAAAAGACCAAACCTTGCCTGATTCAAAGGCTGCCTGCGTATAGTCATAGGATCTGAATATTGGAAAATAGAAAAACTCCCTAAAAATTGCAATATTAGAGAGTTTCATAAGGAAATAAAAGATAAAGGAGAGAATTAGTCTGAAACAGGTTTAAAAATTAAAAAAAAAAAATATTTTCATTATATTTTCAGTTTTATCAGTCAAGGCTTAATATAATTGCTGTGGCGTGTACCAACTGTAACAGACTTGGAAGTGAGCTTCAATGTAGTAGTAATCAGAGGAGTCCCTGAATACCCCCTGTGGCATTAACCTCCAATGCTACTTATTAGTGTTATTAAATCTATCTGGTTGGTGATTGGAATCAGCATTTTCCCTGAAATTATATTTTCAGTTTTATCAGTCAAGGCTTAATATAATTGCTGTGGCGTGTACCAACTGTAACAGACTTGGAAGTGAGCTTCAATGTAGTAGTAATCAGAGGAGTCCCTGAATACCCCCTGTGGCATTAACCTCCAATGCTACTTATTAGTGTTATTAAATCTATCTGGTTGGTGATTGGAATCAGCATTTTCCCTGAACATCAAAATTTTCTTACACATAGCCAGAATTGAGTTACGTACAAGAAAGTTTTTCTGCTGCTTTACAATCAGATGACATTGCCTTTTCTGGTTGGACACAGAATTCTTCCAAAGTGAATCTTTCTTTTGTTGGAGCACCTGGGTGGAGAGCAAGGTAGAGGAAAGTTGACAGCATGGGTAAGGGGTGGCCATCCTAGTTTCATGGAGGATGGCCAGAGGCTCTCATTAGGCTCTAGACTCTATAGGAAAACTTGCCATGGGTGTACACACCTCAAAGGCTGGAATGCAGGGGGGAACATTGTCAC
>NW_008794491.1:0-234 GCF_000699145.1 Aptenodytes forsteri
GTGTCACGCAGCTGCCGCCACCTCCTGCTCTCGGTTGGTGCACACGCCGCTTCCTTCTCCTCTTTCTTGTTGTCTTACGCCGCCTCCGACATCCAGTGCCGCCTTCATTTCGCCTATCGCTGCCTTCCACCGCTGCCTCCTCCTCTTCTTTTGCGCTGCCTGCTGCCGCTGCCACCTTCTCTCGTTTGCCGCCTTCCACCCCCGACTCCTCCTCTCCTTTCACGCAGCTGCCGC
>NW_008794491.1:266-504 GCF_000699145.1 Aptenodytes forsteri
TTCGCCTATTCTTCCACCTCCACCTCCTCCCCTCCCCTGCGCCCCGCAGCTGCCGCCATATTCTCGCCTCTGCCACCGTCTCCACCTCCTTCTGCTCTTTGCTGCCGTCCTACTCTGCCTCCGTCATACGGCGCCGCATTCTCTTCGCCTATTGCTGCCTTCCACCTCCACCTCCTCCTCTTCTTTCGCGCTGCCTGCTGCCGCCGCCACCTTCCCTCGTTTGCCGCCTCCCATCTCC
>NW_008794491.1:1305-4908 GCF_000699145.1 Aptenodytes forsteri
TGAAGCTGAAAACTTGTAAGACTGTGTGAAAATATTCCCGAGTTATTCGTGTTAACCAAGCGGCTGCCACCCTCTCTACATAACAGAAAATCTATGCAGAGGCAGAAAATTTTGCATGCAGAGAGATGTTATACTATGAAAGAGAAGTCACCACATTTTTCCTGGCTGTGATCAAGAACTGAGCATTAGACCAGTAAGAAAATGTCTTGAAAATTAAGGAGAGGTTAAAAAGGAGAGTTTAAATAAAAGCTGATAACCATTTGGTAGGCATGTCGCCTGCAGCACACAGTTCTGGGAACTACAGTACTAAAGCAGTATTATAAAGCTGTCTCTAAAATT
Source organism: Aptenodytes forsteri (assembly GCF_000699145.1). Classification (NCBI taxonomy): domain Eukaryota; kingdom Metazoa; phylum Chordata; class Aves; order Sphenisciformes; family Spheniscidae; genus Aptenodytes; species Aptenodytes forsteri. The sequence continues at coordinate 1,645 of NW_008794491.1, forward strand.
GTATTCTTTTCAGAATGAACTATGGCCTCACCCCACTGGCAAAGTGCTGATCATTTTCAAGGGCGTGGCACTTTTCTTTAGAGGTTTGTTACCGTAATTCGGCAGACAAAAAACTCTCTAAGACTCAATTTGGCGTTTTAGAAAGCAGGCATTCTTTATTGCGGGTGCCACCTCTTTTTCACTTATCACTGCCTTCCGCCGCTGCCTCTTCCTCATCTTTCACGCCGCGTGATGCCGCCGCCACCTTCTCTCAATTTCCGCCTTCCACCGCCGACGACTCCTCCCGTTTCATGGATCTGCCGCCATCTTCTCATTAACATTATGGAAAAGTCTTTAACGCATGCGCTCTTATGTTCATTGGTGGTCTTCCAGGGTCCTCTGGTGGTCGTCGATAGTCTTCCTCTCTGTGTCTGCTAGTTGTACTCAGTCTTTTCACCTAGTTACAGTAGCTGATTTCAGCATAACTTCCTTATCCTTTCCACCCCTGTACACAGAGCTTCAAGGATTCCTTTTATCTGCGGAATGTCCAGTCTGCAGAACTTTTAGTTACTTCGCTTCGACAAAGAAAACTGTATGTCTCATTAGTATTTCTGTATCAATGCCTCCTTGTCTTTTGAGCATATGTAGCTATCAAGCTGCAATCCTCATTTCATTAAGAGAGAGTTAGCAAAGTTCAATGATAATTGGGACAGTGCACAAAGAGCAGATTATATTAATAGTATATGCTAAGCTGGTTTATTTGTCTCATCATGTAGCAAACCTTTACGTACAGTATAACTATAAGCAGTAAACATATTGAGATCAGAGTTAGTATAATTACCACTGGATGAAGCATAATTTTACGCACTCCTGTTGCTGTCGGTGACCGTCCGAAAAGAGTTTCCCACCAGTGATGTTCTCCATCTTTCTTTACTCTTTCCAAAATTTGATTTATTTCTTTTGTATCATGATAAACAGTGATTAGAGTTTTGTGTCCATGGTTTCGGACATGTTCCAGTAGTTGACACAGATCATTGTGATGTAATAGTTTCTTTACCAATGTAAGATTCATTCCAATGGGAGCAGGCAATAAGTCTTCACTTAATGTATAATTTGATTGCAACAATTGATAAGATGTAACAGGAGCTGAATAATTAAAATCACATCCCATAATGTTAGTAAAGTTACAAACACATATATTTGAGCGGTTGCCTGTATCTACAGGAATTTCATCTACAGAAATAAAGTCACAAAGGGTTCTCATACAAACACATCCTTTTCCAATATATAAGAGTACAGTTTCAGGTGTTTCATTGGGATGTATTTCAAAATGGCAAACATTTTGCTCAGTGTCAAGACAAATGTCTTGGGCTTTGATGGTGTTCCTTTCACAAATAAATCCCTGCTGTTCCTGTACAACGCATGTGCTAACATCGACAGTTTGCCACTTGTTTCCATTTTGTTGGGCCCACACTCTATGTTCTAGTGGATAGAGTATAGCTCCATCGTGATTTAATCCTAATGCAGTAATTGGGTATATGGTGTATACTGAAGCATTGTGAATTGTTAAAACAAAAGCTGTGGCCTTATTGTTGATAGGGTCATAAGTGAAATTAACCAAATACCACCAAGATTGGAATTCTTTTTCAAATTTAGTTGCATTGTCCCAGATTACCTTTCGAATTTCAGTGGGTAAGGTGTCCTCTTCTCCTTCTCTTCTAATTGCTGCTACCATAGATTGTATCCACAGTTGAGCCTGTGTACAACTAAGGGCTAAAGAAACTTTATTTTGGGCTGTACCAAGTGCATTCACAATTAACTGATGGTCTTTTTCATTAATTCTTTCCCACTGAGGTAATATATCAGATAAAAGCCATTGGTTAGTTCCTAACGCTAATAAAGAAGATCGCAGGGGGTGTTCCAATTTGTTTAAATCACTCGTGGCAGTACTAAGTTTATTTATTAGTACCTCAGCATCTATACTATTTAAGACTCCCAATCCTGTCCCTATGATACCAGTTATCTCTCTCCTTGTTCGTTTTGGGGAGGTAAGGGTTCGTCCACGTAGCCATGCTAACCATCCTGCATAGGTCGTACTTAGGAATGGTGAACAAGTTGGTTTAATTGCAGAAATGTTAATTTGCATTAGTAGTTCTACTCTTTTAAGAAACCATGATGGATTAAATAACACTTGTTGTTGGCCTGTATTTTTGATCACGTATGGTCCAATTTCAGAAATTTGTGGGGACAGAGTTTCCTTATTCTTTACAGGAGAGGCAGATGTTTTTGATGTCCAGGTCATATTATTACTTGTGATGGGGGCCAACGTTGTTTTAGGTATAATGTCAATTCTGAACTTAAATGATAGCCCTATGTTATGATGACCCCAGAGGCAGACTACAAAAACAGGTTGTACTAAGGTAGAATTGTGCCAACAGTCTAATTTCTCAGAGGCACAGGTTTTTCTATCCATTTTGCTTGAGTTTGATGCCATGTTGTACACAGAAATCTGAGATGCCTTCTCATGGGTAGACCCATTGATCATTCGGCATCCTATTTTAATTTCTTTTCCTGCCATCCCTTGAAGTCGGGGAATTTCATTATCAGTTTCATCTTTATCCCAGCCCCATTCGTTTTCTAAGTATATTTCAGTTCCATGCATAACTACGGTAGAAAGATTTAAATTTACCTCACTAGAGTGTATCCCCATACTCCCAGTGTACTTAACATGAGCTTGAGACCACGGCCATTCTGGAGTTTTTTGATCACAAGTTAAAAGGAGTGGCATTGTCAGGGTTTGAAATAGTAGTGAGAGCACAGCATTCCTGTTTGTCATCCTGCAGGGTGCGGGTATCTGTTGATTTCTCATGATTTTAATTAAGTTCTACTACCTTTAGATATTCTTTTAAGTACCAGTCGGAGAGGTGATTTTGATTCTGTTTTCCATTCCGCAGGAGCTTTCTTAATTCGTGAATAGTGGATCCACGGTCCTTTTCCTTCTAATTTAACTGCTGTATGTGTAGTTAACAGGATTTGAAATGGTCCTTTCCATTTTTCTTGTAGCGGTTCAGAAGTCCAAGATTTGATGTATACCCAATCTCCAGGCTGGAATGGATGCGCTGGGGAATCAAGACCTATAGATTTATTTAAAATCACATATCTATTTAGTTCCCGTAAAACTTTCCCGAGGGCAATTAAGTAATTTCTTGCATCACTTTCCCCTTGTATTCGCATCTTTCCTGGTAGTCCAGGTATTTGGTACGGTCGTCCGTACATCAACTCGTA
>NW_008794491.1:9268-30791 GCF_000699145.1 Aptenodytes forsteri
CTCTCTTATGTGCATTGGTGGTCTTCCAGGGTCCTCTGGTGGTCGTCGATAGTCTTCCTCTCTGTGTCTGCTAATTGAACTCACTCTTCTCACCTAGTTGCAGTAGCTGATTTCAGCATAACTTCCTTATCCTTTCCACCCCTGTACACACAGCTTCAAGGATTCCTTTTATCTATGGAATGTCCAGTCTGCAGAACATTTAGTTACTTCACTTCGACAAAGAAAACCGTATGTCTCCTTAGTATTTCGGTATCACTCTCGTTTCACGGAGCTGCCGCCACAACCTTCTCTCATTTGCCGCCTTCCACACCCGACTCCTCCTCTCCTTTCATGCAGCTGCTGCCACCTCCTTCTCTCGTTTGCTGCAGACACCGCGTTCCTCAGCTCTTTGCTGCCGTCTTACGCCGCCTCCGTCATCCACCGCCTCCTCATTTTCGCCTATCGCTGCCTTCCACCGCCGCCTCCTCCTCTCCATTCATGCAGCTGCCCCCTCCATCTCTCATTTGCCGCTGCCGCTGCCTCCTTCAGCTCTTTGCTGCCATCTTATGCCACCTCCATCATCAGCTGCCTCCTCCTTCTCAACTGCAGCCGCCTTCCACCGCTGCCTCCTCCTCTACTTTTGTGCTGCCTGCTGCCGCCGCCTCCTTCTCTCATTTGCCGCCTTCCAGCGCCGACTATTCCTCTCCTTTCACGCAGCTGCCACCTCCTTCTCACGTTTGCCACAGACATCGCCTCCTTCTGCTCTTTTGTGTCATCTTACGCAGCCTCCGTCATCCACCGCCTACTCCTTTTCGCCTGCTGCCGCCTTCAACTGCCGCCTCCTCCTTTTCTTTCACACCACCTGCTGCCACTGCCACCTTCTCTCGTTTGCCGCCTTCCACCACTGACTCTTCCTCTCGTTTCACACAGCTGCTGCCTCCTTCTCTCGTTTGCCGCCTTTCACCCCCGACACCTCCTCTCCTTTCACGCAGCTGCCGCCACCTTCATCTCTTGTTTGCTGCAGACGCCGCGTTCTTCAGCTCTTTGCTGCAGTCTTACGCCGCCTCTGTCATCCGCTGCCTCCTCGTTTTTGCCTATCGCTGGCTTCCACCACTGCCTCCTCCTCTTCTTTCGCACTGCCTGCTGACACAGCCACGTTCTCTCATTTGCCGCCTTCCACCCCCGACTCCTCCTCTCCATTCATGCAGCTGCCGCCTCCATCTCTCGTTTGCCACTGCCGCCGCCTCCTTCTTCTCTTTGCGGTCATCTTATGCCGCCTCCGTCATCCGCCGCCTCCTCCTTCTCGCCTGCAGCCGCCTTCCACTGCCGCCTCCTCATCTACTTTTGCACCGCCTGCTGCCGCCGCCACCTTCTCTCGTTTGCCACGTTCCACCCCTGACTCCTCCTCTCGTTTCACGGAGCTGCCGCCGCCACCTTCTCTCCTTTGCCGCCTTCCACCCCCGACTCCTCCTCTCCTTTCATGCAGCTGCTGCCCTATTCTCGCGTTTGCTGCAGACGTCGCCTCCTTCTGCTCTTTTGTGTCGTCTTACGCCACCTCCGTCGTCCACTGCCTCCTCCTTTTCGCCTGCCGCCACCTTGCACCGCTGCCTCCTCCTCTTCATTTGCACTGCCTGCTGTTGCCGCCACCGTCTCTCATTTGCCGCCTTCCACCGCCGAATCCTCCTCTCCTTTCACGCAGCTGCCACGTCCTCCTTCTCGCATTTGCCACAGACGCCGCCTCCTTCTGCTCTTTGCTGCCGTCTCACCCCGCCTCCGTCACCCGCCGCCTCCTTCTCACCTGCCCCCACCTTCCACCGCCGCATCCTCCTCTTCTTTCACGCCGCGTGCTTCCGCCACCTCCTTCTCTCGTTTGCCGCTTTCCATCCCCGACTCCTCCACACGTTTCACGCAGCTGCCGTCTCCTTCTCTCGTTTGCTGCAGACGCCGCCTCCTTCTGCTCTTTGCTGCCGTCTTACACCACCTCCGTCATCCACCGCCTCCTCCTTCTCACCTGCCGCAGCCTTCCACCACCACGTCCTCCTCTTCTTTCGCGCCACCTTCTTCCGCCGCCACCTTCTCGTTTGCCGCCTTCCATCCCCAACTCCTCCTCTCGTTTCACACAGCTGCCGCCACCTACTCTCATTTGCTGCCTTCCATCCCTGACTCCTCCTCTCCTTTCATGCAGCTGCCGCCTCCTTCTCTCGTTTGCCACCGCCGCAGCTCCCTTCTCTTTTTTTGCACCGCCTCCCACTGACTCCTACCCCGCTTTTTTGTCACCGCCTCTGCCTTCACGTTTTTCCCTCGGGTTCCGCATGCGCCTTCTGTTCTTTACCACCGCCTCCTCCTTTATAGGTTCTGCCTCTTCCTCCTCCTGTTCTCTTGATGGCCCTGGTTCATCTTCACCCCTTACTAAGTCATCTGAGTCTTTTTCTGTATTTATTCTTGTGTACAGGGGCAACTGATACTGGCACAGGTTGGTTTTCTGGTTCAGCCGCAGTGCCTGTTGTGGGGGTTGGAGTAGCCGCAATGCCTGTTGCCAGGTTTTGAGTAGCCGCAGTGCCTGTCATGGGGGGTTAGAGTAGCCACAATGCTTGTTGCCAAATTTTGTGTAGTGGCAGTGCCTGTTGCTGAGGTTGGAGTAATTGTAGTGGCTGTTGTGGGGGTATTCTTAAATAGTTGTTTGACCTTAAACAAGACCTGAACCACATTCAGGAGACATAGCAATAGGAACATGGTGGTTTGAACATCCCAAGGATATTTAAAGTTTTCAAAAGCTGTTGTAACTAGCCTGGAGGAGAAAGGGAAGGCGAAGGAGTGGGGGAAAGTGCCCCCCCCATCTTCCCCCTAGATTGGTTCCCCAAGGAGAAAAAGTAAAGAATGTAATTGTTAATAATTTCTGAAAGGTGGCTCCTGGGGTACGGAGATGATGACAATGCCGAGTACAAGTACCAGATTAGACTCACGACCAATAATTTTATCGTATCATAAACCAGTTTTACACAGTTCAGAAAAATGATATCCTTGATCCAGCTCCCAGAGGTGATAAACAGCACAACAGGGAATATATACTGCATGTAAGGCATTACATAACACAACTTTGAGAGTAAATTAATCAACATTGTGACCAGCGACTATTAAACCAGTATAATGAATGCTTATGACAAATTTGCCTTAACACACTCTGGTCAGATCTGTCACTATCTCAACCCTTCGTGCCCCACATTGGGCACATTGTGTTTTAACCTGGCAGGCAGCTAAACACCACATAGCCATCAGCTCACTCCCCCCCTGCCCCGGTGGGACTGGGGAGAGAAGTATAATGAATGCTTATGACAAATTTGCCTTAACACACTCTGGTCAGATCTGTCACTATCTCAACCCTTCGTGCCCCACATTGGGCACATTGTGTTTTAACCTGGCAGGCAGCTAAACACCACATAGCCATCAGCTCACTCCCCCCCTGCCCCGGTGGGACTGGGGAGAGAATTGGGGAAAAAAAGTAAAATTCATGGTTTGAGATAAAGACAGTTTAATAGGACAGAAAAGGAAATGAAATAATAATAATAACAAAATGATAAAAATATAGAAAATAAGTGATGCACAATGCAACTGCTCACCCCCCGCTGACCAATGCCCAGCCAGTTCCTGAGCAGTGGTTGCCGCCCCCCAGCCAACTCCCCGCAGTTTATATACTGAGCATGATGTCATATGGTATGGAATATCCCTCTGGCCAGTTTGGGTCAGCTGTAAAGTCCTTAACTAGTGTAAGCACTACTTAGCAACAACTAAAACATCAGTGTGTTATCAATATTATTCTCATACTAAATCCAAAATACAGCACTGTACCAGCTACTAGGAAGAAAATTAATTCTATCCCAGGACACTCCTCCGTTGCCTCCTTCTAATCCTCCTTTGCCTCTTCCATTGCCTCCTCCATTGCATCTTTCTTTTCCTTTTCTGCCTCCTCCATCACCTCCTCTGTCACCTCTTCCATCACTTCCTTCTTCTTCTCTTCTGCCTCCTCCTTCGCCTCCTCCATCGCCGTCTCCTTCTCCTCTTCTGCCTCCTCCATTTCCTCCTTCTCTTTTCCTGCCTCCTCCATTGCCTCCTCTGTCACCTCCTTCTCCTCTTCCTCTGTCACCTCCTCCATTGCCTTCTCTGTCACCTCCTCTGTTGCCTCCTTCTTCTCCCCTTCTGCCTCATCTTCTGCCTCCCCCATTGATTCCTCCAACACCGCCTTCGTTGCCCCCTCTGATGCCTCCTTCTTCTTCTCTTCTGCCTCTTTTCTCACCTCCTGCTTCGCCTTCTTCCTCACCTCCTGCATTACCTTGTTCATTGCTTCCTCCATCGGCTCTTTCTTCTCCTCTTCTGCCTCCTCTTCTGCCTCCCCCTTCGCATCCTCCAACACCTCCTTCATTGCCTCCTCTGATGCCTCTGTCTTCTCCTCTTCTGCCTCCTTTGTTGCCTCCTCCTTCACTTCCTTTGTCGCTTCCTCCTTCACCTTGTCGCCTCCTCCATTAGCTCGTCTGTCACCCCTTCAGTCTCCTCTTCTGCCTCGTACATTGCTTCCTCTGTCGCCTTCTCTGTCACCTCCCCCACCACCTGCTTCTTCTCCTCTTCTGCCTCCTCTGTTGCCTCCTCTCTTGCCTCCTCTGTTGATTCCTCTATCACCTCCTTCTTCTCCTTCTCTGCCTCCTCCATCACCTCCTCTTATTCTGCCTTCTCTCTCACCTCCTTTGTTGCCTCCTCCATTTCTCCTTCTTCTCCTCTAATGCCTCCTACATTGTCTCTTCTGTCACCTCCACCGTTGCCTCCTCTGTCGCCTTTTTCTCCTCTTCTGCCTCCTCCATTTCCTCCTCCATCACCACCTTCGTTGCCTCCTTGTTCTCTTCTGTCTCCTCCGTCACCTCCTCCATAGGCTCCTTCTTCTCATCTGTCGCCTCCTCTTTTTGCCTCCTCTGTTTCCTCCTGCTTCACCTCCTCTATCACCTCCTTCTTATCCTCTTCTGTCTCCTCCATCACATGATCTGTTGCCTCCTCTGTTGCCTTTTTCTTCTTTTCTTCCTCTGTCACCTCCTCCTCTGTCGCCTCCTTAGTCGCCTCCTCCATCACCTCCTTCTTCTCATCTTCTGCCTCCTCCATCTCCTCCTCTGTCGCTTCCTCCATCACCTCCTGGGTCACCTTCTCTGTCACCTTCCCTGTTGCCTCATACATCTCCTCTTCTGTCTCCTCCACCGCTTCCTCCATCACTTCCTCTGTTGCCTCCTTCTTTTACTCTTCTGCATCCTTTGTCATGTCCTCCTTCACCTCCTCCATCGCATCCTCCTTCTTTTCTTCTGCCTCCTCTGTCCCCTCCTCCATCATGTCCTACTTCTCCTCTGCTTCCTCAGTTGACTCCTCTGTTGCCTTCTCCATTTAGTTATTCTTCTCCTCTTCTGCCCCTCCCTCACCTCCTCCCTTGCCTCCTCCATCGCCTCCTTCTTCTCCTCTTCTGCCTCTGCCATTGCCTACTTCTTCTCTTTTTCTGCCTCCTCCGTCACCTACACCATTGCCTCCTTATCCTCTTCTGCCTCCTCCATTGCCTCCTCCTTCTCCTCTTCTGCCTTTGCTATTGCCTCCTTCTTCTTCTCTTCTGACCTCTCAGCTGCCTCCTTCTTATCCTTTTCTGCCTCCTCTGTCACCTCTTTCTTCTCCTCTGATTCCTCCTCTGTCGCCTCCTCCATTGCCTCTTCCATTTCCTCCTTCTTTTCCTCTTCTGCTTCCTTTGTCACCTCCTCATTCACCTTCTTTATTGCCTCATTCATCGCCTTCTCCATTTGCCTCCTTTGTTGCCTCCTTCTTCACCTCCTCCATCTCATCCTTCTTTTCTTCTGCCTCCTCCAACCCCTCCTTCGTAGCCTCCTCCTTCGGTTCTTCCATTGCCTCCTCCTTGTTTTCTTCTGCTTCCTTTGTTGCCTCCTCCATCACCTCCTTCTCTTGTGTCACATATTCTGTAACCCCCTCTGTCGCCTCCTTTGTCACCGCCTTCTTTTCCTATTCTGAATCTTCAGTTGACTCCTCTGTAGCCTCCTTCTTTTCCTCTTCTACCTCCTCCGTCACCTCCTCTGTTTCTTCCTTCTTCTCCTCTTCTGCTTCCTCTTCTGCTTCCCCCTTCACATCCTCCAACACCTCCTCTGTTGCCTCCTTCTTTTCTTCTGCCTGCTCTGTTGCCTCCTTCTTCTCCTCTTCTGCCTTCTGTCACCTCCTCTGTCGCCTCCTCCTTCTCCTCTTCTGCATCCTGTCAATGAGTGTCACCCGGACAGGTGTTCTGTCCTCACCCCTGTTCCCATCCCCATCCTCATCACTGTCCTTGGTCCCCACAGCTGCCCTATCCCCACAAGTGCTTTGTCCTCACCCCTGTCCCCTCCCCTGTCCTGTCCCCATCCCCAGTGTCCCCACTCAGTCCCTATCTGGCAGGTCCCCTGCCCACCCTACCCTTGCTTTATCAAGTCTCTCCAGCCTGGGAAGAGCTGGTTGAAAGGCACCCCATCTGACCTAGGAGCATCAAGTCCCCAATTGCTGGAGGTCAGGAGAGTGTCTGAGAAAGGGTTTTGCATCTTCTGCTCTTTGCACCTTCTGCTCTTTGCATCTGTAATCGACAGTCAGAGACAGGCTCCTGGCTCACAATGTTCCAGTGCAGTGGTCTCCAAAGTGGGGTGCATGCACGCACTGGGCTGTGGGAAGAACGCATTAGAACTTCAGTAGTATATGCATATAATTATTAAATACTAAATATACATATACTGGGGGTGTCGGCTCAAAAAATGTTTGGAGACCACTGCAAGACCCTTACAGATATTTGCTGTGGGGACTGAGGACCACGATACACAAGTGGGGTTACCTACAGCCTTACCCCAGCTCCTCCTGAACCTTCACTCCTGGTTCACCGGTGTGCACTGGGAGCAGTGCCCTAGAGCTGGTGGGCTAGCAGACAAGGGGCTAGGGAACTGTGCAACCATCACAAGGAAGTCTTCTGAGCAAGGCACCTCCTTTTATTTACTCCTGGCCCTCTTACTGAGAAAGGGAGGAGAGGGAGCAGGTCCCTAGGGAGGAGGTTCCTGCAACAGTGGAGCAGAGTCCTGTTTTGCTCCTGCCAATGGTGAAGTTATCACCTCACTGGTACTGTGACAGCTTTGATGGTGACAGCTATGGTGGTGGGTCAAACAGTGATCAGAGACCACAGGCATAGAGCAACCAGGCCATGAGGGCAATAGTTGTGACTAATGATCATCGGCTCTCCCCTTCAATTCCTCAGGGCCACCTGAGACAGGTGGCCAGAAAGAGCTAAAGGGCTGCCCTTATGCAGCCCTACAAATTGCTGGTTCCTGCAGCCATTGTCCTTTGTCTCGCAGTTTCATCAGAATCCACTAACTTATGGACATGCTATAGACCAAACCGCCAAGCTGGAAGGTATAAAACAAAACATTAGCTTACCCAAAAAGCTTTTGGAGTCAGAAGCAGCTGGACTGCTGAGGCATTCATGCCTCCTAGTGTGATACAGGGGACACCCACACCATGATGGAGGAAGACAGCTGACCACTCTCACCATTGGCTAAGTACCAACTCCTTTTTTCTCTTTTTTTTTTTTTTTGGACCCATAGGTGCATGAATCAAGAGTTAGGGGTTATAAGTTATGAAACCTTATGACCTGAATGGTGAATAAGTGAATACACATGATAGGCTAGTCTGGGCAAAAGGGGTTTGAGCCCCGGTTTGTCATATTCATTTCTTGTATAAGTGAACTAATTCAAGGGCTGACAATTGAAGTAGGACCATGGGTCAGAGGGCCTACATGTCCATGGTGCCAGCAAGTGGAAAAAGTGAAGGTATGTGAGTGTATGATCACTTGTGAATACCAAGCTGGACTAGTTGCTGAGTAGGTGAAGTGACCTGGGAGTCAAGTGTGTGTGTCTGTCTTTGAAGGCAAGGCCACTGATGGAGTTTACTACCAGAGTGACCAAGAGGTCCTGACTGACTGCTGGAGAGCTCTGTCTGTGTGTCTGTATGTGAATAAGGAGGTCTGTACCGGTAACTGGAGATGGGTTGCATGTCTCTGGGGTTCATATATGCCAGCAACCGGGGAGACTGGGATCCAGAGGCCAGCTGCTGAATGGACTGTGTAGGCCCAGCTACATGAGGGATCCAGATTTTATACATGTAACGGACCTTCATCCTGATCTGCCAGAGAGGTGAACAGGAGGCTTTTGGTGTTTGTGTGAGTGCTGAGTATGTTTGTCTGGGCTGATCTGTGTGGTTGCTATAAGTATTTGTGTACATATACGTACATGTATATGTGTTGTACACATGTATACATGTTGTGTTTGTGCCAACTGGGAATATGTTCTCAGCCTCGCTACTGTTTGGATCTGAGATCATGGAACTTGCAGCACCCTCATCTTTTCTGGGGTACTAAATTTGCCCCACGGCACAATAGAGCCCTACTAATTGAAAAAAGATAAAAAGAAAAAAGGTTATTTGTTGAATAGGATTGATAATAGGCAGATCAGGGTAATGAGAATCAGTTTGCAAGCTTCATTTTTTCATAAATTATGAAGATCTAGCTTTGTTTATAATTGCATTACTGCACTGCTAAGGCCTAGGGAAGGAAAATGAAAATGGAGCATTCAAAGACAATTATTTAAGGGGAAAATAAAGGTAATCTAATTTACATTGAAACAGCTATAATATTTTGGAAATATGTAATGCATGTGTATGGCGTGAAGTCTTCAAATTTATTAGAGATTTTCCTCTTCTTTCTTTTCTCCACTCTGTTAGCTGCTACTTCATTCTTGACGTGGATTTTCTCAGATAGTACTTTGAGTTAATTTGAGAAGCTTGACAAAACTCACAATTACACCCCTGACTGCAAAACTCTAATTCACTGGGTTATTTTTTTATTATTATTTATTTATGGGGTACATGAGAGCTACATGCTAGCACGGGCAGTAATTTTACAGTCAGGACTTGCTAAGGCTGGTGGAACTGTCTTTTTGTGGAAATCTGAGTGCTGGTACAAGAAATGCCTTAGAATAGCAGCCTTGTTGTTTGGCACTGATCAGAATGTTTTGAGATGCTAGAGCTTGCCGTCTCCAGCACATAAGCATTAAGCAAGTGAAGGAGCTGCAGCAATATCCTTGGCCTCTCAGAACTTCTCTTTACTAACAACAAATTTGATTAAACAATATGCATGAATCAGAACCTGTCCCAGAAGAAATTACTATCTTTTCAGCTCTGTGTATGCACATCTCTTCAAGAAAGTGCTGCATAAAGCTTTAGAGATCCTGACCCAAACTACTATAGTAAGATGCAAATATGCCAGATTTTGCACTCCCCCATGAAAACATATGTTTAGATCTACAGTGGTGATCCCTCCTTCCCTCAGTTTAGCTAAAGGCAAAGATTTACAATTAAATGCACAAGTCATTTACATTGTTCTTAAACAAGCAAAATTTTTCTGGTTAATTTATACATATATATACAAGCAAGCACAGAGGCACAATGAAAGCAGATCTCTCAGAGGTACAGGGTACTCATATCTCCAAGCCATGCTAATGAAACTCTCATTGGCAAGTCCAATAGTTACAACTGTTGTTGTTAATGACTGTACAGAAATGTCTGTATCAGGTCATGAGCAAATTATTACATTGGAGAATTTGTATTTTTAATTATAATTATGAGAGAAGTGCAGCATTTTAACAGCATAAAGAAAGAACTTTTTTGCCCCAGTATATTGTTCATATAGTACATTTCACAGGTTCTAACTCTGCCTCTGTCAGTAACCTTGTACTACTCTAATGATCCTTGAGTAAATAACATCACCCTTCTATGCGTGTATCCTCCTGCCTTTTTTGTGTGTGTGTCATAGCTGTACATACTGGAGGCTTTAAGACAGGGACTACTTTACATTAGTTATTTTCACTTTGCCCAACATAAAAGAAATCCAATGGGATCTTTATAGCAAAAAGTAGTACTGAAGTGTTGTGCCCAGACTATGCTTTGAGTTCTTTGCCAATCAGGAGACTATTTCATAGAATCACAGAATAATTTTTGCCTGAAGGAACATCCGGGGGGTCTCTGATCCAACCTCCAACTCAAAGCAAGATCAGTTTTTAACCTAGAAGAGGTTGCTTAGGGCCTTGCCCAGTTGATAGTTGGAAACCTCCAAGGATGGAGATTCTACAGTCTTTCTGGGCCGCTGTTCTAGCTCTGTAGGACCCTCAAGGGCAATTTTTTTTCTTTATATTTCTGCAACTTGTAGCCATTCCCTCTTACTATGGCATGCACTGTCTTTATTTCTCTACATCCACCTTTTTAGGTAGTGAAAGATTGCAATTACACTCCCCCCCACCTGCCCTTAGCTTTCTTCTCTCCAAGCCAAAGGAAAACAGCTTAGATTCTTCTTGTATGTCATGTGCCACCTAATCAACTTGTTGGCCATACACCGGAAATTCTCCAGGTTGTTAATACTACTTTTGCATGGAGGGGGAGGTATGAGCAAAAATGGACTTTAAGCCCTTTGCAATAGTCAGCTTACAGAGGTAAGGAACAGAAGGGGGTACTCAGTAACACAGGTCAAACAGAAAATGGGTAGAAATGCTTTTTACTAATGAAATAGGAAAAACATGTACAGGTGACCTAGCAATGATAAAAAGCCTATGAGCAATGTTGCCCTTAATTATAGGAGGAACAGATAATTTTGCTTCACTATTTTTACATGGTGCAAAATAAATTTAACTATTTTTCTTAGCCTAGAAGGCAGAGGTAAGAATCATTTCCCATTTTTCTCTGCCTGGTCCAGAGATTGAAATAATTGTAGAGTGCCAGTGCCCTGGAACACAGTGAGGCTTTTATGTACAAATGATAATTACAAGCATCTTAGCATACTTGCTTCTTTCTATAGTGTGCTCTTGCTGACAAGTAACATTGGTGTTTGAAATGCATGAGTGTGGGAATGGGAGTCTCACTAACGGACATTCCTGAGTTTGATTTTAATGAGCAAACACTGCACCACCTGGCATGACAAGGCACTTAAGCAGTAAATAACGGAGAAAGGAATGTGCAGTTGAAAGGAGAAAAACAAGATAAAGACCATAAAGGCATTTCGCATGATCAGAAAGAACGGGCCAATCTGCTAGAGCATAGATGCGCGTGAACACAAGGCTGTAACCTATCTGCAAGCTGCAGGTAGCGCGTGTCCATAGTAGATAACTATATAAGCCTTGTTATAAGTGTACATAAAGGAGAATGACCATACTCATATTGAGATCTGTCATTACTCCGGAATCGCAACTCCCGCTCCGTCGTCGACACTGAACAAAGGGAAACTCCGACACATGAGAGAATGGGCAGGTCCAAGTCACAATTCTTTTGTAGTTGTGCAATCATTTTCATTAGTCAAGATGATAGAGTTGAGTAATTTACTAAATCTGCAATTACTGTTGCTGGCACACAAAACTAAATCATTCCATGAAACGCACATCAAGCGCCATGTCCAGGAGCTTTGCCTTGAGATGTTTTGTATTGATTTAAAAAGATATCCTCTTGGATGCACCAGTGGCTGGATGGGAGGAGCACATGTGCATTTTCCCTGCAGCTGTTCCAAGGGAACCCGTATCTCTAAAGGACAATGCAGGTAAGCTACCAGGTCACTCACGACAACTGAAAGCTAGAGCTTTCAAAAAATTATGGCCTGGAAATATGATTCCTTACTGAAATCAAGGGCTAGATCAATTCTAGTGAAACACAATATAACTCTGGGTCATTAGTTTGGCACTTTAGTTCTTATGCTACTCACACAGCCTCTTCTTATGTCTGTGACTGATCCCTCCTCATTAGCCAGTTGTCTTGCTTTAGATCAGCAAATGAATGTGGTATTGAAATGTTCCGGATTTCAATACAATTTAAAGGTGAAACCTTCAGGCTTTGGTGGACCTGACACTTAACATTGATTTCTCAGTTCCTACAAGGGTATAACATGTCATTTTATGGTTGTAGAGCTAGAGGGGACTCTTCAGGTGCAGTTGAAATTTTATTATGGTGTGTAAATCAGCAGAAATGCTAGGAAGATTTCCAGCAGGACAAATTTCCTAACCTTCTGATTAATCCAGAAAAGTATTCTGGCTTTGTGAGGTCTTTCCACTATTTCTTTTTCCCCCAAAATAGTTTTATTAACTTTATAAGGACTATGAAATAAAACCTAGACACTTGCCGCCTTCAAGGCAGTGCTGATATTAGTAAACAGCTATAAATCAATAATGCCTGTCAGGCAGGCACAACTACTGAAGCAAGTATATACTTATAAACCTTTACCTGTATGCATGTCTATACATATATTTATGTGAGGTGTTACTATTATGACACTCACGAAAATGCTTCCAGGAGTGGGGCTAATCAACAACAAAAGTCTCACTTCAAAGATGATCCACATCACAGATCTGTCTGGGAGATCTCAGGCAGGGAAGCTCTTGCAGAGAGGTTCATTTTGCATAGGCAATGAGTGATTTTTTTATACCTTTTTGGTGTAGATACATAAGTGGGCATAGGACATCAGTGCCTAGAATAGTTGTTGCTGACTCCTATTTTCCTGGAAGGTCAGTTCTTTATCACAGTTTCTTTGTCCTGCATCCATCAGGGTCTCTTTGTTCTGCCAACTGCCCCTCATCAAGGAGGTTTTGGCTGAACTTATCAGAGATGTCTCTAAGGAGATCTTCTTTGTCAGTATGTTTACCAGGTCACCTTTGTAGTGGCTCCTGTAACGGGGATGAGTAAGCAGCAAAAATAGGTGCTGGCTAAAAACGGGAAGGGAGCTTGGACTGGAGAATGGTAACAAGGCAGGCTTCATTGACAAGGGGACAGTCCCACAGTACCTGAACAAGGCAAGCAGAGGAGATCTGGTGACAGCAGTCAGGTTCAGCCAACAGTTCAGATCACCAGAGAAGTCCATAATGATGAGAAAAGTCTGAGGTCAGGCTAAGAAGTTTAGTTAGTTAGTCAGTGGGGGTCTAGATCGCATATGGAGACAGGAACCAGAGTCTGTCACAATCCAGTAATTGCCAGGCAAGTCTATACTGAGAAGGCCAGTCGGAGATGAAGCCAGGAAATCAAGTCCTCAGGTCATGGTTTGGATCAATGATGTACAAGGCATGGCTACAAATGCCGCTGCAGTGTAGCTCAGGTGGGAATAAAGGGCAAGATTGTCAACTTAAAAGCAATTCCCAGGTGAAGATGAGTGAAGTCTTTGCTGTGGCTTCTTCATCAAGCTGTGTAGGGGAAGTCTCTACTGAGGCTTATTTTAGCTCATTCTCTCAAGGCCACTAGCTGCACAGTTTGCCCTGAAACCAGGCAGCTCAGTCCCCAGAAGCTGGGGGATGCATTCAGGGCCCTGACAGGAAGACAGTTACAGGCTATTAGAGCTTTTATGACCTGACACTCATTACTGACCCCTGGGTACTCCACTTACTGTGGGCCTCTGGCCAGATATCAAGCTTTGAACATGATTAGTTCTGCCAACACAACTGGTGGTCTGTTTAGCCAGGTCATACCTCCACAGCATTCTTACATGAAAGCCGAAGGAGGGTAGGTCCAAAGTCTTACTAATGTCAAGGGAGATTAAATCCACCACTCTTCCCTCTTCCACATAGCTACTCATTTCATCCTAGAAGGCAATCAGATTGATCATTTGACCTTGGTAAATTTGCACTGACTTTTCCTGACTCCTTCTTGTTCTGCTTGTGTTTGAAAATGGATTCCACAAGAAAGTATTCCATGAACATTCCAGGGACTGAGGTGAGGCTGACCAGCCTATAGTTCACCAGGTCTCCCCATTTTCTTTTTTTTAAATGGGTGTAGTGTTAGCTTTTTCCCCATCTGTCAGGAGCCTCCCTTGCCCATCACGATGTTTCATAGTTGACTGATAGCTCCCCTGTGGTCACATTGGCCAGTTCTTCACAGAGCATTAGGTGAATCCTATCCGGCTGTCCTGGTTTTGGCAGGGCTAGACTTATTTTCCTTCCTAGTAGCTGGTACAGTGCTGTGTTTTGGATTTAGTATGAGAATAATGTTGATAACACACCGATGTTTTAGTTGTTGCTAAGTAGTGCTTAACTAGTCAAGGACTTTTCAGCTTCCCATGCTCTACCGGTAGACTGAGAAGGCTGGAGGTGCACAAGAAGCGGGGAGGGGGCACAGCCAGGACAGCTGACTCAAACTGGCCAAAGGGATATTCCGTACCATGTGACGTCATGCTCAGTATATAAACTGGGGGAATGCTGGCCGGGGGGCCGCTGCTTGGGGACTCGCTGGGCATTGGTCGGCGGGTGGTGAGCAATTGCATCATGCATCACTTGCTTTGTATTTTTCACTTTTCTTCCAATTCTCTCCCCCATCCCACTGGGGGCGGGGGGAATGAGCGAGCGGCTGTGTGGTGCTCAGTTTCCAGCTGAAGTTAAACCACGACAGAGTGTTACAACATTACCACACCATATTAGGATGCAAGAAACTGCTTTTCCCACACCAACAGTAGTGACTGATTCCTTCTGGCAATAGAGAATTGGGAGGTAGTACAAAGACATTCTTTCAGAGGCTGCAGGGAGATAAGCCATTTAACAAGTGCTAGAACCAAGGAGTTAATTTCAGCAGAATATTTTTTTTTCTCTGCAGAGAAGTAAAATTTAAAAAGTGAGAACAATATATTTTCTGTTTTGCTACAACACCCTCCAACATGTAACAGGGTATTTCCAAACTTTAAAACTTACTTTTTTTGAAATTGTGAAGGAGCTTGGAAAAGCAGCTTCTTTAACTTCATAAAAGAAAAATGATTTTTATGAAGCTCTTGCTCTCACACAAAGTTTTCTTCCTCTACCATTACACCTCCACCAGTTCTGAATCGTAAATTATCTGTAGGGCTTTGCCATACCAAAAATATGACTGCCTTTGGCATAGTCAGCCCAGATGACTAGGTAATGTATTCTCTCATGTTTCAAGAAATCCTTTTAAGTTCTAAAAAAAAAAAAAAAAGAATAAAAAGTCTCATGAAATAGCATTATTGTTTCTATGTGCAGAAGATTCATCCATTAAAATTTTTTGTACATAAATTACAATAGCAGCCAGATCTGATACCCCTTTCTAATGATACATTGAGGTGGTAAATTCCTTGGGATCAAAATTTATTTTCTAATTTATGTTTTTACAGAAATGTACAAATTATTCCCTATGATAGAGCACTCCACATATGAGAGTTTCATGACACATCACAGCTTTAGAATGAAAACAAACTCAGAAATACTCAGATGTTCATATTTGCTAGTATACCTTATAGAAGGTCACTATTTCTCATAAAATATCATCCCCTGAGACAATGACAAATAATAATAAATTTGTATTTCTAACAAATAACATGTCCTTTATTTAGGTAGAGTTACTGATTGATGAACAATTCAACATGCAATAGTATGAAAAAAAAATAGTATGAAAAATAGTATGAAAATAGTGTGAAAATAGTAATGAAAATAGTATGAAAAAATAGGGGTTTTTATCTTCAACAATATTGCAATGAATGCACTCATTTACATTCCATTTTTAGAGGGGAAGATTTGAAGCAATTCCATTTTCTTTCTGACATGATTACAAATTATATGTATTCTTATGCAAAATAATAGTGTTGCTATAATAGCATTATCAGAAAAAAACTCCAATGTTTTATAATTATCAACGAATTAATCTTCAGAGCCTCTTCTATGCAGGAAGAAAAACGTTTTCCTACTGCTATGGTTTATGAAAATGGGAATTATGAGCAATCTTTTCAAATACACATAAAAACCCAGGATTGTTCATCATCACAGCCATAAAGCAGTGTATGTTGCACTGGATTTTGAAAAAAATCATCTGTGTCATAAAACATGTTCATAGGTTACACAGGACTAGAATCAAATGTATTCTTGATTTAAGTCCTCTAAATAGCCATGTGATCATCCTTCCTAAGGATTTATGAACCGTGTCTGCTCTGTTAACTAGTGCATTGTCTCCACCTTTAATAATACTAATTTAATTTCAATTACAGATTTTTCTAAAGCACAGTGAAGTTTAAACTGAAATGTACAAGACATCACTAAACAAAAAATTCCTTTTATGTGAGCTAGTCAGATCACTGGCTTAAACTCACCACTGTTTTTTAGCTTAGAAGTAAGCAAAACTAATTTTCCTGTCAAGCACCTGTGTTTGCAGTGACTCAGGGCCCTGACCTTCGGAACAACCTTGTTCCAACAGTTGGTGCTTCGTATTGGTTAATGTGCCTTCAACAAGACTGTAGATGATATCAAATTGAGCAGAATGGTCAATACAGTGCAGGGTACCTGTGGCAGAAACCTCATGAAGTTCAACAAATAGAAGTAAAAATTCCTGTAGCTGAAGTGGAATAACCCAAACAACGGTATGGCCTGGACACCAACTGGCTAGAAGGCAGCTTTACAGGAAAGAATCTGGACATTACTCAGCAATGTCACCTTCCAGCAAAGAAGGTCATCCACATATTCACTGCCAGCAGCCAACTCCCACTTGATTTCCCACCCACCAAACCAAACTATATCTCACCATTTTGGCTAAAAGGATACTAAAAGAATACCATAACACTACAGCTGCAGTTGCAAAGTTCCCCTTTAGGGAAAATGGCATTATACACAATCCTGCTTGGAGCCAACGCAGGCCATAGTATACATCTTCAAGGATCAGAGCAAGATATTTTTTCACAAGCAGGCTGTTTTATAGCACAGCCCAGCCCATCAGAAAGTCTTCGCTAGGTCAGGGGTGGACAAGCAAAGGAAAGAGAGAATAGCTGATGTGATGGTATGAGTGGGGAAAGGGGCACTTTTCTGCTATGTTATAAATTTTGTCCTATTTCATGTATCTTCTTTGTGAAAAGGAGGGGTTGTTACACTCTACTGAAAGACTTCGATAAAACTTCTTCCTTCTCATACTTATTCCCTCCAACATAAGATTCAACAAAACGTTTGAAAGCAGAAAGTGTTACATTATTCAGCAGTGTGCTGGAAGTAGTTCCAGTCATCCCAGCTGCCCAGTAAATCAAAAAGTGCTGTGAGCCTTACAAAACTGACAAGAAGACCTAAAGTTTCATAGATAAGGGGCATCTGTACTCACCTGTTCTCCTGACTAGCTAATTACATAGGAATAGAGTTTCTGCAGTGATTCATAGCTCCAAGGACATAGGACATTGCACATTTCACAGGCATTTGCATCAACTTGAGGTCCTGTAGTATGGAGTAAGAAAAGTGAACGCAAAATCTGATGCAGAAGCACGTACAAGAGCTTAGTACAAGATACTAGCATTCAGCATAGGTACTGATTAAAAGAGCTAACTGTTTCAGGCGCTGCCTGGTCACTCTGTCCTTTTTCCATTCTTCTTCCTGTCCCCTTCTCATCTTGTTCATCTTTCTCCTCCATACTGCCTAAGGGTACATCTACAATGTTGGGGTATGTGCAGAATGTCTTAGCTCATGCTAACAAGACATGTTTGGGAGTATGTTACATAGGCATTGACCTGGCTGCACTTAAGACATTATGGGTGAAATCTTGAAAAGTCTCAAGCAATAGCTATTGTAGCTATTCTGTTTAGTGCAGCCTCGACTTTCAAAGATGCTTCATCCTGCAGACCAATGCCATGGAACTGGCAACTGAAGTAATTATATCTTAAAATGTTAACGGAGAGGAACATCCTCTTATTTATAAGACTGTTCCCAAGAGAATTCTGTCACTGTAAAAGACGTGTTTGCCAGTAAAAAATACAATAGATTTGCTGAAATATTTTTTGCTAGGGAATACATTTGCTTTTGTTACCTATCATCCTCCACTGCAGTGGCTGAAAATGATGAATGATGCTAACTGTGTCTTGTACCTCTTGTTATGGTCATATGCACTCATATACCACACAGATCTGAGAAGGCCAAACAAAAGTAGGGTTTTTTTTCTTCAGAGGAGTAGTCCATGTGTATGTACCTTCGATCTGCAGGATCAAAGGAATGACTTTAAAACTCTCCTGGGAGTGGTAAGACTTCAGACACCATGCCAACATGGCATGTCATTATTCAAACTTAGACATGCCACCGATGCCTGGAGTGTGGACATGTCATCATCAACTCACTATATCAAGGGAGAGAGGCATCAGCACCTAATTTTTTTTCTAATGTTCTGTATCATGGAAAGGTTGCAAGATATTCCTTTAATTAGTAATTAGACAATTATTCTCCAATTCACCACATTTAGAAGACATTCACCAATTTAGAACTAATTGCAATAGCTGTTTGCAAATGTACTTTGACAATGGAGAGCAGTGATATTTTGCAGGTTGCTGAAGATTATCTGTGTAGGCAAGACAGATATTTTTGTCACTCCCTGACTGAAAAATGACTAGAAATGGCAGTTCACTTACCAGGGTAGCTCTTTAAGTTTAACTTTCAAGCAATCTCATTACCTGTTTTTAATTCTACAGTATTGCTGGCCAGCAGGGAAAAAATCAGGCAAACATTAAACTGTGCTAAAGACAGTAGATTTATAACACTGAAATTGATTATCTCTGTTCTACTCGGACATCACGCTATGCAAAAATAGCATAAAAATAGCTATGCAAAAATAGCATAATAAATAATAAAAAAGCATAGAAATAAATATTTCTATCATCAAAATATGTTTTCACTTAGCACATTCACTCAGAATTACAGGGCTCACTGTCTAGGACAAAGCTGTGGGGGCTTTTCCTGTTTTATCCTATCTATTCTTCCTCAGGCCAAAAAAATCACTATCTTACTCATGGTCCAGTTGTGCATGACAGAGTAAGGGAGTAATTATAGTTGTTTCATCACCTAAAAGGTTGAGAAGCTTAGGTGTAAAAACTTGTCTGTATTGATCAGATACACATCCCTGTGAATTACTGTCTATCTGATCATCTCCTCTTCCAGACTCTTAGGGATTATGTTATATATCTATCTGCTAATTTCCAGTGGATCTTCCAAAAACATGTTTCTTACAGTATTCATAGCAGTTAACAATCAGAAGCCTGCTGTGGTCTTGTTGTCAATGAACTACATAATCTTCAAACTCTTTAAGTGACATGAACACAAAGAATGGAGGAAGAGCTACAGGATAAGCTGTGACATTTGTCTAGGCATGTATAAATATGTTTGCAGGTTTGTCCTACAAACATGGAGGTGAGTAGGAAGAAGGCAGTGGCTAGAAAATACAGGTCCAGGGAATGGTGTGAGACCTCACCTGCCTCTTCAATATCAAGGTCCACCATGTGATAGAATCAAGATTGTAACTTCTAATATCCCTTGAGTGCAGGAGTTAGGTTTCTAGCCTAAAGAATTCTGAATTTTTGGTTTTACATGAAGGAAAATGGGTTTCAGAAGAAAGTTTAAGGATGTCACTGTTTAGAACATGCCACCTGTGAACTCACAGGTGTGGGTGTGGTAACTCAGGACAGATTACTGTGCAGAAAGGTTGCAGATATGACATGAGGATGTCTTCTGCAGCAGAATCATCTTGCAAGCCCACGGGAAAAACGTCTTGTTGAGTTACACTGTTGTGTGCAGCATGGCAGGAGCTCTAGGCCTATTCAGGTGCACCTACAACAAATCAGGGATATTCCATTTCTAAAACAGTGGAGCTCCCATCTCCCAGACTACATGATGGAAGACTGATTCAAATGCCTAAACATCTGATGCTATTCCATCAGACATGCTGGTGTCAGTCCAGTACTGCAGAGTTCTTTCATAGTTTCTGTATTGTATTTGCCAGCCCTGTGCGGATGACCTGAATGTCTCAAATAGCACTAGACACCTATCTTTAGGCAACAGATCGTGTCCAAAGTTCCTACACTCCTGTGGGCATGGAATTTGTAGCTAACTTGTCCCCTACCTTGGGGAGGGAGTAAGTTAAGCCTGTGAAGCTCAGCTGTTTTATTGTCCCTCTCCTCTTTCACTAGCTCTGTCAATCCAGCAGGCTTTTCCAGTTCACTAACACTTTGTTTTAAGCCTGTTTTTCCTTAGTCTTTTCCTTAACTTACCGCACTTCCTATTTTTTCCATTTCTCTAGTTTCTATCTCCTTAACACAGTCTTTTTCCTTGATCTTAATAGCAAGTTATACTAAGAATAGCTGATCCTTGTGATGAAATAATCACAGAGCAGAGTCCAAAAGAAATGTTTGCTTCATCGTTCAAGTCTGAATCTTTGCACTTTGCAAGACTTCTCAGTCTGTCTTTCTCTAATGCCTTGTTTAATGGATTTTCAAATCTCTTAAGTCCTACAGCTTCAGTAATCTCTCTTTATGTCTCATCTGGCATCTAGCCACTAATACTAATGGGAATTATTTTCAGCTGTCTAACCTAGCCTTTTTCCCCCTTGGCTTGCTAAATCCAATAATACTCTTCACTTTGTCCCATCCCCCATCCCACTACCCTTCCCTTCCAGTTTTGTCACACTGGAAACTCATACTTTATCACATCTATCTCAAGGACGTGTGGGTGTAGGGACTGAAAAATGGCTGAACTGATGGTCTCAGAGTTCTGATCAGCAGCATAAAGTCCAGCTGGAGGACAGTCAATAGAAGTGTACCTCAGGGGTCGATAATAAGAACAATGCAGTTTAACATTTTCAATAATGACTTGGACAATGGGCAGAGTGCAGCCTCAGCAATTTTGCAGATGATTGATACAAAATTGGGAGGACTGATTGATACACCTGTTGGTTGTGCCACCATTCAGAGGGACCTTGACAGGCTGAAGAAGTGGCAGAGAGAAACCTCATGAAGCTCAATAAAGAGAAATGCAACATCCTGTACCTGGGAAAGAATAACCTCAAGTACCTGTACATGCAGGGGAGCAACCAGCTGGAAAGCAACTTTGCAAAAAAAAGGATGTAGGAGTCCTCATGGAAAAGTTGAAGATGAAAGGGTACTTTGCAGCAATGTACTCTTGCAGCAAAGAAGACCAACAGCATCCAGGACTGCACTAAGAAAAGTGTTGCCAGAAGATCAAGGAAGTTATTACCCTCTACTCAGCACTGGTGAGATCACATCTGGGATACATGTTCAGTTCTGGACTCTCCAGCACAAGAACTATGTGGACATGCTGGAGCAATTCCAGCAAAGGGCCACTAAGATGATTAAGGGAATGGAGCATCTTTTATACGAGGAGAGGCTGAGAGATCTGGGTTTGTTTAGCCTTAAAAAGAGAAGGTTCAGGGAGGATCTTGTTCATGGGTATGAATGTCTGAATAAAGAAAGCAGAGTCAGACTATTCTCAGTTGTGTAACAGGCATAAACTCAATTACAGAAAATTCTGTTTAAAAATAACCCCCTCTTTTTTACTGTAAGGGTAGTCAAACACAGGAACAGGTTGCCCAGTGGTTTAACTTCAGCCGGTAACTAAGCACCACAGAGCCGCTCGTTCACTCCCCCCCACTCGGTGGGATGGGGGAGAGAATCAGAAGGGTGAAAGTG
>NW_008794491.1:31170-115781 GCF_000699145.1 Aptenodytes forsteri
TTCCCCCAGCTTTATATACTGAGCATGACGTCACATGGTATGGAATATCCCTTTGGCCAGTTTGGGTCAGCTGTCCTGGCTGTGCCCCCTCCCAGCTTCTTGTGTACCTCCAGCCTTCTCAGTCAGTAGAGCATGGGAAGCTGAAAAGTCCTTGACTAGTGTAAACACCACCTAGCAACAACTAAAACATCGGTGTGTTATCAACATTATTCTCACCCTAAATCCAAAACACAGCACTGTACCAGCTACTAGGAAGGAAATTAAGTCTACCCCTGCCGAAACCAGGACACCCAGCTATGTTGTGTAGTCCTTGAATACCTTTGGATATTGAATATCTTTGGAGATATTCAAAACCTGACCGAACACTGAGCAAGCTGCTCTAGCTGACAATGATTCAAGAGCAGGGGTCAGCCTAGACAATCTCCAGAGGTTCCTTCCAACCTCAAGCCATTCTGTGTGATTCCATAAGTGGAATCTTGAAGCCAAAGAGTCTTAAATATTCTTTTAATTTCTGTGATGTTCAAATAAATAAATGCTAATTTCTAAATTGACTCTCACACACCCAGGAATGCAGAAGATATATTTTTATGTACCCAGTAAGTTGACTCTGTCTTTGTATCTGTACTACATTTCAACTTTCTTTTTGGAGATCACTGTTATGGTCTCTGCAGTACACTGAAGCAAGATACATTAAAGGCAATGGAAATTGTTCCATTAACCCGAATAGGTTTATGATCCTGCTCAGTTAGTACTCTTAATAAGTTGGAAGAAGCAAATCCTAGTCCTAGTCTCATAGGAATAGTTATATTACCTACTGAAACTATCAGGAACATATATTCCATTTATTGACTTTAAAGTCAACTAGGAGAGATTTTATGCACAAAATCTTACTTTTGGAAAAATTAATTTTAACAGTAAGACTGTCTTTTCTGTCTCCATTAGTCCTATAAAGAATGCCATAGAGCACTGCAAAGTAAAATCTTCACTTATCCTTGAACCTGCAGGAGTGCAAACTATCCTCAAGTTTTTGCACCTATACCTATCCCAGTCCAGGCTACCTCAAGTGATAGGTCCACTCCCAATTGCAATGCTGATTTCCTGCTTGCATTCCCTTGAAGAAGCTAAACAGAAGGGACAACTAAGGCTGTAATTGTTCCTTCGGAAATGTCTAAGCTTGTGTAAATTAATTGCCTTAAAAGACACAGCCTATCATATAAATCCCACTTAACAACCACCAAAGCTAGATTAATTCTAAGCAGGAAGATGAAAGATCCTGTGGACCACCATTAAGTCACTAAGCAGCTCACTCTTTCTTCACCTCTCTGTTTCTCTTCTGCATTTTCTTCCTCTTTAATCTTGTCAAAATGCCTGAGGAAAACAAAAACAGTTGAAAATATTTTCATACAGAGAACAGAGCTGGGAAGAATTCATCTCACTAGTTCCTGAAGTCAGTGTGGAGGAAACCAGGATGAGTTTGAAGGGAAGATTCTGTGGGAATAGATACAAAAATCCTAGCTCAACCATTTTGATCCTTGCTATCCTCCATTTTTTTTCACTGTCTCTTCAAAAAGTCTATTTGATTGGCAGTTCATTGTTGAACTATGTGTGTGTCTTGAAGGGGCCAGGGGGATGACAGATAAATGAGCAGGCTAGTCTGGCATCATTTAGGAAACTTTCAGTATGACTCCTGTAGTTGCTCCAGCTGCTCTCATCCATGTGAAGACATTAATATAAACAATTTCTACAGCCCCTCCTCACTCCTTAACCTTGCTTGACTCCAGCCATAACCCTCTTCTCACAGTACATAATTTCTGTCTCCCTGCAAATTTCCCTCAAGTGGGATTGACTTTCACATATTTCACTGATTTCTCTCTCCTAGAATGGGAAGAAAATTTGTAATTGTGTCAATCACTCCAAGGGCTGCAATCCAAGCAGTGGGGAATCTGTTCTACCAAAAGCATATAACCTATTCTGCAGGACACTCTCTGCAGATGGGCAGAGCACAAGAAGTGTTGTTGTACGGCATGAAAATAGTCTCTCAACATAAAGTACTTTTAGTTGTAGAGGCAAAGTGAGCAAGACGTTCACTGGAGATGACTATTTGGCACAGGATTCCAGAATCTGGAATGCTACTAGCAAGCACTGCACTGTTGGCAGCTTTATGATGATATAATTGCTAAAAACGGCAAAGATTCTGATAATGGCTTCAACAGCTGTGTCACAGATCAAATGTTTTACACAATCTTATTCAAATCGTATTTATCCTAGCCCACACAATTCCATGCCCCAAAGTCTGTTTCTGAGATTAGTTCAAGCTCCATGACCATGGTCAACAGGAGCACAGTAAGGGTTATTCATTATACCTAATCTATTAAGGGACTAAAACTCCTCAACATCTACTGAACTTAGTGAAAGATAAATCCCTTTGGGATGCTTCTGATGATCTGCACCCCACACAAGGAGAGTATTACAGTCATGAAGTCTGGTTGATACACAGTCTTACAGTCCCGGAAGACTGGTAGTACTGCTATCAATTTCACTAGACAAAAAATTGACCCAGTTTTTGAAATTTTTCTCTGTCCTCCAAAGGACAAGTATATTTTCTTATGTAAGACCTCAGTTTTAACTCAGTACAATTCAGTCTTCGGGACAGTAGTAATTTTAAGGTATCAAAGCTATATCAACTCTAGCATGCATCTTAGTTGCAAGGAACTGATACTATTTAGGGCTAGGCCATATTCTATGTAGCTAAGTTGTACGTAACACTCATTAAATAAGTCAGATGAAAAAGAGACGGAAAGACTGTGTGCTTTGACACAAGCAATTTGTGAAAGGGAGAAAACTTAGATTTGCACCTCTGCAAGAGCAGGCTACAGTTAACAATAGAATCAAGCTCAAGATTATTATACCTAGCTCTCTCTAGTGATGTATTAAGAGCTAGTGCTCATGGGACTTGGAAATATCATTCTTATTGTACAACACAATTCTTTACAGCTCTGTATTGATTTCAATGTTCTATAACTGTGTTTATAAAGTACTGTAACCCAACACGTCAGGCAGAACTTTTGTTATTTGAGGTACATAGGAATTCTATTGAAGTCAGAAGCAGGAAGGTGATACTTCAATCGCTTCGAGCAATACCCTAATGTCTTTGGAATATAAGTACTTTCTGGATCATACCCTGTGATTTCAGAGTTGTTCCTTCCTATTTGGGCTTCTCTGACTGTTTGGCCTTTCGCTTGATGCTATTCTAGTCTTTTAAAAACTAAGTGTGATATTTATTAAATATTTTATTGTGCAGCATCCTGCAGCTTCAGAGCATGCTGAACGGCACTGCTATGATGTTTTATTGCAGTTGTCAATGAATGTGGTAATATTTTGGGTCTGTTTGTCTTTGGAGTGTCCACTTTACATTCTGTTTCCCTGCTTATTTCCCCTTTTCTGGATGCTAAAATAGATCTTCTTGTAACTGTAAACAAAACAAAATTTGAATCACAGTTCTGATTTATTCTGAATGCTCTCTGAGTAGGATGGTGTTTTAGTGGAACAAAAACTCACAAGGGCTTTCTGCACAGCTAGATGTGGGAAGCTGTCCATACTCTTGGCAGAATACGAAACAAGATCTGTTCCCAAAGCCATTTATACATGTTGACATAGGACTGAGCCTGACCAAAGAAGCTCTTAATCTCAAGACTGGAAAAGCCTTCTGATCCAGAGGCAGTTCATGGCAAGAGAGAACCTAACTCACAACCATCTGATCAAGAAAAGGTTGTCTTGCTACTAAATCTTTATTTTAGAGCAACTCATTTTGCATAACTGTGTTTCCATTTCTCCCAATAAAATGGAGCTGCATGGCAAAGTGTGCCAAGGATTTTTTGGTGAAAGATACCACTTAGGACCATAGCTTTTTATTAGTAGTCACAGGGAGAACACATTTTTGTTAGGTAGCTTGCAACGTCACACATTCATATCATGGGCTTTACGTTTGTAAAACTGAGAATGGAAATTGGCCAAGTAAACATAGAGTCCTTTACTGTAACTACTACACGTTGTTACTCTTTCCTCAATGGCCAGTTTATGCTATGGCCACTCTTTATATGCTCCTCCTGAATATTTACAAATACTCTTTAAGAACAGCTTTCCCTTCCCTTCTCTTTTCTAACAGCTTTCTGCTAGTTTTTTACTGCACTTCATGTCTCTCCCCTTCTCAGAACTAGGTCTCTGACCTTCCACTTTCTGACTCAATGACTTAGATTTTAAGCAAGATGGAATCATTCAGAGAATTCACAGAAACTTGAGACTTACGAAATTATTCATGTGTACTGAATTATGCAGCTGAGCCATTAAAAACTTTTGCTGCAAACTAGCCCCAGAGAGGAATGAGTTGAAGAGGCCAATAAAATGTTTGCTTTGACTTTTGCTCAGTTAGCATGCTGAAGCCATTAATCTTATAGTCATGTCACACATGTGCTTTGTGTACTTTCTGAATTGTTTGACTGATGGAAAGACAACTAAATCAGGGCTAAAGGTCTTGGATCCTGTCTATCTTACTGAAATTAATATTGAATAAGATTTACGTTTACCCTGTTGTTGATGTTACTTAAGAATTGATTGCCATTGATGTCAACTGCAAGAGGAGAATTTGGCTTCCCCTGGGCTACTCAGACAGGGAAAAGAAGCTGACTTGGCCCAAATAATAGCAAAAATCAAACCCCATGGGTGTTGGCTCAGTTCTTCAGAGCTCAAGGATGCACTGAATAACTGGTATCTTTTTTTCAGGCCTGAAAGGAGAAGCTTTAATAGATTTCCCCAGTCATGGGAAGTTCTGTTTTGCAAACTGCACACCAATAAAATACTAGGGAAAAAAAAAGTCTTCTCACTTTAATTTGGAAAACTAGAATGTAATGGAACAACTTGTGATGTCTCTCAAACAGATGGCTCTGGCAGGAGGATCTGGCAGTCAGGCAGATAGCATTCTTGCTTCTCTTCCCCTGCCTGAATATATTGTTCTTAGTTCAGGTAGGCAGTCAAGTCAAGCTGATGTCAATGCCAGTGCAGAACACGGGTTTTGAGAGGGAATGCAGAATTTCTTCCCACATTTCATTATTTTTAAAGCATGAAAAGATTACAAAGACAGTATCCATTTTTGTAAAAAGGGATCGTGGTCTTCTGAGCCAATGTACATACATTTTTACATACCTGCTCGCAGGTACGGGACTGTGCACAGCTGCAGTTCTTCTGGGGAACTGTAGGAGGCATTGTGTCTCAGGAAACAAAAAGTTGCACTGGCAAGGCACAAGATTTGGAGCCAACAGTGAACAGCAACAATAGACTTTAACTATGAATAATAATTTTAAAACAAAAACAAATAAAAAAGCCCAACCCAACAAACCAAAACCAAAACATAAAGAGCTACTAGATTTCTAAGTTGTTTCTTTGATTAACGGTGGCCTAGGGAGAAAAAAAAAAGCTCACCTTCACAGACACACCTGAAAGGTTTAAGAAACAGAACTAAGAAAGAGTTAAAAGAGACAAAGCCCATGTGTTTCTGGATGAAAGTCATCTTTCATCTTGGATGAGAGACAGAAAGGCTGAGAGACATCTAGCAACTTTCCCTTTGAGAAAGTCATTCTTTAGCTGTTTAATCTGAGGCTTCTTGCATCTCCCTTTGAAGCACCTGGTACTGGCCTCAAGGCCAGTCTACTACTTCTGTGTTACCCTCAGCATGTGATGAACTCAGTGTCTGCTTGGCTGTATGTTTGGAAAGAAGGGGAAGAAACATGCATTTTATTCCTGTATCTTCCCAATTACAGCAGAAATAAACTGTCTTTACTGACACCCTAGGTGTCAAACTATGAGTTAAAGACAAATAAATGCCAGGCATATTTTGCTGCAAAATTGCATTTATTCTTGCCATATTTATCTGGATATGCCATGTTCAGTTTCCAGTGAAGGAAGATGGAAAACATGATGTGGCACTTCAGATCCATTAACCCAAGGGATGTTTAGAAAACACCTATTCTTTGATCCCCTTGAAAGCTCCAGACGTCACTGCTAAGAATATTTTATGATCTTCAGAACCACATGCTCTGCTGCAGTGGCAGTTTGCAATTGTCCAGCCACATAGGATTAAATGCATTCACCAAAAAAACAGGAAGATCATTTTGTGCCTTAGGGTTTCTTGCCAAGTGAAATAAAGAGACCTCACTAAAATTCATTTTCAGCACATCACTAACAAAATATTCTCTTGGAAGCTCCAATATTTGTTTTTTAATAGCTAGTTTCTGAAGCCAAGGTAACTACCATACTTCTTATGCAGGGTTGTGCGTTGAGGAGACTGTGCTTCCATATCTTTTACAGAGTATGTTTCCCCATGTGTATTGATGTAGCTTTTTATCCCATACTGCTGCTTCCTTCATTCAGGAATGTATGTTTAAAAATGAAAATTTAAGAATAGCTATTTACTCCCTCTAAACCCTGCAGCATATAAACTAGACTGAAAGGGCCATGTGGCTGATTTCCACACTTTCCTTGTGCTATAATTCAGAAGTATCAGGAAATAATGTTACTGCAAAAAGAATCTGTATCCCCATTCTCTCCTTTCTTCCTGTTTAGTAGTATGTTCCAGCCTTGACAAGGTAAGAGAGGGGTGCAGCAAGCAAAAAGATGTTTGCCACAAGCTCCTTTGAAAAAAGTCTGAGAAAGTCCCAAGCTTAAATTTTTGCCTTGAGTGTTACTTCATTGCTCTATGTAGTTCAGCAGAGACCAGAAGCCACCCCTTACTTCCAAGACCTAGGAGGCTGACTATTACTTTTCACACTTGGGCAATTCTTCATCAGGGGATCAAAGAAGTAGCATTTTAATGTGAACACTGGAGCTGGGTGTAAGGTGATAGAAAAGCAAACCCCATTAATGTGTAATTTCCTCCGCTATTTATTTGCTTTTCTTTTGATTTTTATATATAAAAATCATGGAAGGTATATCCCAGCTCTAACCTGCTACACTTCTTGAAAAAGTTCCAGCCCAGGATCCCCACACATGGCTGCAGTGCCTTTTCCCCTAACGGTTGAGTTCTGTGCACTAATCCCAGAGTTGCAGTATCAGTTGTGCCCTGTGGTCTGCGAGGTACTGTCATCAGCTGGTGTTTGTGAGCAGTCCCATTTGGGATAGTGGTTGGGGTTTACAGGTTTGTGTGTGGAGGCGGATGTGGGCCCTCAGCAGGCTGAAAGGGACAGCAAGGCTGCCCCGGCAATGGCAGTAGCAGAAGGAAAGCTGCTGTGGTTTTTTTGCTATTAAAATAAAAGAAGAGAAGTGAGAGAGAGGTTGGGGGAGGGAGGGGGGGGGGGGGGGGGCAGGGAAGTGACTAGTGCAGCATGAGCAGGAGAGGAGAGTGAAGAAGCTAGAAGCTCGGGAAGTGGCAGAGGACTAGTGCAGCATGAGCAGGAGAGGAGAGTGAAGAAGCTGTTATTTCCAGGCAGTGAAACAGGTCAGCCCAGAGCCCACATCATTACTTTCCTTCCTTGTTTTCCTGATGGGAATGCATTTGGGCCAGTTTTGCCTTAGCAGCCCTAGGTGGGGGATCTCCATATTCTCTGAGGCACTGACTGAGTGCTTTCAGTTTCACAAGATGACCCAGGTCTTCTGTTTTCTGTTGCGCCCCAGGTGGTTCTGCCCACCCCAGCTATGCCTTCCTCTCCTGGCAGTATCCCTACTGATGCCCTGTGCCCCTCAGCCCCCTCACTTCTGCAGTGAGGAACATTTTCCCATCCCCTCACTAGCTCCTTGGCCTACCCTGGACTAGTCCCTTGCTCTTGCAACTTCTCCCTAGCCAGTCTATTCCCACACCTGCCCTCAGAAGCATTCACCATTTTAACAGTCCTGTTCCTCGGAAGTGGTCTTGAAAAGGATGGGTAGCCCCTGGATGCTTTCTTTTCCTTGCAGTCTGTCTTTTCAGTGTTGCCTCCCCACTTCCCTGTATATATATCCCTTGGGTTTGGCCCTACTGCACACACTATAACTTCAAGCATCCTCTTGTCAATGGCTAAGAATGACTGTAAACCCCCCATGCTCCCCAAAGTGCCAGTGTGCTGGCAATACCTCAGCAACAATTGGTAAAAAGCTGGTTTCAAAATGGCATCAATACTGCCTTGGACATTTATTGGCTTTATCATAAATATTTTGGCTGTTGAGAATTGGAAGGCCCTGTTAGAAGTTAAAGGCTATGCCTAAGGGTCAGCTCTATCAGGAATGGTTTGTCAAGCTCAGATTCCTACAAGCCAAAATAAACAAGGAACCTTATATTACTGGCCCTTGCATTGCTCTCTGAATACTCATGGAGTTATGCCTGATTTGCACCAGCCTCAGAACCAGGCTTATGGTCTTACAAAGCGTGGGATAGTCCTTACGTGTGAAAGGGATGAGATACTGCTGTCTTCAGAGGCAAGCACAGTTCTTTCTTGTTAACTTCAGAGGTGGAAAATGACCCTGCTTGTATTATTCTGTCATTTAAAAATAGGCTAATTTAAGAAATATCTTTCTGGTAATATTTTTCTCACCATTTAAGTAATTAATTGTTCACAAGCTTTGAAAACAAAGAAACATCACATCAAACCATTTCCTTGCTGATGTTTGTAAGGGTGTTTTGCAGCAAAGGAGCAAGTAACACAGGCCGTGGTCCTGCAGGAAGCATCTGTTCAGTTCAGACCCTGCAAGGGCACTGAACAAGCAAGGGAGTGACTTTGCGGGTACAGAGGAGGGCCACAAAAATGATCAGAGAGATGGAACACCTCTCCTATGAGTAAAGGCTGAGAGAGTTAGGGTTGTTCAGTCTGGAGAAGAGAAGGCTCCAGAGAGACCTTATTGTGGCCTTTCAGTACTTAAAGGGGGCTTATAAGAAAAGTGGGGGACAGACTTTTTAGCAGGGCCTGTTGTGACAGGACAAGGGGTAATGGTTTTAAACTAAAAGAGGGTAGATTCAGACTAGATTTAAGGGAGAAATTTTTTATGCTGAGGGTGGTGAAACACTGGAATGGGTTGCCCAGAGAGGTGGTAGATGCCCCATCCCTGGAAACATTCAAGGTCAGGTTGGATGGGGCTCTGAGCAACCTGATCTAGTTGAAGATGTCCCTGCTCATTGCAGCAGGGGTGGACTGGATGACCTTTAAAGGTTCCTTCCAACCCAAACTATTCTATGATTCTATGATTTTCAGAATTGGAGCAAAAGCCTGGTGACGTAGGAGGCAAGGTCATGACGCCAATATACAGGCTTGTCAAGTGCTCAGAATGAACTGATGAGAAATAACATTTTTAAAAGGTGACTTTTTGTTTGGGTTAAAAACATTTTGGATTTTGCTAAGAGCTGGGATACATTGCCAATTTGATTTTTCAAGATAATGGTTCCCCTTTGTCTGAAGAAAATGTATACCTGAGCTTGATGTCCCCTCTTGCCACACCTCTACCTGGCTTTTCTCCAAATTAAGTGTGTTGATGGCCCTTCAAACAGAAGAATTCTGGTATTTTGCAGTACATAGCTCCAGAACCTCTAATGGATTTGCCATGGTGTCAGGTCCCCCATATTTCTGGCCAACCTATGCACCTGGATAAAGTGGTGATACTCCTTGTTTGAGTCCAAAGGAGGCGGTCCTTACTCTGTCCTTACTGGCATTGGTAAATCTATCGGGCTTTTCTTAAGAATCTTCAGTTTGCAGCAGTGGGTTGCAAAAAGAACAGAAGCAAAGGACAAGGGGGGGACAGCATGAATGTCCTGCGGATACAGGAATGTTACAGAGTGGGAATGTCTAGCATTGTTGGGAATCTGCTGCAGGCTGCAGGCCTTGTCTATCTCTGAGCATCTCCTGCTTTCTCTCATGGTTCCTTCCCCAGCTCATTCTCAATGAAGTCAGGGTGATTAAAGGTAAAAAAAATGAGTGTAAAAAAGACTGTAGACTGAATGACTCATTCTAAGCAAAGCTTGTTTTATTAAGGGCAGTAAATGTATTTTTAAAGCTGTTTTTGAGGCTGTGTGTGTTAAAATTAGAGCTCTGTGTCTGGTCTGTCAGCAGAATAATTAGTGATTTGTCAAAGCTGTTTAAAACACTGGCTGATCACAATAAGTGACTGCTTCCACATTGGTCTTAAGGTGAAGTTTCCCCTAAAGCAGAAGGAGTTACATGAAGCTCTGTGCATCACATAGGCATTTTGGTTGTGTCTACCTGCAAGTGTATAAACAGTCTTTTTACCTGCATTTGTAAGTCCAGCATGGATCTAAGCTCATTTTCAAGCCCAGATTTGTCTAACATGCATATTACACACATGAGCACACTTCAGACTTACACCCAGTTCTGTAAGTGTTTGGAGGGTGAGTGAGTCTGAGCATACTCAGGATCCTGTTGTCAGTCATGTGGCCTGCATACTCGAGGTGTAACAGAACCCAAGCTCGTTTCTTATTAAGAAGAGTATCGATTGCTTGCGGGTACATCCATCATATCATGCTTGGATATGAGTTATACCCAGCCACATAGACAGGAATTATATCGGTTGCTTCCCAGCCACTCTTCATCTCACAGGGTAGATGTAATAATGAAAGGCTTTTGCTGATTTGGAAATTTTTTGACAAGTCATTCCACTAGCTTTGGCCATCCCTTGGCAATGGATGAGTTTCACCTCATAGTTCAAGACTCGGGGACCTTTTTCTCTTTTTTTTCTACATGGTGGTATTAAAACCAAGCTGCATATGCATCTTTTGTAGAGCAACTTAGCTAATTTAGGGATAAAGTCGGGAATGCAGTATGATAGAATTTTATTCAAAGGTCTTTTTGTTGGTCTTTATTGTCATTCATAGTCTTCCTATTTTAAGGTTATGTTTTCCAAAGCCTGTTCCCATCTGTGAATAAATAGCAAGGGAATATAGAATCATAGAATCATAGAATAATTTGGGTTGGAAGGGACCTTTAAAGGTCATCTAGTCCAACCCCCCTGCCGTGGGCAGGGACATCTTCAACTAGATCAGGTTGCTCAGAGCCCTGCGTGGGCTGTAAGACTTTGAGGAGGTTATACTTCATAGGATCAAATAAACAATCGTTTGTCCATTAATAATCTTAGAAGTACCTTAGGGTGATGGAGAGTAAAATCCTAACTTTATGTAGCAAATGATATGTACATGATTACATTTTTAACATGTGCTGAGCTCACATGCAGCTTGTTCCATAAGACTAAAATTTACTGCTGTGTTAATGGGACCATATAAGCCCTGCAAAAACTGCTCATATATAGCTATTTGCTATAAAGTTAAGTAGGTATTTAAGTAGGTTCTTTGGAGTCAGTGTTGTGGCAGGGGGGGAAAAAGGTGATATTGCATTCTTTGTGTCCTTTCTCATGTAGTCTTCGCTTTTTGCTTGCTGTGAGGGTACCTAGGAAGCTACCATTTTGCATTTCTGTTAAGATGAATGATGCTGCAGAACAAATCAGCACATTTCATCTGTGCACACTTTTCTTTATTTATCTTTGCCCCAAATTGTTGTTTTTCATCCTTTGAGACAAAATGGGTCTAAGGGGAGAAATACATATTTTGGGCTTTCAAGAACATGTAACATGCATTTTAGTTGATAATTAGTTGATTGAACTGTTTACATTGAGCCAGCTGAAGCTGGCCATAGTTACTGCTGGCTTCAAGCAGTATGAGATTCAGTCCATAACAGTAGTGGAATCTGAATAACTTGAATGTGAATAATTTGAATGTGAACCTCTCTGACACTTCCTTTCTTTTTTTCATTCCAGTGGTTTGTTCTTACTCTACCCTAATCAGAAGGGGCAATCAGACTCCTGGAATATAGTCAGATGAAAAGGCAGGAGACTTCTTAAAACTGTATCTTTAGTCTGTATACAGCTCCTTTCCTTCCAAATAATTTCTGTTGTTTCTTAAATTTGCTTTTTTCAGTCAAGACACTTGACTTATTTTTTCAACTCAGTGCCTCTAAACAGAAGTAGAGTTCACCAGCTAGTGCAGAATCCCTTTGTGGTTCCAGTCTTAAGACTGGTGAATTGTAAATTGCCCACTTGACCACAGTGGGGCCAGAATTGCATGGTTTGTGTTTAAATAAAAAAGGGTACAAAGAAACAGAAACCAGAGAAACAGATTCTTCTGCCTGCTTCTCTGCTCACCCATTTATCTTGACAGTCAGGGTTTAACACAGCCTAAAAGGAAAAAAATTGTATGGTACCTTATTAAATTATTGCCAACTTGTATTTGCAGCTGGCCTTTATTACCACTTCCCATTTGCTTCATGCACCAGTATTATTAGCCTTAATTAACTTTATTATTGTGAAAGCAGCTAAAAGCATGAATCAGATCAGGACTCCTTTCCTCCTAGGTACTGTGGATCAGATTCTTGAAGAAAATTAAATGCCTGATTTGAGCAAGTATTTCCTATCAGAAATTATTTATATTAAAAAAAAAAAACCAGAAGAAATATTGCATAATATATTAAGTATAAAATCAAAGGGATAATACAGTGAGATGGAAGCAGCTAAGTAGGAAGTAGATGGTTGAATAAATTAATGGATCTGTCTTAGTTGAAGCACATAGTAAAGGCCTGCTTTTGAATAAAGGCATACGGTTTGATTTTTTTTTTTAACAAATGTGTAGGGTTTTTAGTTAAAAAAGAAAAATACAGAAAAGGGGGTGAAAAAATATTAGGAGTTATATTGTAATGCTTTAATAATAATATGCAGCAATTGACCTGAAGTTAGAGGTGTCTATTATAAATACAACAGTAAAGTAGTTTGGAGTTTAGCTTTTTAATAAATGTTGGACATTGTTCTGTTTTCTTTCCCATTCTTTTTAGGGAAAGGAGTGCAAGAAATCTTGCATTATATTTCTGCTCTTGGCACTTTCTTGTTTGATCTGCAGCAGTCACAGAACTGCAGGGGTTCTCAGTTTGTCTATCTGTAAAACGATGCTAATATTCCTTGAGTAGGCTAGGACTCTATTGATCTACTGGGGTTATTTTCAGATCTCATAAATTTGCATATGAAATATTGTGTGCAGATTGTGGTGGCCTTTTATTACTTAGCATTGTACCAAACCTAACTAGCCTGACAAATAACCCATCAGTCTACTTATATCATAAGTTCTGCCAAATTTTTATTTTTATTCTTTCCTTTTCTTACTTTACACGTGTGATTCCTAATAGCTAGAGACATAGTAAACCTTTACTGGATTGTTTCCTTTTGGAGATTATAGTTTGATTATAGTGAAATTCAAGTTTTGCAGCAAATTGAAAAGATACAGAATATAGGTCTGAATATATATTATTCTAATGTAACTTCTTGAGGGTCTATTGACTGAAAGGCAGCTGTCATAAAGCCATATACATAACTCATTGTAACCCATGCAGGGGTATGTTCTACCAGCAATTGGCTAGCTTTTTATACTGCCTTTATGTACTTCTGTTGGTTAAAACAACATACTTTTTATGTACTTCTATCGATGTTGATATGTGTTGATACACTTTAATGCCAGTGCCTATTTTGGTATTCCTGCCTATTGAGTATTCATTACTTGACCCAGTAAAGTTGTAATATTATCCCTCAAAAACTGAGTTACAGTCAGCTACTATAAATCTGTTCATGATCCTCAGAATACGAATGTAATCAACCAGCAGTTTCAGCCAGCAGACTTTAATGAGTCATATGCTTTGGTCTACTTTTTATGGTTGTATAAGATATATTAATTAACAATGCATGCATGTTTAGAAAAATGTCAGGTTTTGCTTTGAGACTTTAATTTTTGACATTGTTTTGATGATTTTAACATCATTTGGTATAGCGGGTGGTCTGCTCATCATAGTCTGATGATTTGCTTATGATTTAATCAAGCACTGAATTCAGAGAGCAATGTGACTGCATCTGGCTTTCCTAAGAGACACTACTATTTTTAAAGAGATGGGGGGCAGTTGTTAATCCAGGAACATGAAAGGTTTGCAATCATGTTGCTTATATTTAAATTTGTTGTAAATACGTTCATTATTTGAAGTGTTTGTGCTAAGGGTGATTATGAAATCAATGGTGAATAAGGGACTGCCTTTCCCATTTATGAAGCCTTAATGGGACCCTGGACCACTCTTGCAATGTCCAGCACTGCAGAGTATCAAGACAGTGGCAAGGTGGTCCTCTGACAAACTTCATATGCCATTTGAGAAGTTGGTAGTGCAAGGTGTCTGCTTAGAAGAGATGAATTTCAGTGACTAGTGTTAGAGAGAAAAGCACTCTGGCCTGACTGGTATAGAGAGGAAGGTACCTTAACCTGAAAGATCCTACAAGAATTTACAACATCAGTATACAAGTTTTTAAAAACTTTTTCAAAGTATTGGGAAAGTGTTGGGAAAGGATTTTTTGTGTTTGCTTGAAATTGAAGAGTAATATGAGATTGTTCATACAAAATCAATGGTAATCTCTGCATATAGAGCTAGCTAGAAGATATATTGGTGATGAAAATGAAATTGACTTTGTAAGGTTTTTGTTTAAAGAGGTTGCAAAGTAGAGTTGGCTTTATGGCTGTTCATCAGTTGCCAGTGTAGCTTCCAGGTTCCTTCAGTATCCTATGTAACATTTAATCTACACCCAGTTTCCATTATACATAGCAGCTAAAAGTCCAGACATCATTGATAATTTTTGAATGACCTGATTCCAGAAGTAAGTTTCTAGCTAATTATCACTACTTTGGCTTCAGCCATCAGGTGTGATCTAAGCAAAATTACTATCTTGCCAAGATAAACAAGACCAAAAGGTACTTTTCTAATTCTCATGAACAAGCTGTGACATGCAAATTGTTATACTGCCCACACGGTGCTCCTCTGACTGAGATTAACATTCCCTAACAGAGTCTGCAGAAGTGGATGGGCATAATTTTTAGTCACTTTGTCTCATGGTCTACCATATTGTCTTAAAACATAGCTTAAAGTGTATTTGTGTTACAATACCAGACTACGAACATAAGTGTCTGAGGCTCATCTCTATCCTGGTTACTCTACAATGGACATGAGAATCTCTGGCAATCTGTAATAACTAGCAAATAGAGAGTAGTATTATCTTGGAACACCCAGTAAAAGTGAATCAGAGTCTTGGGTGTCAACTGAATTGGAACAGTTAACTTTCAGTGAACACAGGCATTTTGCAATTTTACCTTATAAACTTTTAAACTTGAAAGTAAAAGAAAATCTGGTTGAAAAAAAATAAAAATCTTCAAAAAATTAACATTTTTATAGGTTGTATATTATATTTGAAAGCAATATGGACATTCTCCCTTAGGTAGAATAGTGTAATTTTTCTGCTGAAAATGTTGCAAAATATTTTGCTAGTCTATTTAATTGTTGTCAGTTATTACCTCCAACTGGCCTCATTATGTTGCATTATTATAAGAGCCTTTCAGGTAGCCAATCTACTCTGATAAATGTCTACATGAAAATGGCATCTTCTTATTGAATGGGCTTATTCCCTCTGTATATTGAGAGATTCATTTGTTCCCTTCAGTTACTGAAACACCTCTTTTTGCTAGTTTTTATCTCTGTTTCTTCTTCAAAGCCTGAAGAGAGCAATGAGAGCACTTGGAGAGAGTGATGATACGATTTCTTTCACATTATCAGTCTTTTTGACCTAGTAGACAATCATTTACAGCAGAAACTCAATAGAATTCCCTGGGAGCTGTTACAAGAACATGACTGAGGTGGTACATTCACATAGATGCCAGTGAGTTCCTAATTTATTCTGCAGAACTTTGTTGCTTGTGGCAATAGGAAGGAAACTCAGTTTGGCTCAGATTCCAGATTGTTTTTCAAGGGATGACAGCTAAATTATAAGCAAAAACTATTTTGACTATCCTTTCACCTGAAACTTAAGCCTGGTAATTCATAAAATTGTTTGTGCAATTAGAATACAACAAAACCTTATGAGCTGTAGGTCAAACAATCAATTGTTGTTAATATTGTTTAATAGATCATACTACCAATGCATGTAGCCCTTTACAGAGTGCAGGAGAAAACTCCTTACCTTTACATCCCATTCTGGTTGGGAAGGGTAAAAGTAAAAGAAGAATGCTTTAAAAGTCTTTTCACAAGAATAACACATGTTCAGACAGCTGATTCTTGGGCAGGTCTAGTAGTGGAATGTGCCCATTCTTTTCCTACCTTTATTACCTTCTAGTAGACATAAAGAAGTTCAATGGTTCATTTTTTTGTTCAAACTTCATGATTCACTCCTGAAAACTTACTCACGTATAGTGTATTTTCTATACCTTGTAGTGAAAACAGTGCTTCATCTGTGAGAGAGCAGCGTGCTGACAGGGAATAGCAATCTCTTAACTATCGATGTTGGCAGTGTAGATTATAAGGGTCTCTGAGCCCTGTAAGGAGTGTCTTTGCAGTTTACTTAACTATGACCAACAAAAGAATGAGACAGAAAATCAGCAAAACAAAACCAAGAGCAATAGTGGCAAGTACTAGGATTTTGAACATGAACGACTGACAATATGAAGAGGTTGTAGAATATGGGACAGTAGCAAGGAAGAGAGGTTTTTTGCCTGTGATCTCTCTTCAGAGAAAACATCTCTTTTCCACCATAGTTTCTATGTAAGTTTGTATCAGAACTGCTCCTGATAGGAAGCTGAAACAACACATGTTGCTTCTCAAAGGGTCAACAATGAGCAATTGACCATTCTTAGGTGTGTGACATTCAGCTTAGTGCTGCCCTCATCACTCAAAAAATTGATACTTGTTCATATCAAGACTTCCTTCTTGGATGAGCTACTATGTGAAGAGGGCAACAGGTTGACTCCTGAAAGACTGAGCTTTCTTAGCATCTTAGATGTCTTCTAGTCAGTATTCAAACTTGAATGTGTTGAGAGAAAGCATTCTTAGTGTGTCAGTGAATGGTTTACATGGCTCTTCAGATCTAGGCCAAGAATCCAGCTCACAGTGTTAGATTTGATATAGAATAACACAGATCAGACATGAAAAACCCTAAAACATGAGGATGTTCAGTCCATGTCCATAATGTTACAGCATTGTTCTCTACAGTATGCTTCCTATTAATGTTTTCAGTACTACTGACCACTATTTATTGACTTGCAAGAATTTTAGTAATTGCCATTGTTTACTCATCTCTGCCAAATCCCAAAGAGTGGTTATTGCAGCTATGCTCTTTTTGTTTGTTTGTTTGTTATTCCTATGATGTGCAGAGCTCAGTTTTATCATGTTATTAATTAAATATCTTCAGTTACTCAGAAACACCACAGTCGTCTATAGCATTTTGTAAATGCATTCTGTATGTTGGTCACATCCTGCTTTCATACCCCTCCTGGTGAATACAAGCCCTAACGTTTCCCAGTTCAGTTCTGTGAAATGAAAACAGTTGCTAAAGTAGTCGATTAGAAAGAAGCTCAAAACAGGAAAAAGATAGCAGTTGCATTTTTAGGACAGCAGTATATTTTTTTTTTCCTTTTCCTTTTCTTTAGTTGGTTTGGTTTTACTGAAAAGGTAGTATATCTTCAAAGATAAATGTAATCAAGCTAAAGAACAATGTTTTGTTAAACTTCAGCCTCTTTCTGTAGGGGTTTTAAACAGAACTATAACATCACTGAATGGCTGCAATGTAAAGCAGACCCTAACTCTCACTGCCCTGTTTTTATTGTCTAAGCTGAGTGCTATGAAATTAGTAAATGCTTGGTGCTGACACTGAAAAACTGATTAAAATCATCAACCTTTTTATTTCCCCCTAATCCGTCTCAGGGTTATATTAGAATGATCAGATTCTGTTTTGATTATGGTATCAGAATCATATTTGTTGTTCTTACTCTGCTTCTGTAGCTGTTTCCATTCAACAATATTTAGTGGCCTTACATGTTGCTGGCAGAGTTTACTGTTTAGTTGTGAGATGTTTATTTGCACTGTTCTGTACAACTTGGATCTATTTTCCTTAATTAGAATATCCTCTGAGATCATAAATTATATTTTGTTTAAAAGCCTATAACACAGCAGATATAAGACATTTTTATTAAAATGTATTACAATCTTAATGGTCCCTTTATGTATATGCATTCTTTTTACATAGCCCGAAAACTTCAGCAGTGATAAAATATACCATGCTACATAGGATATTAAAAAAAAAAAAAGCATGGATTGGATTCTTAGTTTCTGGTATAAATCACCATATCTGCAATGACATCAGTAGTGCTGTTCCAGTTTACATCACTGAAGCTCTGACCAATGGTCTTTTAAGGTATGTTTAAAGGGAAATTCAGATACATTTTATGTGAGAACTTTTTAATACAGGTAGTCCATCTTCACCCACCTTGACCCACATAATTTAGTTTCCTTGTGGATTATATCCAAATGTCAAACATTCTTTTTGAAAATTACTGGATGGATCTGTTTGGTTTCACTAATCAAGATAGATACATCATTGCTTACCATGCATTTCTGTACATTTGTTTTATTTCTCATAGCAGGGAAGAAAGACTCATTTTTATTTTAGACTCAAATAATTCTTCATTTATCACTTATCCTTGCAATAGTTTTCATTTAGAATTCCACAAATAAGCAGGCTTACTTTCTTTTTATTGTCTCAGTTTTCATTTATTTGTTCTTATTTAAAATGTATACTCTCAATTGCCAGCACAGAGCAGTTTTGGAGCTAGCTGAGGAGTTGACAAAGACTTGCAAGTATTATGTGTTGATAAACCTAGAACTGCATAAAAATTGAAAATATTAACAAAAATATTCTCAAAATGCCAAATGCAGATCCCTGGCATTCTGAGTTTCAGTACAGTCAGTAGTCTGTATCTATATTTGGTTACGTCTGTATTCCATGACACTATCT
The DNA here is from genome assembly GCF_000699145.1 of Aptenodytes forsteri. NCBI lineage: Eukaryota > Metazoa > Chordata > Aves > Sphenisciformes > Spheniscidae > Aptenodytes > Aptenodytes forsteri. The sequence continues at coordinate 50,041 of NW_008794491.1, forward strand.
CCCTTAGGATTGACAACTCAGCAAACAAAGCACCCATGACAGAAAAAGGTAACGTTAATGCCTTAAATAAGGTTTTGTAACTCACAATAATAAGTAGGGAGGTAAGAGCAGGTAATTTTGAGGAGGTTCCCATGTGATTTGTTGGAGCTTTAAAAATGCTGTGTAAACCCCATTTTTGACCATATGCAGCTGACTGGAATTACTAAGCAAGGAAAAGGAGGCTTTTAGTTGTTGTTATCTAGGTTTGGCTACAGCAGATTTTCCGTGGTATAATTCCCATCATGGGAAACTTCAGTGAAACTCTTTTGACCATAATGAATTTAATCTTGATGTCGGTGAGAAGAAAATTAGGCCCATAATTAGGAGGCAAGACTTGCCCCCTAAAGCAAAATATTTTAGTGTTGACCTGACAAACCTATTGGAATAACTGAACATTTTTGATATTGCACACTGAATATCCTCTAAACCGAAGAGGAATCATTTAGTATTAAACTGCTTTTCTAGTAGGGTCTTTAAAATAATGAGATTATCTATCTCATGTCAGAATCAAATAACTACTGCAGAAATGGTTGTGATAGCATCCCTTAAAATCCTTAAAATCCCTTACTATCCTTGCTGCACAGCTAGCAAAGTAAAGCATCTGTGTGTTCATCATTATTTCAGTACAAAGGTGGGAAGATCCAGAGCTGGATGCAAGGCTTCCTCAGCAGGGCAGGCAAAATTGTTTTCCCTGTATTTACAGATTCAGTAGAGGCTCCCAACTAGCCATAGTATTTTTGAGGTAAATGTTGCATTTGCAACTATTTCTGGCAACCTTACTGAAATTTTTCTGAAACTTTCTTTACTGTTTAAACTACAATATATTTGGCTATAGCTTACTTTGAAACAGGTAGCTCTACTGCAATGTTGAGGGAGAGTGGGTTTTTTGGTTTTTAGATTTGCTTTTGGGTGGTTTTTTTTAATTGGTAGGAAAAAAGCACAGGGAAATTAATACTGTTTTTTGAAAATAATTCCTGAGTTTAAAATGTGCATTAACAACTTGATTGTATTTGCTGGTTTTGAAAAATGAAAAAAAACCCAAACCCTTCACATTTCAGATTTGAATCACAGATACGGTTGCCAGTTTGACAAACTTCAGCTCTTTCCTGTTTACTTCTCTCCCCCACCAGTGTTATTTGAGCAAAAACAGTTTGTGAGGCTTCTGTCTAGTTTTTCGTATATAACAACAGAGGTTTGGTCCATGCACTGTATGTTAGCAGCAGTTAGGAAATTACCCTTATTAAAGTTTAAGGTTTATGTCTCAAGTGCCACTTAGTCAAGTACTCAAGAGTTCACGATGTTAATGGCGTTCATATTCCCAGCTCTCTGTCATTTTGCCTCCAACCCATCACTCTGAACACAAAATTAGCATTTTTTTTTTTTAAGCTCTCAGGAGCAGTATTTTCAGATACTCTTCATTTGCCCTATTTGACCTCAGTTCTGACTTCTTATGCAGATGTTTTTGTATGAAAGATCCAAAACTTGTTCACCTCTAATGTTAGCCTACGTCCTGCTACCAAAACTTTGTGTAAATTGGATATTTTCCTCTTGCTATATTATGTACCATGGACCACTTCCACTTGCAGTCTACACCTTTTGACTTTTAACTTAGGCTTGTATGCCTTTCAGATACTGCTCTCATCTAGTTGTAGCCACTTTTGTCACATCTTCCTCCATAGCATCTCCACAGTAATACATTTCCTAAAAATCTCTCTTTTATGTCCTGAATTGCTTGGCCTTTTTCTTCCTGCTGTTAATTTTCTCCCTTACTAACATCACTGCTTCAGATAGTGTAACTGTTTTGATCATGTCTCTCCCATCCTTCCCATTCTGCCCACTTCCCCCTTCTTCAAAACATCCAGTTCACACTTTTTGTGTTCATGCCTAGATCCTTCTCTGTCCTGCTTTGAGTGTGTCTACGTTGCAATCAAAATGTGTGTTTGTATAGTGTGCCAATCTGCACAATCTTCTTGGGTGCAGAGAGCAGGAATGTAGGCAGGAGGTCAGTATTGCAGAAAGGGCCCAAATACAATGTGCAGTTATTTGGCTTACACAAGGTCTCAGCCATTGGGGCCTGTTACACCCTGAATGTTTTGGGCCTGGCTGCTGGTAATGATCCAAGTGTCAGTGTGTGTGTGTTCCTGACCGTGGAGTGAAAGTTGGCTCTGACCCATACATTATGTTAGACCTATTTTTGAGGTTAAGTGGTACATATGCTTTCTCTAGGATTATGCAGTTTTCTGAACAAGTTTTCATTTCATGAGACTCTTCAGCTGGAAGATGGAAGCACTTTACTCATGTTGTCTTTATTTTGAACTGAGAAATAATCAATTACATCAGAAATTATATTGTCCATTTTTTTCTTCTTCGTGATGGGGCAGATTTGGAGTGGGACTTTCTGTGCATTTTATCAGGAGGAGTAGCAGCTTGGGGTGGCAATAGAGAATTTTAATGAGGCTAATCAATCCCAAACCATCCTTTCTAAAATGTAATACATTCGCACTGAATTGAAAAACTTCACATGTCAGTTTGGGAAGCCTAAAAGACTGAATGGGAGAATAATGGAGAGAATCAAGGGCTGAATCTCTATAGTTCACATTGCATAGGTAATTTGAGTACTTATATCTTATGTGGTTTTCAGTTAAATATGAGAGTACAATCTGAATTTAAGTAGCTTGCTGAGTTGTCCATTCTAGATCTTTTCTGTAAATATATACCTTTGTTTAATATTACAAACAGTGAAGGATGTTTGAGAATCTGGAGAAAGTCTCTTTAACAGCTACACCGCAAACCAAAGAATTTCGTTTGCTAGGCGTCAATTGCATTCAAGCCAACAAATGACAGAAAGAGATTGAGAATTAGTTTATGTCTGCACATGTTTAGGTTTGACTGAAGTCAGCGGTAAAATCCCATGACTTTTAGTGAAGTCAGTATTTTACATACAGGTTTTAAGACCAGGAGGAACAATAGGATCTTTTCTGGCCTACTCCACAATGCAAACTGTAAAATTTAATTCCATAATATTTGCACTGTATCCGTGTTCTGGTTGCTCTTACAAGTATAGTTGGTTGAAACTTGCAGAGTAATTTAGCTGTCGCACAAGAATGAGTAACATTTAGACCCCTGGCTGAATTGTGTGGGCTCTGCAAGGAGACAGGACAGGAATAAAAAGTTGTAAAGACATATTTTTGTCTTCGAGGTAAATAGATCTCTGAATAAACACAGCAATCAAATCTGTTGAGTAGGAAGGTGCAATTTTTATGTAATCACTTTTGGAATAGAACTTCCAATATTCCATACAGTTATCCAGTTTTTAGTTAAATAAGTGAGTACAATCTTGACTTTAAGTATCTTTCTGAGATGTCGATTTTAAATCTTTTCTGGAAAATAATACATTCACCTTTCCCACCTGACCTTTCAATTTAAACCTGAGTGCTCTCCTGGTCTCTCCATGTTCTCACAGCAGCAGTTTAAATTTTATTGTCACCTTTTGAGGATTTCTCTACTTCAGCGCTGTCAGCTCTTATTAGGCATTTCTCAAGACTATGTATCTCCTGATTCTAATATGAAGTGTATGTCTTTCTTTTTTTGTTTATCACTTTATTTGGCTTGCTGTCTGTTTTTTGCTTGCCCGCTGGAAATGCATGTTGTCTTTCAAACAACAACAAATAACTCATGTTATGCAGAAGAACAAACTGTCATTGAGATTGAGAGCATTGTGTTCTTAAAGTACTCTCTGCACTTGCCTTCACTACTCTTTGTGTGCCTTAGATCAGAAGTTAAAAATCTGAGTGTACCACTACATGCAGATTCTTCTTCTTTCCCACTACATTTGACAGGTAGCAACTGTTTATGTTTACCTTTGGGCATTTATTTTGTTCAAGCATACAGCTTTCAATAAAATATTATATTCCACTTCTGAATCTGCTTGTCTAACTCATTTCTCTACAGTTGGTTGACTTCACCTGTTTTCTATTAACTGGAAAATTAAACTGATTTTACATGGTCTAATTTGCATAAACTGTTAATGGAGTTATAGCTTGCCCCTCACAAAATTCAACATAAAACACCTGTCTTCAACTTCTAGTTTGCTTTCAGGCTCTCACATGGACCCCAATCAGTTTTATTAATTATTTCCTTACTCTTAAATTTGCCAATACATGCAGTAATACCTGGGTGAATTTTCTTTAAAGTTTTCTGAAAGTGCAACCCTTACAAGGAATTGAAAGATCCTTTGTTTTGTAGTCAGTGAGTCTTAGCACAGAAACCAATTTTAACACCTCCTACCTTCACTATAAACAGCCCAAATCTTTCTTGTACCACATATCATATCAGGATTTTTAAAAAATCTCAAAAAATTAGTCAGTGGTTTAGAGTTAGCAAAAATGTAAAAATTTTCCCAGCATTTGTTTTCCAGAAAATTCTCCCAAAGGTTTTGGTTTGGTTTGGTTTTTTTGGTGTGAAATTTCAGAGAGATACAGTGAATTTGTTTTTAACCAATGTCTCTTGTGCAGGATAACAGTGCCAGTGGAAAGAAAGAGAAAAAGGCATAATATTGCAATCAACACACAGTGCTTTATTGTACAGCAATTTCTGTTTTGTTTCTCGTGTAGTTTTCCTGAAAAAAGCCACACACACCCCTTGTCTTATATCAACCATTGAAGTGTAGAGGCTGCCATGCTCAGAGATAAAGTATCTCTGTTTGTGGGTAATATTTCCCAATGTGAGTTGACATCTCTAGATGCTTTAAAGCTTCTGCAGGAACTCAGATGGTGTTAAAAATCCAGATGAGGACAGAGTGGTGATGTTGAGGCAGAGAGGGACATTGCAGACATGGAAGCAGGGAAGCATAGGATAAAAAACTGAGGAAACATAGCAGTGCAAGGTGGGGGTGAATAAAGTTAATTCCTGTTTTGGGTGAGATGAGTGGCAGTGACAGGAACATGGGACTGGATTTCTGATTTGGAGGTGTAAGGATATCTGATGAAAGGGTTTGGGATTGATAGGATGGGAGATGTAAGATCACCCTGTGTTTCAGGTCAAATTTCTGCTTCTTCTCCCCTCTCAGAGAGACATAACATCAGGGATCATCTGTGAGATCATTTTATAGTCAGCAGTATGTTTTCTTTGTAGTATGGTGATGTACATTTCTCAGGAATGCTCTGGTCACTCCAAAATAGCATATATATGGGACATTTCTAGAGGCATGCAGTAAAAATAATGGGAAGTTGAGAAGCATAGGCTGAATATTTCTATGTGAGAAGCAGTTAACCTGCTAGACCCACTTGACTTAGAAAAGGGAGTCATAGAAGGAGTTTTGAAAGCTACAGTATTTAATACAGTAAGCATGGAAGGAGGATTTGGGAGGATTCTTGTTTTCATGATAAAATTTCAGTAGCACAGCTAACTGATTTAATGATCTAGTATTTGTGAGTCTCCTTATCCAAGCATATGTGGTATACCAAGAATATTTGGTACAAGAACATAATGCAGGATTGGGAGCAGTTATGAAAGAAATATTGGTGTTGAGGGGGAGGAAATAACTAAAAATGTACTGGTATGGTTTAACCCTTGTAGGCAGCTAAGCACCACACAGCCACTCGCTCACTCCCCTACAGTAAGATGGGGGAGACACTCGGAAGGGTAAAAGTGCGAAAACTCATGGGTTGAGATAAAGACAGTTTAACAGATAAAGCAAAAGCTGCATGTACAAGCAAGGCAAAAATAAGGAATTCATTCATTATGTCCAATTAGCAGGCAGATATTTTGCCATTTTCAGGAAAGCAGGGCTCCATCATGTGTAACAGTTACTTGGAAAGACAAACGCCATGACTCTGAACCTCCCCCCTTCCTCCTTCTTTCCCCCAGCTTTTATTGCTAAACACAATGTCATATGGCATGGAACATCCCTTTGGTCAGATGGGGTGAACTGTCCTGGCTATGTCCTCTCCCAACTTCTTGCACAGCCTACTCGCTGGCAGGGCCGTGTGAGAAACAGAAAAGGCCTTCACATTGTGTAAGCACTGCTCAGTAATAATGAAAACAGTGGTGTACTATCAACACTGGTCACAAATCCAAAGCATAGCATCGTATGAGCTACTACGAAGAAAATTAACTCTGTCTCAGCCAAAACCAGTACTTATAATTCTTTTAGTCCTATTAGTTGTTCATGGAACATCTGCAAATAATAAATATTCATAAAAATCATGGACTTTTCTTCTGGCAGTTCCTCAAAAGTGAAATTCTACTCCTGTGCAGAAAGGAGACTGAGATGATCAGATTTTGTAATTCTAGCAAAATGAGATACTAACCATTGAACAAACCTAGTCTACTGCTTCCTGTTATCAAAGGAAACTACTATATTGTACCTCCAAGCCCTTTGGATCATGCTACCTTTAGATACATTGTCTAGCTGCAGACGGTTTATTTTATTTAGAATGCAGAAATAAAAGGCATTCATTTAAATGCAAATTTGCCACTATGTCCTATGGAATTTCCTGTCACTGAAGTGTTGTGGCATACATTTACTGTGACTGGAAAAATACTTACATTCATACATACACTTACTGTTTTCCTACAGTAAAGTGCAAGAGCTATTAACCATCATGGTTCAGGATAAACAATTACCAACTGCCAAGAAGAAATCTTACTTTATAACCTATTGACATACTGATGTATGAGTAGGGGATATCTGTCTGGCTTAATGCATTAATTAAAAACAGAACACTAGACTATTAACTTTTTGCAGAATGAAAAATTCATGTTCTCTGCATTTTTCTTGACTGATGCAAAGGTTTCCAAAAGATGATAACCAAATCTAATATTTGATGACAGATAATTTGCATCTTTTCAATGTCCCACCCTCTAGCAGTTGTCAAATCTCTCATTGTTGCTTCCAAGCAATGTCATGAGTCTGACTGCTGTAACAAATATTAACAAGATGACACTGAGTCACTTGTTTCTCTGCTCATGTGGTATCAGGACTTCAGAATGAATCCCAGAATCCTCAGGTTATTGTGACATTTATGCTTTCAAAGATGGTATCAATGTGTCTGGGATTTTTGTTTTGTTGGTTTGATCTGTATTGGGTTTTTTGTTTATTTTTCCTTTGAAACAGGAATTGGGATGAGATAGCTAACAGCTTTAGGACAGGTAGGCTTAGTATCATGTGTGATGTCAATATTGGTTCTAGCCTTGTTTTTCTCTTTCTGTATTTCACAAAAAAAGAATAAGAATATAAGGGGATCAAGCCAACTTAATTATGAAGTGTGTCTAGTATGTGGTGGCCTGGGTTCTAGTCTTACATTCACTCTCACTATGAAGTGTTTATTTTGCTTATTTATTTAGTGTGATTTAGTTTCAATCACATGAGATACCTTAGTTCTTGAACAAATTAAACACTTAGTCCTGCAGTTAAATCTAAACATACCACTTTAGTCAAAGCTACACTGGGCCTTGAAGTTAAGTATATGTTTAAGAACGTTGCAGAATAATAGCCCTTAATTGTGTAAGAAATAATGCTTTGGAAAATGCTCTTCAAAAGTACATTATTTGATCCCCTTCCCTTTATACCATATTTCAAGCATATATTCAATTTGCTGTCCACAAAACCTTTTAGGTATCATCTGGCATTATTGTTTTCCTGGTTTCTTTGTCCATGGAGTATTTGTAAGGTATAATGCTATTTAGAAAATGCCGCAGCCCTGCTCTGACAATTAAAGAATATAAAATGCAATAAATCATACCCTAATTAAAATTCAAGCTGTTAAAATTAGCTAGATGTCTCCAAGTTGGGTTGTGTTCCCCAGTTTTCCCTCTTTCTGCTTTTTTTTCCTCTACTGTAACATCCCTTTTTTTAACCTGTGAAGTCCTGTTGTTGTTTGATTTTGCAAGCCGTGTCCTGGGGGACTTTTGATGTAAAAGCTCTAAATTCCCTTTTCCAAATCAGTAGCAAGTGTAATAAATAAAGCAGAGCTTGGTACCAAACCTATGCTACCCCATTAGAGATGTTTCCCTGTAATACTCCTCAGTCTGGATTGGAAAGATCATAGGCACTGTAGTAGCTTCCTAGGTTACTACTACTACCCTCTCCCTGCTAAGTATAAAAAGAACAATCTTTCCTCTGCCAACAAGTGTGCCTTTTGGACTCTTTTCCTGTCTGTCATGCACCTGTTTAAAATAATAAGTGAGGCAGTGGCACATTCTTTATAAAACACTCACTGTATTAGTACCTTAGCAAGCTACGCTTTACAACAGTGTACCTGGTTATGCTTATTATTTGTTCTAAATTATTATTTAGGAAGATCAGATGAGATTAGTGTACGTTGTTCCCAGGGAAGACAAAGCCCATGCTCTGAAGAATTTACAGTCAAAATAGATAAACCAGAGTAGGGAACAGAAGAACTCTTTTTTAGCATGTGAACACAAAGGCATATGCAGAATCCGTGTGCAAGGTCCACATCTCCAGCTCATTTTCCTATTTTGTAGAGCACAGTGTGTCACATTGTATCAATCTATTGCAGTGTCATCATTGCTCTGAACACAAGATCATATAACAACCAAGATATAGACTTCATCATTAATTTACAGGCACCTGTTTGCTTAATTACGCGCCAACTGTGTGGTTGCAATAAACTATTTTGTGTCAGAACAAAACAGATCAAAGTGCTTTTGCAGCGTGGATGATTTCAGTGCACTGATCTTGTGACTGAGATTTGTAGATCAAAGTCTTTTCACTTAATAGGAACAGTAAAAACTGGGGAGCGATCCAGTTTGATTGCAAAATGCAGCAGGATCAAAAATTCAAGAGGTAACACTGGTGTCCATGTTTGCTGTAAATGTTGCTTTTCAAGGAAAGGAAAAATTATTGTAAAAACTGATATTTTGACAGTTATTTAAGCTACAGAGGCAATAAAATCCAATGACAATTCTATCATTTAATAAAAAAATCTATTTTACCACCACAGAGTCTTTGAATTGCTGGAGTGTATATTGGTTCTTGACAATCAGCTTGAAAGTGAAGCCTCTTCTGTAATAAAACATGCAGATCTGTCTATGGCAAATTCTGGCAGCCCTGCAAGGCACCACTTTGCATCTTTTAGCTGTTAGCAGCCTACAAAAATGCAGTCGTGGGCTATGAGCTAGAACCCTCCTATCATAGCTAGAAGACCTTTGCTCATTTGACTTTGGATGAAGTACAGCACCTGGTTCCATCTCTTGGAAGGCTGGGCCCTAAAGATCTTGCCTACCTTTCTTAAGAACTTAAAACGTATGTAATTAGGGAAATGACTTCAGAAAACTTCAGTCAGCCATGAGCTGAAAAACTCATGATAAAAGAAGGATGTGGAGAAACTTAAAAAGGGTCCAGCAGAGGGCTGCCACAATGGTGCAGGGCCTAGAGCACATGTTCTACAAAAGGGAGTTGAATGGAAGGAGCTGATGTTTAGCCTGGCAAAGAGAAGACAAAAACCCAATATGTAGCAACCCACAAGAACCAGGATAGGATTAACAAAGATGATGACACCAGATTACTTTTCTCAATAGTGTCAGACAACAAGAGGCAACAGCCAAAAAAACTGTGGCTGGAGAAACTGAGTTCAAACATTAGGAAAAATACTTTCACCAGGAGGTTAGTGCAGGACTGGAACAGGTGACCCAGAAAAATGGTGACATTTCCTTCCATTGAGGTTTCAAATGTCAATAGTGAATAGTTAAGTGTCAAAAGGGCAGAGTTAACCTGATCTAATGTTAGCGATAGTCCTGCTTCGAGTGGGATTGTTGGGCTAGAGACCTCCAGAAGTAATTCCAAACAAGTAGTCATCGTCTTCTTGTCCAGTAGATGTGATGTCAACTAACCACTATCTTCAGTGAATTTTTTTTTATGTAAGGGAAGACTTATAACATTCCTCCTTAGTTTTGTCTTTACCAGATGAAACAATCCCAATTCCTTTGGTCTTCCCTTTTAGGACGGGTTTTCTCAAACTCTTGGTCACTTTTATAGTTTATCTTTGAACTTTCTACAGTTGATTTACCATTTTTTGAAGTCTGATGACCAAAAATGGTCATGCCAGGGCTGCAATCTCAGTAGTGCCTCATCAGGTGAAAAATGAATTCCCATGTTTTCTTTATAATCCAGACGGTATTGCACTCTGGAATGATTTTGCCTTTTTTTTGTAAGAGTCAAATTAAGGACTCAAGTTTAGCTTGTAAACCATTGCACTGTAACTGGTTATTTCCCACTTAGTTTTTACATTTGCTTCTTCTGAGTTGTAAATAACTTGTCCTTGTCTTTTGTGGAATTGCATTTTCTTGGTATCAGAGTACAATTTTGCAAGATCATTTTGAATTCAGAGTCTATTCTCTAAAATGTGTATATCTACTTCCTAAGAGGCAAACTCTGCCAGTGCATTTTGTATTTCAAAATAAAATGTTAAATAAAACTGGACCAAATACTGACCAATGCAGTATACCTTTAGACTGACAACAGATCACTGGTAAAATGTTCTTTGAGTCTGATTATTTTCAACCAGTTTCCCAAGTACAATCTACTTTCAAAATAAGCTCAAAATTTGTATAAACTTCTAAGAAATGTGCATGAGGATGTGTCTGTGTGAATAGACAAGATAGTTAGAAATGCCATTACCATGACTGGTAAACCCATCCTTCTGTCTACTTAAAGGAATCTGTGGAGGGAAAACTTAAATGATTCATACATTTTTAAATTGCTGTGTGTACGCAAAGAGTAGTAGAGTCACTGTAAATTACACAAAAATAAAAATTCTAAATACAATTACTTGTTTCTTATTTAGTTTTATTTATTTTGTGCAGTATTTCTGATTTCAGAAACGGATATGAATTATATGGGGAACATTCTGCAAATTTAGCACCTGCAAGTCAGTCCTTCTAGGAAGGTATTTGATCTTTCCTATGTTAACAAGTAATTTCATAGGCAAAGCTCAAAACCATGCTTATATATTTTACACGTGTCATGCGCACAGTTGTCCATGTATTTATTAGCACACACAGTTTGGAAAGGTAATTTAAGTGCTTATGGTTCTGAACACTGCCATTTTGGTCTTCATTATCTTTTCACAGTATGATACAGTGGGGAATTTCTGTTCTGTTAGATGTTTTGTATTCTGTCAGGTCTCCTTTTTGGAACTCCAGTAATTGTAAGTAATTTCCGTTTCACTGTAAGGTCACAGCCTACTTTGAACAGTATTTTATTACTTCGATGACTGCTCCTTTGTTCTAATATGCTTAGTCAAAACTATCAAGTATGCACTATCAGGTATGGCTGATGTGGTTATTGCTGCTTCTTGAAAGATAATATTGTGAAAACAACTAGTGTAGTACTACTAGTTCAACTAGTAGTAGTTGAACTCTGTTAAACTTACTGCTCAGATTCTCACCAAAATGCTTAGAATACTTCTGCTGATTTTAACAGGACTTTGCGTGGTAAGAATAACTGGCAGTAATACTGCAATATATCCATCAATAAGCACCATTTGATCATGCATATGGATAACACCAGAGAAGAAAACAGATGATGTGGAACTTCTCTGCTAAGTGTCTTTGTCAGCATTATGAAAACGTGTTTTTATTCTTAAGACATTTATAAAGACCATCACAATCATCTGCCCTTGCTCTTACCCTTTTTTAAAGCTGATTCATATTTTCTGTATTAATCTGTAAGAGAGAGATTATCTAGTAGACACAGCTTTTCTCAAATTTTGATCATTTACATTTCCTCTCCCTTTTGCGATTGTGTAACATCTTTGTTGCTACTACAACAATGGGGACTTGGAGGAAGTATAGTGAGAAAACAATGAAAATCCAGATTCTGATTTCCCCAGGCCAGAATAAATCTTAAATTGTCCACTAAAATATCAGGATTATCCTGAATATAGATGAGTAGAATCTGGTGTCTTTTTTTATTTAATGCTCTTTGCTGTGATATATAATTTGCTCTTTTGACAGAAAAAAATCATAGGAAAAAGAAATTAGAACCACATATAAATTAGAATAAGTGGAGACAGCATCATATTACCTGATAATCTAAGGACAACATGTGCCATTTACCACAGGAAGTTCTCAGATTTATCTGTAAGGCTATAAATTGGACAAGTATTAAAGAACTGTATTTTAAGTGTTACAAAGAGATAAGAAATTTGAGCACATCTTTTAGTATTATTACTATTTTTGACCACTTTTGACCATTTTGTGGGGAAATGCCAGTTCCCCCATAATTAAAGTGGAAGCTAACCTAAACCTAATTTTCATCTGTAGTGAAGTTTGTCTAGTTTTTTGGACTGATGATGCTATTAGACAATTTGTAAGGATAGAAGCTGTGTCAGACATTGTTGTACAAGTATTACAAGAGTATTACGAGAACTGCCACCTGTCTTTAGATGCACTTGCTCAGCAAGTCTCTTTCCCCTTGATACACTGACTGGAACATCATTTGCTAACTACAGCCAATTTCCTTGCTATTTGTCTTGTGTCTGACTGGCAGATGCATGCACGTGAGCATCATGCTCCCTGCCAAATTCTCATTGGCTTTGCTGGTGCTTCATTCATTCTGATCAAACATTTTTGCCAGACAGACACGGTTTTGACTACTTTGGCCCACTAGTGTCATACACCATATTAAGTGTATCTATGCTTGGATGTGCAACTTGGACCCTACTGCACTGCAAAACACAAAATTGACTTAATTTTCATTTTTTTGCAAATTTTTGAGGTTTGGGTTATATCTTCAGGCTTTTTTATTGCTTTTGCATTGCAAAAGCTGTCTTGTGAACTAATCTACATGAACGAGTGCAGACCTGTTTGCTTTCTCTTCATTTGCAAACCACACATGGAAACTACCTGAAGGCAATGCCTTTGAAACTATTAATGTTTCATAAGGTCCTCCATCAAAGTCAAATGCCACAGAATTAAACTGAAGTGATTGCTGAGAGAGTCATTTATTTGACTCCAGAAACTGGATGCTAGTAGACATGCAATCCACTTTGGGAAGGTAGATCCTTACTAAAAAAATGAGCAACATTCCTTTTCTTGTAGTTACTTTCAAATTATATACTTTCTTACCTTCTTCATTCCTTCTGGCCTGTATTCCATCCTGACTGGTGCCTGGATCTGGATTTATACATTTATGTGTATTGTTTATATACATTCCCTTAACCTTGGGATGTTGCTCTTTAGTTTTTAAATAACATCTTGTCTGAGGTTAAATAAATTCAAAAGGAGCAGCCAAAGGTTTTCTTAGTCCTAAAATTATTAACCTAGCATATCTTTAATATTCAGCTATCAGGGACCATCCCTTAGTTACTACTGAGCAGCCTGTAGTTCCCATCTTGCCCTTCCTGAAGATAATAGTGACATTTACTTTCTTCTGGTTCTCAGGAATCTGCCTTGTTTGACATGACCTTTCCATTTCAGGAATTAACTCTGAAGAAAAAGAATATTCCCATACTTATCTAGTACATTTTGAATATTGAGAAGCTTTATTTCATTTTCTCCAAATGAAAGAATTGGATTGTAAGGGATAAACAGTCTTTAATCTTTAACTTATATATCAAATATTCAGCTTTGCTAGGTGCTCTAGCTGCTGTAAAGATGAACTTACTCAGCTCTAAAATTTTTTGTGTTAGAAGGACTGTTCTAGAAAAAGCAGGAGAGCTCTCTGTTTGAAGCAGGGAATTTTTTTTCCATTGAAAGCCAAACAGGTTCATGGGAAACCTCTGAGCCCAAGTAAGTTTTATTAGAAGAAGCAAAAAAAGACTCAAGGTTGCAATATTCACATGACCTAGGGTATCAACCAGGATCTACAGTTTCTTATTTTAGTGGGGTTTTCAATTTTAATAACAGCATTTTTTTCTGGTTATTCTACGTACTAATAGATTTGTGTTACTAGAATCTAACACAGATCTCTTCAGTGGAACAGCTACTTCATCTGACTGAAAGAGGAGGTGCAGAAAGGATTGGAAGAACTGCTGCTGCTTCCTGTGCTCTAGACATAGGTTATATAGAGCATTATGATGGTGGGTAGAACTGCCATTCAGAGGGACCTCAGCAGACTGGAGAAATAACACAAGCCTCATTAAGGCACATGCAAAGTTCTCCATCTGTGGCTGAAGAATCCTGCGCAGCAATACATGCTGGGAGCTGACAGGATAGAATGCAACTTTGCAAAAAATGAGCTGGTGACCTTGGGGATTCTGCAATTTGCTACTGAGTAGAAAGCGACCAAGGACATAGTGGGGCTGTGTTAGCAACAATGTAGCCAGCAGGTCAAGAGAAGTGTTTATTCGTCTCTGTGTATGACCACATCTGGAGTACTGTGTTCAGTTTGGGGCTCCACATCAAAAGAGTCATTGACATACTGGAGCAAGTCCAATGGTGGGCCATCGAGATGGTCAGGGGACTGAAGCTTCTGGCATACAGAGAGAGGCTGAGAGAGTTAGATTTTTTCAGTCTTAAGACGAGAACAGGGGACATGTTATTGCACTTATGTACCTAATAGGGGGGTACAGAGCAGTTAGAAGCAGACTTTTCTTACAGGTGCATGAGACATTAGCTGGAACATGAGAAATTCTGATTAGATGGCAGGAAATCTTTTCCACTGTGAGGGTAATCAAATACTGGAAGATGTTGCCCCGAAACATTGTGGAATTCCTGGAAATTCTAAGAATTTGTGTGGATAAGGACCTGAGCGAGCTGATTTAACTTCATAGTTGGATCTAACTTTGCTTTGAACAGGAGTTCATAACAGCTGACCTTAGAATCATAGAATCACAGAATGGTTTGGGTTGGAAGGGACCTCCAAAAATCATGCAGTCCAACCACCCTGCCATGGGCAGGGACATCTTTCACTATATCAGGTGTTCAAAGTCCCATCCAACCTGACTTTGACCACTTCCAACAACGGGGCATTCACAACTTCTCTTCAACAGCCTTCAGAGATGTCTTCCAATTTACATTATTTTCCCATTCTGTTTCTACACAGAATTCTGATTAGCATGTGCAAGGCCTCTGTAGTATGCAAAAGTTCCCAGGCTGCTCCCTCTACCTGCCTGCCCCACTCTTTGCCTCTACAGAGTGAGGGCCCACTTAAGACTACTGTAGCAGGTCAAGAAACCACATTATTATTGTGTGTCAGAGTTCTCAGTGCATCACCAGGCTCAATTTGCCCTGACCAGTTTGTAACCTTCTCTGTAACCCTGACAGCATTTTCCCCACCATCTGTTAGCTCAGACCATCTTCAGTCGTGAGCTGAGCACCATGGATCCCAGCTCCTAGGCTGGACAGGAGCCTAGGGCTATCCCACAGCCCTAGAATGACCTCCAAAACCTGCAGGAGGCTGTGGCCTATAAGCAGGTCACAGCCCTATAGAGTTTTTTGATACCACCTTCAGCCACAGTGACCCCAGCCCCCACCATAGCTCCCCAAACCCTTCACGAGGCTGAGGGCATGGGGACATATTTGTCAGATATGGCTGATCTCTGCCACTTCTCTGGGGACTACCTGACAGATGTTAGTCACTCAGCAGTAATAATCCCTTCACTGTCAGGGATGGCCCTAAATTGAGTCACCCTGTATGATCACAGAGGGTGACATACACCCTATGTGTCACAATGATCCAAGGCCCTGAAAGCTTACCAAGTTCTCTGCAGTTCTTTAGAGACTGCAACCACATGGCCACGACTGACAGTGCCTTGCTGGAGCCCTGACTGAGAACAAGTTGGCCTCTACCTACTCAGTCCAATTCACTAAGTGGACCATGGAAAGTAAATGCGGGTGCCTGTTGATACACTGTACTGGTTTTGGCTGAGACAGAGTTAATTTTCTTCATAGTAGCTCATACAGTGCTATGCTTTGGATTTATGACCAAAACAGTGTTGATAATACACCAAAGTTTTCGTTATTGCTGAGCAGTACTTACACAGCGTGAAGGCCTTTTCTGTTTCCCACACGGCCCTGCCAGTGAATAGGCTGGGGGTGTGCAAGAAGTTGGGAGAGGACACAGCTGGGACAGCTGACCCCAACTGACCAAAGGGATGTTCCTCACCATATGACGTCATGCTCAGCATATAAAGCTGAGGGAAGAAGAAGGAAGGGGGAAGGTTCAGAGTCATGGTGTTTGTCTTCCCAAGTAACCGTTATGCATGATAAAGCCCTGCTTTCCTGGAAATGGCTGAACATCTGCCTGTTGATGGGAAGTAATGAATGAATTCCTTATTTTTGCTTTGCTTGTGCATGCAGCTTTTGCTTTACCCCCTTTCTTTTTCCCCTTTCAATTTTTTTCTTACTCATCAGGCCTGTGATGAGTAAGAACCATCTTTTGATTCCCATGCATTTTGCTTTTTGTACAGTGTAAAAAAAAAGTCTCTTATACCTACAGTTGTTTTAAAGACTTTGTTACAATCAATGCTTTGTAAAGGGAACTTAGTGTACATCCAAATCAGACAATTTAGCTCTGAGAAAACTTTAGCCTTCAAAGAAGGAACAAATTTCTCTTTTCCAAGTATAACCACTTGTGTAATGACTGGTACTTGACTTTGGTTAAGTAGTCAGATCTTAAAACAGAGGTAACTAAGAATGAAAGGACACATTCATTGAAGTGTTATGAAAAGTAAAGACTAGGAGGGAAATGCAAGTAAAATGTGATTATGTTAATTTCAGCTATCTAAAATGTATTTGTAATTGCAGAGACATAAATTTATGTAGCACATAACCTTAGGTAAATATAGCTCTAATCATCTATTTTTATTAATGTCTCAGAAAAAAACGTATTTACCTGCTGTAATGATCCTGACCTGCTATACATTGAGGAATTAGTGCTCCACGTAACAGTTACCTGAAAAGGCCCAGGTTTGTGCTGTGCTGCACATACAGTGTGGCCTTCAGGCTTGTGTTGTACTGCACAAATTCCTTGGACGCAGGATAAACTCAGACCGCTCATTGTAACAGAGGAGCCTGCAGGCAGCTTCCACTTGATACTGGCTACTATGCCACCTGTATGGCCTTGCTTTTACCTAAATGTACAGCAAGAAGTTCTCATGTGAACATCCTTCAGGAATATAGTTGTTTTCTTATAAGAAAATATGTAATAGCTTGAAAGACTGAAAAGGAGGAATCGCTCTCGACAGATGGAGTCTGAGTAGCATGCCGTGGGAAAGAAATCCATCCGGGGTTTGTCTGATGCTGCATGAACGCAGGATGTCCAGCATCTGAAGGAATGTGGGATATACTTGCTATCTATATGCTCATTGTAAGGAGCCTGCAGGCAGCTTCCACTTGATACTGGCTACTATGCCACCTGTATGGCCTTGCTTTTACCTAAATGTACAGCAAGAAGTTCTCATGTGAACATCCTTCAGGAATATAGTTGTTTTCTTATAAGAAAATATGTAATAGCTTGAAAGACTGAAAAGGAGGAATCGCTCTCGACAGATGGAGTCTGAGTAGCATGCCGTGGGAAAGAAATCCATCCGGGGTTTGTCTGATGCTGCATGAACGCAGGATGTCCAGCATCTGAAGGAATGTGGGATATACTTGCTATCTATATTCCTCTTTATATTCTGTCCTATGAAAACAGCCATTTTAGTAAGCTATTTGCTGTTGGGCCTTTCTTACTGAGATCCAGAAAGAACCATCCCTCTCTCACTTCACTGCCCCACAGGTGCAGAACACCTGCCCTGCTAATCATATATTATAAAAAAAGAACCATTCCTAAA
Organism: Aptenodytes forsteri; assembly: GCF_000699145.1. Taxonomy (NCBI): domain Eukaryota; kingdom Metazoa; phylum Chordata; class Aves; order Sphenisciformes; family Spheniscidae; genus Aptenodytes; species Aptenodytes forsteri. The sequence continues at coordinate 67,821 of NW_008794491.1, forward strand.
AATCATGAACTTTAAAGGCTTTCAAAAGGCACCAACAGCTTTTCTATAATTTTTTCAGCATCTCCCAGTGATATGATTTCCTTTTCCTCTTGGACCTGTGTTTTGTTATGTCTTTTGTGTCACTAGTAAAGAGTAGTGACCAACATTTATTTTAGCCTAGCATGTTTCATATATTTCTATAAGCACAACAAAAATCTATGAGATATACAGGGTGACTGGAAGTACGCTCAATCAGTTACACCTTCTGAGAGGAGGGGGGATTTGCAGAAATATCCCGCAGAATTATGCTTTTAGAATTTTGGGGATCCTCTGAATATTCATTAACTTTGTCTTTGCGATATCACTTTCTCACTGGAACATCTACCAGCATGGTCCACATCAAATAACACATCAGCAGTCCAATTTTAGTTGTTTCTAAAAAACTTTGGAGAGTGAATCATAAAGGTTAAGACATATTAAATACAATTGCTAGTCAGACACTATAGAAATATTTTATAGATCTTTTGTATGCTATTTATTTGTAATCTTACCACATAAGTATGTGTTATGTCTCTCAAGAACTAAAGTTTAAAGTTCTGCCTCTCATGCCTCTCTCATATTGTTAGTCCAAAAAGATAAGCACAAGAAGTTCTTTCCTTTTGTACTTCATTGCACTGCTCTCTTTGTGAAGCCTGACTTTGGTCTGAATCGATCCAGTCTAAATTCTGTCGATAACAAGAGACTTTTGCCTCCAGACATTTGGTAAAAATCTTTGAAATCAATTACTGCCAATCCTGTGATTTTGATTTAGGAAAAACAGAGCACTCATCAGTTCCCATTGGCCAGATCCCAAACTAGTTATTCAGTTCAAGGTACTCTGAAAAGACAGAAGCCAGTGTCACAAAAACTGTGAACGTTACTTCCTTTAATTAGTCTTGCTTTTATACTTTCAATAAATAAATCATCATTCCTATTAAAAAAAAAAAAAAAGAAAAAACAGTAAGTAATACAAAATAATAGAAATATTATATTGGTTTGACATTATTTTTTGCTTACCAGAAGCATGACTTATGGCAAGTCAAATGTGAATAACCATCTCAATATCTGAGTAAAAATTTGAAGGAAAAAAGGGAAGAAGTTGCTGAAGAAAAAAAAAAAAAGACATGTTTGGAGAAAGTTCTTTTTAAAAAATACTGACTTGCTAGAGCTTTATGGAATTACATAAGGATGGAAGACTTTGGGGTTTGATGCATTGACTTTAGCAAAAATTGCATAAGCTCAGACACTTTCCAGAAACTTTCAAGGCAGCCCACAAAACAGCTTCATTCAAATGCACTGAGACCTAAATGACCAGTGGTATTCTGTCTATCCCTTTAGATAAGCATGAAAATTCTGGCCATTGCAAAAGGCAGATTAGATATGTCATTCTGTAACTTTTTAAGATCATTATTTATGCATGATTACATAAGTTTGTGCTAATTAATAAGTGTATAAGACCAAATGCCTAAGAGTTTCTAAATAGAAGTGCTTAATGAAAGACTTAGATTGTATATATTTTCTAACTGGGATCATTGGCACAGCACTTTGATTAGATGGTTTTACTTCTGGATGTCAATATGTTAACATCTTTCTAGCACTTCTTGTTCCTAGATATTGAAAAGTGTCCTTAAAGCAGAAGATTCTTGACTCTTAATCCAAAATTTTATTACCCTTGGGGGAGAAATTTTGGTGCATCTCAAAAAGAAATTTTAAAAGACAATGGCTTCAGAATTCCTAAATGCATCAAAATTGAATCTGTAAAAAGAAATAATAACACAAACCAAAACCCCCAACTATGTGGAAGAGGCTCAACTAATGAAAATAACATCAGAGGCTTCTCACAGTAGAGAGCATTCTTCAGTTAAACAGTTGCTCACTTCTTGATACTTTCACATTCCTAACAAAACTGGAGGAACTATCAAAAGAAAAAATAGGGTCCTTAGCCTCATTTTCTTTCCTGTCCTCCTTCTCATATCAAACATGCATATGGCAGTAACCCTGACACTTGATGCATTACAAAAGAAAAAGAACTGACAAACAGTGTAGGAATGCTGAATGCCTGCGAGTGATTACTGTTTGAAACTTAGATAAGAATCATGTCTTAAATTTAAATGTAGTCTGTGCTCCTGTGCAAACCTGGGATTCCAGCTCAGAATTTGTGTCCCCACAGATTAACCAGGGGTCTGCACATGGAAGTTTACTGACCTTTTTCCAGCTTCCCAAAGAAAGATTAAAGCAATTCTTAATTTTAAACAGGTTCAACCAGTTTTAACATGTTTTTTCTGTCTAGCATTGCTGCTGATCCACAGCTACAAATGGTCAAATCTACTTCATGCGAGAATTGCAACATCAGCATAAATAGGCTCACATAAATCACCTTTGGAAATACCTTAGTGAGATCTGTAAGAGAAGACTGTTTCATTTTCTTTTGCGGAGTAGAATAAATTCAATCCAGATAAATGAAACAACTCATTTTGAGTGTGTCTAAAATACCTGGAAGAAGGCAACCTTGATTCACATGATATTATTGTTCATTTTGTACTGTTTAGCTACTTTCTTTTATAAGGATGGTTTCTTCCTAGGTTTGTATAATACAGTCCTTTCTTTCACTAGCCAAGAAGACACATTGTCTCTGTAAATTTGCTAAAGCAATCATGCATTCAAACATGATTGTTAAAGCACTCAGATCAGATTCTTACTTTTGTCATTTTTACTGTCTTTAGAAATGGTGAATTTCCTATTTGGTAGATGAAAAACCTTCTTATTCATCATATACGTTAAGCAGCATTTTGAAAAGAAATGGAATTCAACTCAAAATTCAAAGAAAGGATTTTAATTGATTTTATGCTTGAGTGAAGCTGCTGTAAAGATGTTGGCTATGTAAGAATAAAGTAGTTTATCAAATTACCTGCACTGAAAAGGAATCTTTTTAGTAAGAAAGATAACTATTAGCTATACTTACAGAATAGAAATACATTGATATGGATCACCATGCTTGATCTAATGGAAAAGAAAATCTAGGTTTGTTTTAGGGTTGGTCTTTTTGGAACAACATCTGTCAGTTTTCCCATTTTGGATAAATCAAACATTAAACAGCCCTCGATGAACCAACTCAAATGAAGTGACTGTTCTTTCTGTACCTAGAGGATACAGAACTAGTTGCCAAAGGCAACTGATGGATTGATGGGAATAGGAGAAACCTGAACAGAAGACAGTGAGACACATGAGTAGTGCATTGTCAGTTGATGTATTCTACACAGAATCTGATCATCACTGGCTTTGATGGATTTTTATGAGATTGTGAGAAGTTCTATCTCATTTTAAAATGTTCATAAGCAGAACATAACACTCGTGAAGACTGATTTAATTTCAGAGTTTATTTTTAGGGGCAAATTCTTAGAGTAAATCTGGAAAAATTATGATCAAAGCTTAATGTGGAAGGCTTTTGTAGCTCTACCTCTTATTAGCTCCAATGATAGCAATTCCTCAGGAGTGGTGTATGTGAAACATTCTGGTGCTGTCTGGCCTGGGCTTTGTACCTTTAGCTCAAGGGATCTGAGAATCATGATGCTAAAGTGGGTACTTAATGGGGGTTTTTTTCCGGATCCCAGGTATTCCTACTAACTCAAAGGTATTTAGAAATTCATTCACATACACACTTAAAAATGAACTATTTCCATTTCTTTTTCTGTTTATTTCTGTTTCATAAACACCATTTACTGTCTACCAAATATGACTATTCGTGCCACACTAAGCTCAGTGAATTAGTGTTCTTCTGTCATGAATTTGTGATGCAAGTAAGAAAATTTTAAGCTTGAAGCCACTAATAATATTTGTTACATAACAAGAAGATTCAGTGAAATAAAGAGGCACTTAGCAGCTAATGATGCAAGAATCACAGAACCACAGAAGCAGTGAATGGAATGAACCTCAGAGGTCTCCACCCCAATTTCATTATTGGAGTGGGACTGTTGCCAACACTGTATCAGGTGACTGGCTTTGCATACCTGAATCTTGAAAATGGTCAGGGATGGAGATTACCCAGCCCCTCTGGGTGACATCTTCCAGTGCTGTCCTACTCAATGAATGTTTTTGTTTCCTCTAAGATCAAACCAGCATTTCCCAAGCTTTGGGAAATTCCCAAGCAATTTGTAGTCCCTTGGTCCTTATTGTATCATCTACCCTAACTGAGAAGAGTTTTGCTCTGTCATCCTTCTAAACTACCCTTCATGTAATTATAAACAAACTCAACTCCAACTATAAGATGGGCTCTAACACTCCTAGCCATTGTGTTAACCCTCCACTAGACCAATCCAGCTTCTCCACATCTTTCTTGGACTGGAGGGAGAGGAGAAAAACTGGATACAGCATTCCAAGTGTATCCTCACCAGCATTTAGTGGACAGGTATGGAAGAACAGGCCAACTCCCCTTGAGCCTGCCTGGCGTCTGGGGCTGGCGGGCTAAAGTAGAGGCCTGTTCCCTTCAAGACCACCTGATCTCCTTAACCTGGCAGGGAGGACACTCCCCTCATGGTCACTCTGCTTCCAGGGCCTGGCTGGGAGGCCTTCTCCCCTCAAGGCCACCCTTCCTTTAGGACCCAATGGGGAGGCCCTATCCCCTCAAAGATAGCTTGCATCCAGGGTCCAGTGGGCTGACATTGTGCCCTGCTCCACTCAGAGCTGCCCCATCTCCCTGGCCCAGCAGGGAGGCCCACTTCCCTAGTGGCCACATCATCACTACGACCAGGCCCACTCCCTTTGAGACCACTGCACCTGAGGGGCCCAGCGTGGTGCTGGTAGGCCCTGGCCGGCAGATGTAGTTCCCTCCTGCCCTTGAGGCTGCCCCACCTCTGGGACCAAGAAGGCCAGTGTGGTGCCCTGCTCCCCTCAAGGTCACAATGCCTCCTGGTCATGGAAGGCTGGCATGGTGCTCTGCTGCCCTCTGGGCTGCCTTGCCTCCGGGACCCAGTGGCCTGTTGTGGTGCCCCTCTCCCTTCAAGGCTGCTGTGCAGCCTGAGCATTGTGGGCCAGCATAGTGCTCTGCTCCCATTAAGGCCATCCTGCCTGCAGGGTCCAGAAGGCTATGGTTGTACCCTGCTCCCCTCAAGGCTGCCATGCCTCTGAGACCAGGCAGACCAGCATGTTGCCCCTCTCCCACTGAGGTCACTGTACCTCCTAGGCACAGTGAGCCAGCACAGTGCCCTGCTCCCCTTGAGGCCACCCTGCCTCCTGGGCCTGGGAGAGAGGCTTGGTCCTCTCAAACTATCCCACCTTCAGGGCTCAGCATTGTGCCCTGCTTCCCTCTAGACTGCCCTGCTTCTGGAATCTGGCAAGGAGGCCTGGTCCCCTCCAGGATGAGGGGGGGAAGCCTGCTCCTCTCAAGGCCACTCCACCTCTTCAGCCTGGCAGGCTGGTGTAGAGTGTTGCTCCCCTCTTGGGCACCCTGCCTCCAGGCCTCAAGGCTGCCCCACCTCTGGGGCATGGCAGGCTCGTGTGGTTCCTCAATCCTCTCAAGGCAACCTGTGCCCTGGTGGGGATGCCAGCTCCCCTCTCATACACCCTGCCTCTGGGGCCTTGCGGACTGGCGTGGTGCCCCACTCCCATCGAGGTTGCCCCACCTTGGAATCTGCTGGAGAGGATACTTGTGTCAAGGGCACCCCAGCTCCTGGACTAGGCCCACTACCCTCTATGTTTTCCTGCCTCTGGGGTCTGGCCCTTTGAGGCCACCCAGTGTCCTTGACCTGGCAGGGGGACCTCCAAGGCATGGTGTTGTGTCCCACTCCCCTCAAGGTTGCCCCACCTTGGGGCCCAGTGGGACAGCATGGTGCCCTGCTTCCCTTGAGGTTGCTCTGCCTCCAGGGCCCAGTGAAGAGGGCTGCTCCCCTCGAGGCCACCTGGTGTACCCAGCCTGGCAGGGGGCCTACTCCCCTCTTAGCTGTCCTGCCTCTGGGGTCTGGTAGGCCGGAGTGGTGTCCCGCTCCCATTGAGGTTGCCCTGCCTTGAGGTCCGTCAGAGAGGCCTGTTGTCCTCCAGGGCATTCCAGGCTGCCCCACCTCCAGGATCTAGCAAGGAGGCCTGCTTCCCTCAAGGCTGCTCTGCTTCTGGGGCCTGACATGAAGGTCTGTTCCTCTCAAGGCTGCCTGGTCAACTTGGCTCAGGAGAATGCCCCACTTCCCTTGAGGCTGCCTTGCAGCTAGGGCCTGGTGTGGTGCTCTGCTCCCCTCGAGGCCACCCCATCTCTGGGGCCCAACAGGGAGGCCTGTGCCCCTTGAAGCTGCCCAGTCTCCTTGGCCTGGCAGGTGGGCCAGTTCCCTTTGAGACTGCCTTGTCTTCAGGGTCTGGTGTGGTGCTCCACTCCCCTTGAGACCACCCCACCTCTTGAGCCCAGTGTGTTGTCCCACTTCCCTTGAGGTCATCCCTCCTCCGGAGCCCAGTGGGCCGGTGTGGTTCACCAGTCCCCCACACCTCCTAGGCCTGGCAGGCCAGCACTCCCCTTGGGCTGTCCTGCTTCCAGGGCACAGCTCTGAAGTTCAATGCCCTTTCAGTTGGGATCACTACATTCCATCCTTTGATCTTCCCTTCAAGATACTCTAAGTTGCAGATTCAGTAAGTGATTACTACAATTAGCAATACAAGACTAGTGATAAGTAAAACAAGTATTGGTTGTGAGAATAAGTATAGAGTAGCAGTGACAATAGAGGTAGGACCACCAAAATCAAGTATACTGGGTGCTCACTACAGCCTCTGGCCTCTCTAGCAGGAAGGGCCAGCAACCCATCAAAGGCCCATCTCTACAAGCCCAGAGAAGAACAGTGATTCCTGTGAAATGGACACCCTGTCCTGTAGCAGCCCCAAGAGGGCCATTAGCCCCACTGTTCTGGTGTGAAATCCATCAAGATGTGTCATCAGAAGCAACTCTCTGATCACCTTTTCAAACTGAGGGAGGGTTTATTGCCTGAGGGTGTGGTATACAATAGGAGATGCAGGGGAAGAGAACTCTGGAATTGCACAAAACGTATTATGGTATATTTAGAAGAGAAACCACAAGTGAGGAAAGGGATTAATTTAAGTGATTTGTGGAGGAACAAGTGTGTGAAAATAGATGGGTAGGGGGATAAAAAGGGCTAGTTGCATACAAATAGTTTGCTGTTTGGTACACTTGTCTTGCCATGCCCTGTGCCTGATCAGTGCAGTCTCTCCTACATTCTTATTAAATTCCTTTCCAACTCTTTTCCTGGGTAAGGGACGCTGCTGGGAGGGGGGAAGGGGTGGTGTCTATGGGGGTCTTAGAGCAGCAACTGAAATCAGATCACAGGTTGGAGGGGCCTATTTGTCTGTCTTACCAGCAACTGGAGAGACTGGAGTGAGTGGACCTAAGTGCTAGCAACTGGAGTGGGACCGTGGGTCATAGCAGCCCGTGTGTCTGTGGCAATAGCAACTACAGTGAATGCAAGTGTGTGAGTGAGTGTGTAAGCACTAGTGAAGATCAAGCTGGACTAGCTGGCATGTAGGTGAAGCGGTCTGGGAGCTACATGGCGCTTGGCTATTGGGACCAGGGGAGTCCCAGCCAGCTCTGTGTGTGTGTGTGATGGTCTGTACCAGCAAGTGGAGTGTGGCTGCAACCTCAGGGCTCATATGTTGGTGCTTTCTGTTCATGTGAGTGCTCCAAGTGTCCGTCTGTGATCTGTGTGGCTGACCATCTGTATGTGTATATATGTGTTGTATACACGTGCTCTGTATGCTTGTGCCTACTGGGAATACACTTTCAGCCTTGCTGCTTGTTGGACTTGGGGGCATGGAACTTCAGCAGCCTCAGCTCTTTCACATTGTCAGAGCTGGCACGATAGATTTTTCTCCTAACACACCCTAGCTATAAATGGTGAATATCCTTCTAGTTGCAATGTTATAAAAACTTCTCTGGCTGGTTCATTCACCTCCCTGAATATGTTAATATTCATCAGTTTATTTTTAGGCTAATGGGATGAATTTTCATGAATTAAGGTAATTTCTTCATGGTAGCTAGAAGAGCCATAAGTTGTTGCTTATGATGGCAGCTCCAATGTATTACAAGTGCAATGGAACATATGGGCGACAGTCTTGCCCAGCTACCTCTGTTTGTTGTCAATAGTTGCGAGATAAACAACTGGATTAATCAAGCATACGTCAAGCATACAAGGCCTAAGCTAACGAGCACATCGTGAGATAGATAAGAACTAGCAGAAACCAGAAAAAGACAACCAGAACTGTAACAAAGGGTGGTGATGAGCCACCATTTGTGACAATGTAAAGAAAAGTTCACCTCCTTGCAGAGACCACCAGAGACCACTAGAAACCACCAGAGACGCCTGTAGAAGCTCCTAAAGGACTCAAAACGCATGCGTGAAAGACTATGCAGATATTATAATTAGTTCTGGGAAATGTAATGAATATGTATGATTATGTATGATTATTCCAAGAAATGTGATGCATATGTATATCGAAGAACCATATAAGGGATGGTTAATGCAACGTACAGTGTGCATGCTAGGCGGAGAGATCCCCCATGGACCCAGCGCTGAATAAAGTAATGCCTGCTCTTTAATACACCCAGTGTTAAGGAGTTTCATTCCCGATTTTTGGTGACATGTTTATTAGTCATACTGGGGAGGGACCACCCATTCCCTACTCTCGTTTCCAGAGAGAAAGGTCAGAGTATACGGGAACAATTAAGGAAGACATATCTTCACTGTCTACAGAGGGTGGTGCAGGTGGGACTGTTGCTCCAGTGCTCTACAGTTTCCTTCACCCCTTCTTTGCTTTTACTTATTTATACAAGCCCCACAAGCAAGGAGTTGGTTTGCCATCTACCTGCTCCCTAGGCACTCCTGCCTGTACCAGTGCCAGAAGTATATCTTTCTGAGTGACCTTTCTTATGTGCGCTTTTAGGTAAAGACAAAGACTTGCAGGTGGTGTAGTTGCCAACAGAGTGGGAGCTGCCTACAGGCTCCTCTGTTACAATCAACTGTCTAAGTTATCCTGCAGCCAAGGGATATGCGCAGCATAACACAGGCCTCATGGCCAAGCTATACATGCAGCCTAGCTATATATGCAGCACAGGCTTGTGCCTACTCAGGTTAACTGTTATGTGGATTGCTAACTCCTCAATCACTACAGACCCTTCCCCATAAAGCCCTCCACCGCTTCCCTAGGGGTGGCTTGGATCCTTCCCCAACAAGCTTGCGCTTGCATCTTTCTGAGTGACCTTTCTTATGTGCGCTTTTAGGTAAAGACAAAGACTTGCAGGTGGTGTAGTTGCCAACAGAGTGGGAGCTGCCTACAGGCTCCTCTGTTACAATCAACTGTCTAAGTTATCCTGCAGCCAAGGGATATGCGCAGCATAACACAGGCCTCATGGCCAAGCTATACATGCAGCCTAGCTATATATGCAGCACAGGCTTGTGCCTACTCAGGTTAACTGTTATGTGGATTGCTAACTCCTCAATGTTAAGTCACTACAGACCCTTCCCCATAAAGCCCTCCACCGCTTCCTAGGGGTGGCTTGGATCCTTCCCCAACAAGCTTGCCCAGCCTTGAGGGCTCCTCAGGGGTAACTTAGTCCCTTCCTCACCTGGATACTTCATCACTAGGCCCTCCAGAGCTCCCCAGGGGTGGCTTTGACCCTCCCCCCCGTGATATCTGGGGTTGTCTAGGGACAGCAAGAACCCTTCCCCACCAAGCCTGCCAGGGCTTCTAGGGGTTAGTTGTCCCCTTCCAGGCCAACCTTGGCCTCCCAGGGTCATCTTGGACCATTCCCTGCCAAATCCTCTGGGGCTCCTCAGTCGTGGCTCGAACCTTTCCCCACCATGCCCACCCAGCCTCTGAGGCTGACCACGGGGTGGTGACTTGGACTTGGACCCTTCCCCACCATCTCATTTGTCACCTGGGAGTCCTGAGAGACTGCAAGGACCCTTCTGCACTACGCCCTCTGGGGCTCCCCAGGGGCAGCTTGGAAGCTTCCCCACCAGGCCAGCTGGGGCTCACCAGGCATGGTGATTGACGGGATTGTTCCCCGTCAAGCATGCTGGGGCTTCCAAGGAGGGTTATGGATGCTTCCCTGCCTGGTCACGCGGCTCTCCAAAGATGGCTCAGACCATTCCTTGCCAAGCCCTCCAGGGCTTCCCTAGCTGATGAGGCCCCTGTCCTTGCTATCATGCTCAGCTTCCAGATGCCCACTGGTGAGGGAGCTGCCAGCACTTGCTGGTCCCTGACAACCTCTTCTGGTCACATGATCAGCTTACCTCACCTCCTTTTGCCCCTGAAGGACTCAATTTTTTTGAAGCGTCATATTCCCACTCGGTCTCAAAGTGCCCTGTGATTGGACAGAAAGGCAAGCCATGTCTTCCTGTTCTAATGCAAGTATTTCAAGGCTATGCAGTCCCTTCTGGCCCTCCTGTACAATATACTTTTAAAATAAGAGATAATTAAACTAATACTGCAAGTTTAAATGTGACTAGAAAGAGTATTAAATGAAAAAAAAATACAGGGTTACACTCGCACTTTACAAGTTTGCTGCTCATGTCCTAATAAGTCCGGGGTGAGATGAGTTTTAGGGGAGTGGGCTGCACCAGTAATGTGGGCACCATGAAGAAGTTTGAACATGTCTGTGGAGCTAGGGATCAATGAAGCTGAACAAGAGGCCACCTCACCCTGAAATGTTGTTCATGTTCTGGCCAGTCTTTAATTCAATGTTGATGATGTTGACATTCAGTTGGTTTTCAGGCACACAGAGTAGCTTATCATGTGTCACTGTAATGATCTCATTGTTACTGGCAGTTGAAACACAGCACAATAATGAAGCAAAAAATCCCCACCAGCTGGTGCTCTACAAGATCCATGTAAAAGTAGAGAGGTGGTATCTACCACAAAGGGAAATTTCTTAGTGGCAACCCATCGACAAGCCCTGAAAATATGCACTAACTGCCCTAGTGTACGAAAAGCATAAGGATTTTCATGTCTTTTAAGCTTTGATTTCCTAAATCTGTGCATATGACTGGAGAGTCAACAGCTGAAGTTCTGTTGTGGAGGTCAATAAGTCTGTTCATATATTCCTTCAACATAGAGAGGAATGGATGGTGGCCTCTGCAAAATATAGTGCAATATTTTAACCAGCAGCCTTATTTCAAAGGCAGTGTCTTCACTGATGTTACTCCAGTGCTGTGGGTATTGTATGCCTGCCAGCCCCACTCACCTCTCAATTGCTAGGGAATTCTAGGGTCTTCATCTGCTGTATGGTAAAGTTTGAGCTGATGTTATGTGGAAAAGTCCTGATGTTGGTGTTGATGGGCAGCATGACATAAATTATTTTTCCCCCACCTGAATCAAAAATACTAGACATCATAAACTTGGGAGGCTTCTATTCTGTTGTTACATTTTGGGCCATGCCACGCTACTTCACCAGTAGCTGTTTCTTTCAAAGGTGGCAGAAAAGTTTTCTTACACACGGGGAATCTTAAAGAAGCACCTAGAGCTAATCACATGCAAGTATTGTGAATAAGAGTGCTTTCCTCTGTGCAGGAATAGCAAAATTTACCCAGTGATTATAGCCTTGTGTTTTACATTGTTCAAAATAAAATAGAAAAATCATGTAAAAATTTATCTAGCCTCTAATTTGGAATCTCTTCTGTGCTTATATTATCTTCTCAGTGCTGAGTATGGCAAATAAAAAAATATGCATCCATTTATATTATCTCAGCAAATGCTCATAACATAATGAGTGCTGTCTTAAAACTAGGCAGATTCCTTGCCCTGCTGCCCCTAGTAGCTGGCTGTTCCAGACTTCTAGCTCAGAGGACTACTACTAATTTCTAACCTAAATTTAATCATGGCAACTTTTTTGCTCTTGTGTCAACTTTGTCCTTTAGCTGAGACACTGCTTCCCTGGTCTTCTGTTTATTCCTAGTGTATTGATAGAGTAATTGCTTTCCTCTCAGACTCCCCTTTGGTATACTAAACAAGCTGAACTCTCTTAGTCTCCTTTTGTGCAATAATGATCACTGATCTCTACATGATTTTGCCGTATCCTTGAAGATATCAACCCCCTCTTTCACTCCTGGCTAGTATTCACTTCTTATCCTCAGGAGTATCTGTACTGTTATTATACACAATTTCATATTTGGCTCCTGAAAGCATACTAGTATTTGTGTCCGTGATTTTTCAGGCATAACATGCAAGATAACCTGCCTACCGGTCAGTAGTCTCAATGACCTAGCAGTTGTCCTCACCAGGATTCAGAAGTATAATTTTCAGGTTGCTTCTGAATAAAGCAACATTTACCTTTCTACCTATTAGCTGAACATTTAGTCTTCAGTTTAGTTGTATGTGTCTACTTAGAAATATATGGCTTGCTTACAGATCTCTAGGCTCCCAGAATTTATCCTATGCTCCAGTTCTCAGCCAGTGAAGGAACATTTTAAATGATATGAACTCTATTCAAAAAAAGTATTAATGGTTTTATTAACTTGAAAAAATTTCTATCAACATTTCTACATCAGAAATGTAGTTAAAAAAGAAACTACCCTAAGACCATGTGACAGGCCATAATCTTATTCCTGTTCCACTTGCTTGGTCCCACTGAAGCAGCCATAAATGCTAACTTAGACCAGAGTTCTCTCCTGTACAGAGAACCTCCAGCAGGCTCAAGGCCTCTTGGGAAACAATGACATTTAATACCATTTAGTACATGCATACTGGTATCTAGCCTGTGATCAAGGCCTGAGGGAGCTTTCAGGAGCTGTAAACAGTCTGAAGGGCTACAGAAAGTCCCTTAAATTATACAAGTGAACTGAAGAAAAGACAACATGTCCTCAAGCATTCTGAGTTTCCCCAAATACCACAAAACTGGGGACAGTATGAAGGCATGGGGGTATGCTTAGAGATGTCTTCTCTTGCATGGAAATTTGGATGTCTGTTTAAATTTTGGAAAATAAATGTAATATTTACATTCCCTGAAAAAAGGAAGCTGAGATTTATCCATGGAGCTCTTGGTTATGCAGAATATTACAGGTGGAGCAATAAGAATCTAAATAATTAGCAGAAATGCATCAATACAATGAACTTCAGCATTTCAGTATTACTCACAGCAGCAGGAACACTCAGGATACAAATTCTGGGCAGTTTAAAACTCCTCTTTCTTATCACTCCCCAGGTGCTATTCCCACACCTTCCCCTGGTGGTGTTCATATGGTAATTCCTTTCAAGGAGCTGATTTTACCAGAAACCTCACCGTTCTTCATTCTGAAATAAGTCAGTCCTCAGATAGCAGAATAACATATCAAAAGTGAGAAAGCCAGTGTCTCAGTGACCATGTACAGAAACCTACTGGCATATTCAGAATAATATTGGAATCTTTACTGAAATTGCTGGTACAGGTGTTAACGAATCACTACCTCCACCATAAACACAGGATTGAAGCTGTGGGGTTAGTCACATTTTTCTTAGCGCTAAAGGCAAAATTTCTGTACCTTGCCCTTTGGGCCTACCCTCCAACAGCCCCAACATTGTGCTGGTTCAGCTCTTCTTTCAGCTATACAGTGAATTAGTTTAGTAAATGAAATGGAATAAAAGTAAACCCCCCAAGAGCACAATGCGTCACCCCCTGAAAAAAAAATAAAAAAAGAACAATTGGTTTTGTAATTCTGATCAGTGCCCTGAGCTGGCTCAACCTATGTCCACACAGACAAGTGGGCTAGCAAACAAAAAAGGCAACAATGCACAACTGGCCTTGCTGTTGAGAAGATTGCCTTGTCGAGCTGCATCTTGAGCTTGCCAAATCATTTTATACACTAGTTCATACAAATGCCCATTAGAAGACAATAATTTTTATAACTACCAGTTTCAGCATATTTCTGGTTCTGTGATCTAGGGATTAAACCCCCTGTTCCTCTAATAATCTCTTGAGTCACTGTTCCACTCTGGCATGCACACTCAAATTGACCCTTATGATGTAAAAGTAGGAGTCTCAATGGAAATAATTGCATGTCTTTCTGCAAAACAGACCTTCCCTACAAAGCCAGTACAGAGCTACCCCAAAAAGTTTGCACATTTTGCAAAAACAAAACAAAAAAAAACCAACTTGCCACTTTCTCCAGAACACAGCGCATGGGATTTTGTTTCACTTTACATCAGGGCAGACTAAAGCATTCATTAATTATTATGCAATAATTGGATCCACATGAATGAGATTGGGTATTTATTGCCTTTGTGAAAGAGTGGATACTGATGCATAAAACTCTATGACGTTACAGAGCAGTGGTTATTTCTATTTCCCCTTTCCTTGCTTACAAGAGCAGCAGCTGACTGTCAGTGTTCTGGAGGAGTAGGCTGCTAACTGTCGGTTCTGGCCACGTGAGCTTGGTCCCAGGTGTCCTTGGAGGTGCTCCAGAGTTCGGCATTCCAGAGGGTAGAGTTCTCCCCTTCAGGCTGCGGCGGATGAACAACTTCTGGATTTTTAACCTTATGACTGGTGGACTGCTCTGAGGTGCTATACATTGATCAGTGTAGCGAGTTGCCAGGTGAATGTCCTTGAATAGTTAAGTTCTGTTATTTCTGCCAATTACATGTGTTTTCATAACACCTGCCTAATTGCACTTTAACTAATAAAAGTTACATCCCTAACAACTCCATAGCAGTATATTAAAGGTCAAACTCTGGGCCTCAACACCAATCTAATTATTCTAGTCATGTCAGCTCCATAGGTATTTACCTCTCTGTAAGGAAGTTTGCTTCTGAGCCAAAGTCCCAGTTTCTCATGGGGTTTTGGCCCCACACATTTCTCCCTCTGTCAATGAACATTCTAATGGAGGTGATGTACATGAGAATGGGTGTTACAGACACTCATAAGACAGATTATTTGTTTAAAAAATACTGATTTATTGGGATTTTTTGCATAAGATAATGTTCACATAGGAAATCAAATCTCTCAAACATTGGTCAGCTGGTGTCCAGACAGTGACACTGTAAGTCTCTGTTGCAAGTGTCTTTGCAAAGGCATCTTCAGCTGAATCAGATGAGACTCACTGAACTACTGCTCTGCTGAATTCTTATAATACAGCTGGCACGGTGTCTTATGCGTGTAAACCTAGTCTAGATGTCTTAAGTGTTATGTGCGACCATTTCTGTATCTGCAATAACAGTTCTAATGACTAGCTACAAGTATCTTATCTATGTACAGTTTGGTCAATTCTGCAGCAGCAACTACCTGGGGGCATCTCTGAGACAATACCATACTAACTGTGCCTGTCAGTTGGCTTACGCACAGCAGGAACTGCCTGGGGAAATCTCCAGGACTGTCTGAAATTCCCACTTGGAGAGCTTCTGCAATGGTTTGTCAAATACTTTGTTGTGAAGGCAACTAGGAGTTTGGTCAACCACCTCATATCATGTCAATCCATTGTCTCAAATTAGTTGTCTCAGCCAGCAGAAAGTACCTGTGGAGTTCCTCAGTCACCCAGAGAATTAATGATTGTGCTGAGTATGCACATTGGCACAGCCAAGATACACAGCTACACTGTGACTGTAACTTGTTGCAAATGAATGTATCTGTATATTATATGTTATATGTTTATCATATTATTATATGTTAGGGAATTAGAGATTGCTGGAATGACAGTGCTTAGAAAACTGAGAAATCAGGCCAGTTGTAAACTGTAAAACTAATTTTTTTCTAAATTCATTCATCAGCAACACACTTCTTTGTAACAGTCAGTACTTACACTAATCATCATCACTACGTATACAGAACTGTTAGTCTTTAACAACCATATTTTAAATTAGCTGTGAGTATACATGGAACTGATGGCTCAGGGGTCAGGATGACCAGGCTTGAGAGCACAGCGACAAGCCATGTTGGAATATCCTGATTAGTACATTTTACAGTTTTCACAGGCTTCTGCAATGGTCACAACCTATAAGACGAACTTGCATTTCCATCTTATATCACAACTAAGACTTAAAATTCCATAAATCTTGCCACAAGAGCCATTCGTGATTGCTTTCCTTTTAGGGTGTTTTCAGATGTGAGAATTTTTGTGTCTTTCACAACTATGGTTGTGCTGAAGATAAAACAGCTTTTAGATATGGCAGAGTATCTATATATTTAGATATATCAGAGAGGCAAAATAATTTAAAAAATCTAATCTAAAAACATATAAAATACATTCAGCCCTAAGGAGTAACCAAGATGAGGCTACTCTATTTCACAATACTCTCTACTTGACCATGCCTTTGATCTCTTCTGCTCTCTTCCTTTTGCAAACCACCATTTGAGGACTTTTTGCTCTTTGGTACTGCAAATTGTAAGATTGTACTGGATAATGAAGCATGTTTGGTTTGCAGTGTATGGGATGATTAGCATAGTATAAGTTTGCAGTGTATGGGTGTTTACAATTATATTATAAATATCATTGTAATACCTGATGATGTCCCATTACAGTACCTGAAATGATAATCCAGGTGGTCTCTCCCATCCTTGTGTCACATATAAGAAGTGCTTTAAATAATACTTTGCACTTAGGGAGACTTTTGTATTGTCTCTAATCACGTACAACACAAAGCATGTACAGCCATCAACTAATTCTCCACACCCCAAAATGCAGGCTAATATTATAGATTAATATTAACTTAGTAGTTATTAATATTATAGATTGCAAAACTGGAAGATACATAAAATCATCTAGTAAATTGGGGCAGAGACAAGATGAAAATCTAATGCTTCTAACCATGTGTGTATTTCATCCATAGGTGTTAGAAACTTCAATAAGCTTTCCCATTAAAACTGTTCTTCAAGGTTTATACTTCTGTTTGACCATAATTTGCAGGGACTATTATAGGATTCATTGTGGCTTAAGGTTGTTGGGGTTTTTTTTATTTATCCTGACAGCAAAGACAGAGAACAGCATATTATTTTTGAGACCGATATGTCTCAAATTCCTCCTGAGCTCATAGTCTTACAGAATGAACATGACCTTTCATATGGCATTTTAAAAATGTGCCTTAAATTTACTTGTAACAAGAATCCTCTGTGGTTTAGATTGCTGTAGATTTCCTTTTTCCACCTCACCAAGCTTGTAGTTCTTTGGAAGCTGGTACACACATGGATTTACTACTTATAAATCACCATTTTTATGTATTTCCAGAATGCACTAGATGCAAGGGAGAGAATGTGCCACTTCCTTACATTTTTTTGTCATTAAGAGATTACATATTTTGTCAAACCTCTTGCAGGTCCCAAGACTGCAGTAAAGATAAGAACATTTTCATTTGGAGTTGTAGTGGTTTACCCACCCTTCTTGTTAAACCCATCCATTCTATTCTTGTTGTTTCCACACTGTAGTAGGTAGTGTTCCTAATGAAAAGGAACAGATCACACAAATTAGCTTAGTCGCAAGAAGAGTTCTAATTCTGCATCACTTTTTTTCTAAATCCTCCATTTTTAATTATGTACTGTTTTGATCTAGCAGCTTCAATTTTGCTTCAGGTTTTTTCCAGCATGCCAGTTCTTAGGTTTATGGACAGGAAGATCCTGTCAGCTACTGAAATAGACCTGAAAACTGGCTCTGGCCCAGCCCTCCTGGAATTTGTTGTATGTTGCATGTAATTCACTTGAGCTCTGGGGCACAAATGTAAAGCAAGAATCAGGGAAATAATGCTTTGCTCTCATCTAGTGGTAAGCTACCAAAGCAGGATCTGAAGGGCAATACCTAGAACAATGGGGTTCCGAGCTTGATGGGCTCCTCTAGGCCGTGTCTGTAAAAAAAAAAAAAAAGCTAGTATCAAAAGCTCTTTCCTTAAGGAAGCTTTGCCTTGCCTTTAGTAGTACTAGCTATGTTCTTGCTCCCCTTCCCTTAAAGCAAGCTTTCACTGTCATCCAAACTGTGAACAACTCTGCTGTGCTAACTGACTTCTCTAACTTCAACAAATGATACCCAATACATCTGTATTTCCAGAGGTTTTTTATTATATCAAGCAGGTTTCTGAACACTACAAGCAAAACCATTATGCACTGCTAATGAAATGTTTTTTCCCTGAAAGAAAATACAAGTATACCACATATAAAGTTAAGGTACTTCTCAATTTTGGCTCTTTTGCTTCTACCATCTTCTATTTTATTTAGTTTGAAGAAAGAGAGAAGATGGGCACCATTAACACCTAGGTCGCATAATTATACCTGTATTATGCAGAGTTTAGTATAAGTAAGTTGATTGTCTCTCTGGCAGGGACCACAGATGAACTAGCAGAATCTCTAGATTCTGCCCAAGTCCACAACCACATCAATTGCCAAAGTCCACAACCAGATCAATAACCCAGGAGGGTGAGCTCTGTTTGCAGCCAGAAAAATCATCTTAGGCACCTCAGAGTGCTGACTCTACACTATAACCTGGCCAAAGCCTGATTGTATTTAATTTATTGAGGACCATCATCAGGCAACATTGTAAAGAAGCATGACCTCACTTTTCCTAAGTTCTAGACTGGTTCTGGAAAATAAGCTACGTTGCTCTCAGCTCATGAAATACATGCAGTACTGATCAGACTTTCCTATTTTTCATGTTTTAATGGGAGGCGGCAGCATTTTGGCAATTTTCCTTAATGGAAGAGGAAGGAAAATACCGAACTGGGAAGAAAAAAATGCCAACCCACTATCATAGTGACAGTTGGTTGCTTGTCGACAGTGACAGCTGAACACATGTGCATGTATTTGAAGAAAATTGTTCACAACAGGAAAAAGTGAGACAAATAGCAGCATGACTTACTGTATAAGACAGTTATGGAAGAGAAAGCAAGAAGACAGACGGCTATTTGCCAAACCTGACAGAGCCATCTAAGTGATTTTCGTAGATCTTCCTGTTAAAATGCTTTACCAGAGTGCTCCCAAAGCCGTATGCATATCACTGAAGAAGCCAAATAAATACCCCTGGCATTTTCCAATCTAGCAAGAAATCAATAGTCTATCCCTCAACAAAGGTGAGAGGAAAAAAAGAAAAGAAAAAGAAAAGAAGTTTGAGAACGGGTGAAAAACAGAAAGTGACAGAAACCAAGATGACAGAGTGCCTGCCATTGGGCAAAGAAAGAAAAGAGAGAAGTAATCTCAGTTGTTGCAACTTCATCTGTGGTCTACTTAAACTTCTTTAACCCTATGTGACACAGCAATTTAAAAGTTTAAGGACAGACTGTAGCCTAAGAAGAAAAGAAACAACTAAGATTTGATACTTACAAAGCAACAAAACATCTTGTTTGAATGAATAGGGACATTTTTACTTATCCAGTCTTCACCTCAGACTTGTTAGGCATGATATAATCCAGCAGGAGAGAAAAGCAGGGCAGATGAAACAGAAATGGATCTTTTATTTAAATATAGAAATTCCATCTGAGATTCCAGCAAACAAAATAAGGCAGAAGGTAGAGTTTTTCTCAGAAAGAAAAGTTTCTTAAAAGCTATCACACAAGAGCAGAAAATAACAAGATAGGATAGAGGCTGGTGATTTACATTTCATTTCAGTAAAGATGGGTTCATGATTCTGAGAGTATTACTTCACTTTCTTTCTGATAAACTGTATACCTAGATGCAATATTCTCAACCCATTGATAGCTTATGGAGGATGGCATTATAATGAGGTTTAGCCCTTCAAACAAAATTACACACCTTCTTTCCACTGAGCACCCAAGAATAGAATGCAAGAAACAGTCTTTCACTTCTCTCAGCATATTTTTTCTGTGAAAGCATTGGCTGCACTTATCAAATCACCTTGGTACGAGAGTGTACATATATAATCTTCTCTTTTCAAGGCTTCAGGAGTAATATGGAGGAGAAAGCAAGAAGACAGACAGCTATTTACGAGACCTAACAGAGCCATCTGAGTGATTTTCATAGATCTTCCAGAATCACACAGAATCACAGAATCATTGAGGCTGGAAAAGAGCTCTGGAAATAATCTAGTCCAACCCCCCACTCAAAGGATTGTCAACTAGAGCAAGTTGCTTGGGGCCATTTATAGTCAGGTTTTGAATATGTCTAAGGAAGACGACTCCAAAATGTCTTTGGGCACCCTCACAGTAAAAAAGGTTTTTTTCTTATGTTTTTACATCCCATATTTCAATTTGTGCCCATTTCCTCTTGTCCTTTTGCTGGGTACCACCAAAAGAGCCTGGCTCCATCTTCTTTACCCCCTCTCCCATCAAGCACGCTCAGCCTATCTTCATATGAGAGACCTCTCCAGTTATTTAATAATTTTTGTGGCCCTTCAGTGGACTCACTCCAGTATATCCATGTTTGTCTTACATTATATGGGAAAATATTTTGCATAAGCACCTTAGGCTCCTCATAACTTGAAGATGACTTTGCTATCAAACTTCAGAGGTATTTTGTTGTCTGTTCTGAGTGCATGTGATTTGTAATGGTTCAAAAAGTTAGGTGGGAATTGAACAAGGTTGTATTATCACTTATGCACGTCAGCATCTAACCTACCATGATATTATGCCCATTTATCTCTGCCATTGGAGTAATCTCAATTCTCAATAGCTTGCTTAGCTCCTCTAATCCACAGAGGATTGGAGACCCACTTTGGTGGCCTTTATAAAAGTTGTCAGAATAGGACTTTTTTCCAGCTGACCCAGTTACAACTTTTAAAAAGTTTAGCACTCACAATGAAAAGAAATGGAAAAATGGAAGGAATATTTTGGTTAAATTTAGATTAAGTTTTCAGTTTTTTGACTGCAAAAGAGAGTTTCTGTTGTTAAACAAAATAAAGTCTACAACCTTAGAAAAATATAAAAATTCTGGTGATGAATCTGCGAGGGACAAGGTAGTTCTCTGGTGTTTCATTATCTGTAAGCATAGCTAAGGGTTCAGTTCATGACAAGGTTTCTATAATTTAACACTGAATTATCTGAGCCCTGGACATATATTCTTGGCTTGTGGCAACGGGTATCTCAGATCAGTTTAGCTTCTGATAGACCCTTCCTCACTCAAACCTAGCATCAATGGTTGAAAACTACAGGAGAAGGCTGTAATGAGTTAAAGTTCACAAAGAAGGATAAGAAGATGATGATACATGGGGAAAAAAAGTTAATGACGAAAGCTAAAGGACCAGGAAGGAAGAGCATAAATAAAATAAGATATTTAAATCCACAGTGTCAATTAGAATTCACTTCAGAATCTTCGGAATGAACATGGGTGAATTGCAGGAAATAAGAGAAATATTTGAACTATTGGCATTTTTGAGAGACATAGTGGGGATAGAAGACGCATGAAGAGATTGGAGAGATTGCCAAACATAATATATGTTTTGAGGCAAAGGAAATCACTGTGACTTTCTGACCAATAATATTACCTTCAATAACAGGTAAAGAACTAACATCACTCAAAACCAGTAAATTTCTCAAGACTGCAGAAGAAAAGAAAAAAAAAAAAAGAAAAAAAATTATGAGAACTAGTTAGCCTTGGCTCATCAGTTATGGCAGTTTTTCACTTAAAGGGCAAAAACCACAGCTGTTATCAATTCATATAGTGCTATTAACTTGAAAGAACAATGCAAAGTGATACTACAAAAGGATTCTGCCCCATGTCTTCCTTTGATCAGCTAATAAAAAAAAATTGGTGGGGGTTTTGGAGCAGGAATAGACTTTTGCTACAGTATTTTCTCATCCAACTAGGAAGTGGATTTATAGCCCAATGGTTGCTCCCTGTCTCTGTGTAAAGCCCTTCCCCACTTTTCTAAACAAACAACAAGGAAGAAAGGCATCTGATGCCCAGCCTTTCTGCTGAAGTCTAAGGTCAAACAGAAGGGGAGAAGTCTTTTCCAGGCTGATTATGCCGTCTTCTTCCTTTCATCAAGATGCAAAGTATTAAGAAAGGTGAAATTTCCTGGTTTAATCTTCCTTATGACCTGTGAATAAGTGACAGGGGAAGAGATGGCCAAAGCTGCAGAAATGGGTGTGGCAAGAGGTTTTGGAAGACCCAGTGGAAGGACTTTGTTTTATATAACAGAACATTCTAGTGTAATAAATGTAACAGTATAACATTGATCCAGGCCATCTGAATATTATCTGTGACAAAAAGTGCTATTCTATTTTACCTTCTCCTGTCTTCAGCCTTTTCATCGCTGCTTTTCTTTGCCTACCATGGCTACCCTGTGCTTCCCCATGCAGAACTTTGCTACACATTTTTTCACCTTCTCTGCCAGTCCTCTTCTGCCAGTCCTCCACCTGACCTCCTTCCTTATTCATATTTTCTCTTCCTCTCCTTATTCATCCTTATATTGCCCGTCCATTGTTCAACTGGAGCACTGCTATTGCCTCCTACTTGAAATGATGCCAAATTGTCAATGTTTGAAGTAATTCTTACCTATTTCAGTTGGAATCATCACAGCAGCAACTTCATTCCATCTTCTTCCCCAAAAAATTATTTTGGGGAGAAAGTTTTTATCAGAGGAAAAAGATGTTCTCCTGTTCATGTGTGTCCTTAGCTTTATCTTTAGCAGATCCCGTATTTCACTGATGTTGTCTTCAGGCACAGATGTGCAATTGAAAAAAAAAGGCTTTCCTTAATGTATAAAGCACAAAGAAAGGTTAGGCTTTTTTATGTGGAGGGACACTTCTTTTGCTAATATTGAATCTGAACTTGCCAAGCCACAACTTGCAGCTGTTGCCCTTTTTCATATCATCTGGCTGTACCAAGAGGAGTTTGGCTCATCTTAGTTACAATCCTTAAAGCTAGTCATAAGCCACTACTGGGTGCCCCTTGACCTCGTCTTCACCAAACCCAACAAGCCCAACCCTCCTCGGAGGTTAGTGCCCTAAGAGACCATCATAGTGGTCTTTCACTGAACCATGTCCAACGTATCCACTTCCCTCCTGAACCAGGGGACCCAGCACTGGACACAGAATCAAAGATGCAGTCTCACCAGTGCCAAGTAGAGCGAGAGAAGTATGATACTGGCCACTTTCCATTTAATGTAGATAATTACAGTTTGCCTTTTATGCAGTGAGAAAGCATGATGAGTCATATTCAACCTAGCTCCACCCCTACCCCATAACCCCCAGATGCTTTCCATCAGGATTGGTATGCAATTTCTCAAGTCTGTACCGATGCACAGGATTATGCCACCTCAAATGCAGACATTTGGATTTCATCCAAGCTAATCACAAAGCTGGCAATAAGTCTGAATCTTCTGAGGGCCAGCACAGTATTATTGCCACACTCAGCAAGTAGCTAAGCAGCCTCAACCACAGCTGCTATTATTGGAAATCTGAAGTAATAAATGCTTCCCTTTCCGTTTTCTCTTCAGCACCGCCCCACTCCATTTGTAATACTTTGTGACCTTCACATGTACTTATGCATGACATATTTAAATTCAGAAGGTGCTTTTGACATCTCCTGGCTTTGTTACAAACGCACTTTTACTGCCATGGCATTTTCTTCATTACAGTACTCTTTTTCTTGAGCTATAACAAAACAGGGGATCAGAAATATGTTCCCAATCTCAGTTCCAATTGCCAACTATCACCCTTACGTAACCACAGATGTCAGCAGGATTTGTATTCACATGTCTGAGGGCAGAATTTGTCCCCTAAACAGTATGAAAGCTCATATTCCTCAAGTTCAGTGTTCCTGTGAATTTCACTATCAACAGGAACTTGCACTGAGGCCCATATTCAAACTGAAGGACTCGCCAAGTATCTGTGTGCACACAGACATCTGTATGTGTAAACACGCTGCTTTCAGCCTCTTAACTGATATTGCGAATTGATTCTTGAAAGGAGTAACTTCTACCCATGACTGATTAAAAAAAGTCCTGAAGGACAAATAATTTTCCCTTTGGAATAAAACAGATTAGAGCAAATGGTGTGTGTTTTCAAAGCAGTTTCCTCAATCACATATAGAACATAAAAGGAGGAGTGAGGACACCAACCATCTGGCAGATTTCCAAAGGAGTTCAGGACCAAAACATTCATCCTTATGCTGGAAACCATAAGACTGGAAGGTTTTCCTAGTATCCGTAAAGCATCAGCACCACGTTAAAGGATGAGCAGTCAGGTATCATCTGTGTTGACAAAGAGGTGGAGGAGGATAAGAATAGGTGCCAGGGCAAGTCATGCCGTATCTGAAGCAGAGGAAGGAAGGATATATTAAATCTCTGCCTGCCAGTTTTGCCAGTTGCTGAGTGCTTTTGAAAATCTGATGCCTCATTTAGCTGACTAAAGAGTGATTGAGCTGTACCAGAAATACAGACCCAGCTGTCAGAGAAAACTGGAAAATATGTCCTGGAGTAGTTTTGAAAAATCTAATTCTTTTTCTCTATATAGAACACTGGTTTATTTTAAAAGATTTAATTGGGCTAAGTTTAGCTGTGTGTATCACCTGAAAATAGAGAAGACACACTAAAACTATGTAGGTAAATGCACACTGACTAAAACTTCATGCCCTCACTAACCACCAGATATTCATGACATAGCAGAGAAAAACATTGTGACAAAGATTGCAGAGACATTAAATTTTTATTTGCAGATTTTTTTTTTCCTTATCTCTCCACCTAGAAATCGAAGTACTTAATGAGAAAGTAGCCCAAGACTGTGAGGGTAGCTTTGGAATACTCTAAAATAGCTTCTATCGGCAATGGCTATAAGGGTTTTCATGTTTGAAGGGTTTTAAGACCTTCAAGAGCTCTATGAATGTCCCAGAGAAAAGGGGGAATGGCCTGCTTCCACTTCCATCATTTAAGCCTCACGCCTAGAAGGTGTGAAATAAAATTCTACTTTATAAACAAAGGGGGTGTGGATGATTATTGAAAAAATTAGCAGTAGTGTGGAGGTAATGAAAGAACTTGAGGTGTTAGAATAAATGTGAGCTGAAAGGAGTAGCATGAAATCAGAGGCTCGTGAAAAACTGAATGATCAAACGGCTCTGCAAAGTATCTCACAGAGGTCCAGTCTCAAGCTGTATGGCATGTGTGTCTATAACATACTCTCAAATTCTGAAACCTTTTCATATGGTACCATTGTACCCTACATGGCACACTCTCATTGTCACTTGACATTTCAGCATACCACACACCTTCTGCTTCCCTGGGTTGCTTACTTCTACGTGATTTATTACAAATCCCTGAAATCTATTGCATACCTACTGATCTGTGTCTGAACAAGAATTTGTGAGGGTCATTCAAGTAAAAGGGAGAAATTTGCTTATTTAATTTTCTTGGCCCCACCTCCTCATCCCCAAGGGGTAGGAGAATAATTTTGCTCTCTGCTCTTTAATTCACATTCTCTATCTCCATTCCCCCACCCCCAGGAATATTTCAGCCTTCTGTGTACCCAGGGACCTCCTGTTGTTTTGGCAGTACTTCATGGTATGTCAGTATTCCAGAGGTCAGCTGAGGATAAACTCTTAATTAAAAGACATTAAAATAGGCTAAAATTCAAAACCCCAGATCTATCATAATCTGTTACTGTTGTAGCATCTGAGCTGGCTATGTGCTTAAAATATGCATCAAAAGTAATCTTTCAAACCTCTTCTTCAGGTCTCCATTGGCACCCCCAGAGGAAATTATTTCAAACTGTTCAGAGAGCAGCAATCCTGTTCTGGTCCTTGAAATCCTTCGAGCAACACACACCCACACACCAGCATTATTTTCTCACCTCCTCCGTATAAAAACAAAACCAAAACGTGATAACAGTGGGCTGGAGATGGAGCTGCGGAAAGTGAAGTTGGAAGGATTAATTATGTAATACGCCCCCTCTCCCGCCCTTACCCACAGCAACACGAGTGAGGTAAACCTAATCCTCCCAGCTGACAACTCAGAACTATAAAGTTCCCGGAGGAGTGAAAGCAAGATAAACGTGTGGGGAAGGTGGCAATGCACTCCCACAGAGGAAGATGTTATTGGGAAAAGGCTAAAAAGAAGTTCAAAACACCTTTAGCCCCTTCCCTCCCTAGCAAGACCTCTCCCTCCGCCCCCCCCCCTCCTTTTCAGCAGGAGCTGCATCCGGATCGGGACTATATTTCTACAGTTCACGGGTATCTGACGGAGTGTGGATCTTGCTGAAAAACTTCATCTAAAACAGAAGCTGGGAGCACACACGCGGGAAGATATATTAAGAAAGCAGGTTTGCTACTTAACTTGGAGGAAAGAAGCTGGAGCAGGCTTCTTCGGTTGCCCTCTAAGAGCCTTGCCGAGAGTCCTTGCAAAGAAGTGTTGCTGATTCAAAAGAAGAGGAGGGATGGGGAAGAAAAAAAATTGTGCATGTCTGTATGAGAGGGAGACGTGTGTGTGCATACGTGTGAATGCGTGCTTGTGTGTGAGAGGGTGTAGGCGACGGGTGGGGGGAGCTCGATATAATGGTTTTTTCTACGAAAGACACGTGAATGCAATTCCCAGAGAAGGGCACCAAGCTCTGCCCGAGAGCAGAAGGGGTAGGGGGAGAGGGGAGGGGGGAGGAGGAGGGATTGCTGTTTCAGAAGACATTCCTAGAAAGAGGGAGGCAAATTCTGTGACCATCTTTAAAGGAAGTTTCCTGGGACCTAGAGAGAAAGAAAGAAGCCCAAAGAAGGAAAATAAAGGGCTATGATTTCCTTGTCCTGTTGTTTTGTCTCTGGCTCCCTCTGCCTCTGGAAGAGTAGCCACAGGACACAAAGATGCCCAGCTGGTCATTGCACGCCCAAGTTCAGTTTAGCTGGTGCTTCTCTCCTGTTTAGCCCGACTGCTTTCTCTGAAGGGGAGGACTCACAGCCCAACAGCCTTTTAGTTTAACCTGAAGAGTGTGTGCCGCCTCTCTCTGCCCATCCCAAGAGCTCGCTGGAGGTGGAGGAGAGGGGAGAAAGAGGAGGACTTGAAAGTGCCCGAGGAGCTCCCGATGCTAAGAGGAGACAAACATTCCCGTGGACGACGCAGAAAGGACAAAGCTGTCTGATTTATTGCTGTTTTCCATATTTTTTTCCTCCCTATCCTTTGGCGCACACCAGTGTTTGGAGATCCTTGAAAACACAAAACAACCCCGAAGCCCCAACCCCTTGGCTAGCTCTTATGGGAATGAAACACTCCTCCCGCTGCCTGCTCCTGAGGAGGAAAATGGCGGAGAACGCTGCCGACAGCACCGAGGTAAGGATGCGAGGCAGTGCCGGCGCCCGAGCTCCCCCAGCCCCGAGCATAGATCCCTTAGCAGAAGCAGCAGTAAGTGCAGATGAACTTTCCTGGCTCCTTCGGCTAGCCCCTGCCTCCGTTGCTGCTATGATTTCCTGTATGCGCCCCCCCCGTTCCCCTTAGGCAGAGAACTTTGCACCCCGCTGAACCCTCCTGTCGCTCGGGCTGCTTCCCGGAAGCCGCCGCTTTACGGCTGGTTCCCCGAGAAGTTGGGTTGGGCCGGCGCGGGCCGGGCGGAGGTGAGGCTCCGTGCGGGGTACGGGGGACTGGGTGGAGAGGAGGGTGTCTGCGGCAGTAAGGGAGGGGGACGGTTATTTTGTCTTTGAGGAGGCTGAAAGGGACAAAGACAGTCTCTTGCGACAGCACCTTGGCCAGCTCTGAGTGCTTTTCGCCTGGCAGAACGCCGTGGAGCCTTTGCTAGGATTGTTTGGGAGACTTCAGGAGTGCCCGTGTCTCTGCAGCGTTCTGGATATTACCAAGTGGAGCTGCCCGAGGCGGGGGCGGAGGGCAGGAGGAGCATTCTCCCTTGCGCCCGGCTGGCCAGAGCAGTGCCGAGAATAGCTTTGCATTGCCTTCGGGCCGAGAGGGTACCCTGCGAGCCCTCGAGTTTTGTGCAAGAAATCCGCCCCCCCCCCTCCCCGCCAATTACCTTCGGATTCCTCAGCCTTTCCCATCTCGGCAACACTGGGGTTGAGCAGCCCTTTTTTACTTGTCTAGGGCTCTCTTGACCTCACTGAGACGTCTCAAAGGATACAGCAGTGTGCGAAGTCTCAGATCTGGAAAAGCAGAAGGATGCAGTCCCAGCTTCTCTGGGAGCATGTGAGGAGGAGACAGGCGAAAGTGCGAGTGTGTGCCAAACTCCCTGTTTCTATTAATAGACTGTGCCTAGCACTCTGACTGAACACTTAACACATGGTTAAGCGATATGCAGCACAGCCATGTACAGACCCCCAAGGACACTGCACCCCAAACAATTTCAACGGCTTTGCCCTTCCATGCACGGGCGACACTGATCCTCCTCCCCAGTTGCCCTGCAGAGGTAATAAAGAACAAAAGCACCACTTCAGTGTGAGGAGCACATGACTATTGCTTCCTTTATTCTTTCAATGCCTCTGCCAAATGTCTCCTCCTTTCAGATAGTTCTCCCAGTAGGTGTCCTACTCCCTCATGAATTCCACATTTCTCTTCCTAATAGTGCTCTCTCTGCTTGACCTTCATAAATATGCCTCCTTTGCCATGCCAGGTGAAGAGCAGAATTTACTTAAATGAATGTGATGTAAGCACTAAATCAAAGAACATGCCTGCTACTGCCTTACAACCCCATAGAGTACTGTGCAGAAGAGGCATCTATAAATAGAAGTCTGGCTGCACATCTGTAAACTGTTGTAGTACTGACAGCACATATTGCATTAAAGGTCCCAGTATCCTAGGCAGTATTGCAAGGAGAAATGTACAAGCACAGCCAGTTCCTTTCAAAGCTGTTTTTCAATGGAAATTGTCTTTAGACAGGGAAAATAGGTGAGAGGAGCTCTTTAAATATTCCTCTTCTATTTCAATTCACTGTTAGTACATTTTTGTTGTTTAACCGCCTTTGTCTTTCTGCTTGTGCAATGCTGCACGCACTGCAATGTCATTTTATGGGGAAGGCTTTCTTATCAACGACAGTTTCATTCCAACGCTGCATACAGGTTAGGAGAATATTAAAACGCTGTGCTTCCTCTCCTCAGAGTATCCATCAGTGACAAATTTGTGAAATGAGAGTGAAAATATTGCAGATTAGGCATATCCTGCTGCGCTTTTACCTTAAGAAAATCAGAAGGGATACATTCATAACACCTGCCAAGATATTTTCTATTTTATTAATTTTTGTATTTGTGATGTTAAGATCTGTTATGTACTGAGAGAAGTAGTCTGCATACGTGCAGACTTAGAAGTGCACCAAGCAAAATATGCCAAGACCTTTAAGTTCTTTCACTTGTCAAGCATCTTGAATTAGCAAAGTCATATGATACCAGTTTGACCTCAAACCTGTATTTCTCTAACTTTCTCCTGAAGTTAGCAAATGTTCTGTGACAGAAGGAACACAGGACAAAGCATCTCACTTTTGGACTTATCATGGTGTCAGAGAAAATTAGGAATTGGTATAAATTTGCTTCATTTGAAACCAGTGGGTTATCAGCAATATGCATGATTTGATACTCGCTAAATTTCTGAAGTACTTTGATGCCATGGTGATAGGCTTGATGTAAAATATGAGAGATGAAGAATTAAAACATTTAACAAATGACCAAAATGCCCCACTTCCAAATCATTCCAAAAACCTTCTGGTTCTTACTCAGATTGATTTGAGCCAATTACTTATGCTACAGCTTCATAGTAATTTTTTTTTTTTTAAATCTAGCACAACTAAGAGCATTACTCAAACTTTTGGTCAAATATGGCAAGTATACTGTTTCAGTAGTAGGGCAGTTTAAAAAAATACATTAAGACAAAGAACATGGACACTGTATGAGAAACTTTTTATTCCCTTAACTACCCTCTGATGACCATAGTGCTAGCTCACTAGCCTAAAGAGCTTAAAGAAATGACAATAAATACAGACAAGGGAAAACCAAAGCTACAGTGACAATACTCACTGTTTCCTCAAACAAGAATACAAGCGAGTAGAAAAGCAATAGCTCACTAGCATTACTTTCCAGTCAAGGAGGACACCTCGTGTTACCAGGAGACTCACAAAAGTGTGCTCCCACAGTACCAGATTGTACAGACATTTACATTACTAGTATCTCTATAGCCTTCTATCTTGATACAAAACATAGTTAAGTGAATGGAAGCATTGCCACAGGTGCTGCTGGATCTTGGATCAGGCTCAGAATAGTTTTGTAATTTTATTGTACTGATAACAGCCTGATATCAGTCTGTCTGCCAGAGTTTAAGTGGAACCAGTGTTTTTTTGTATGTGTTTATAGCAGCCTGAGAGTACACAGTACTTTGTATAAAAATAAAAGTCAAGGGGAATAAAACCGTAAGTCTTTTCTATTTAGAGGCTCACTGAAGGCCACAGGGGTCCCACTAATAGGAAGCTTGCTAGAATGGTTTCAGATCCTTGTTTGGAGTGCACAGGGAAAATAAGATTCAGGAAATCTTTATTCTCCTTGGCCATCCCATGAACTTCAAGAGAAGTTCCATTGGAACAAAAGCTGTAGAATCTGTCCTCAAGGTATAAAAATGAACCTCTGTATCTTTAGTCATGAAAGACTTATCTAAATAAAACAGGACTGTTCGCATAAATAACAGATCCAGAATTGAGTTCTCTGCAAATAAGTAAAGGCACTCAGACAGAAAACAAAGTGAAAGAGAAATTGTTCTTTGTAGAACATATGCACAAAGATTCTGCAAAATTCATGGTGCTGACCTGCTGTAGATTTTGGTTTCTGGGTCTTTTTATTTTAAATGTGTTAAATGGAAGCCATATTAATAGTAGGCCTGATATCAGTGATGGGAAACAAATTGAAAGAAGTGAGATTTCAGAAGTGTGCCTTAATGTAGCTTGTGAACCTATGCCAGGTGAAGGGAATAGCACAAAGTGCCAGGGTTTATGTGCACATCCAACAGACATATACATCTACATGTAACAGATTAGTCACTGACTGAAACAATTCTAGAACCTGAAACTGGGCTGGTTTTGTACAATGCAGCTGTGTAGTAACTTCATAAAAAGCAATTCTTACGCTGAAGACTTCACAGTGTCTGTAGAGAGAAAAGATGCCTGTTTCACTGCTAAGAATAGAGGCATTAAGTAATTTATTAATGGTAGCAAAATAGAGTCTTCCCTGAATGTCCTATTATACAAAGCTTGGGTTTTGGTTAGGGAAAAAAAATTCTTTTGAAGATTTGGGGTAACAGGCATAATAGACGTGCTTCCCCATACAGAGGAATATAACTGGCGCAGTATCATGAGATCCAGGTCTGTGAAAGTAACTGCTCTGTTATCAGAATTGGGGAGATTACAATGTCCTATCTGTATGAAATCCAGCCATACCACTACTGAGGGGAGAAGAGGTTATAAAATCTGTTGAAATCATGAGCTTCTGTTTGTGATTCATGAGTAGGAAGAGGGTTTTCTCCTTAATAAGTTATCAAAGTACAAATGAACAGAAGCAGAGCAAGAGTGTGCCTAACAGGGAACAGTGGACTGAATTTATTCAGTAAATGTAAGTTTTGTTCCTGGCTATTACACTGGATAATCTTGGAGATATAATTTAATCCCTCTGAGCTTTCCCATTCATACTGTTGAATTCTGTGATTTATTGGTGAAAGGTGCTGTAGCAGATTATTATTTGGTGTTATTAAATTGCTTAGAACACCATATATGAATGAACATTAATGAGTGGGTGATGTTTACCCAAGAGAGAAATAGTGCTGCTATGTGGTGTACTTCTTAGGCTAACAGAAGTCATGACAGATCTGGCATGGTGTCAGATAGCTAGCTGAAGAAGCAGTTTATGACATACCTTTCAGCCTCACTGAGTGCTGTGCCACATGCTTAAGTCACATAAGTTTGAACGGGAAAAGTTGTGGTAGCTGGTGTGTGCAAGTAGTATAGGTGAGCTATAGAGACCAGACCAGTGGCCCATGCTCTAGATGTTTTACACTGCTGACAAGGCAGTCAGAAAGGTGACCCATGATGTCAGTGAAGAATCTTTCACTGTGGGTGTAGTCAAATCCCCAAGAGCTATAGAGGCAGCTCTGAGTTAAAGCAGGGAGTATTCCACTTCATCACATTTTAATCCTGTACAATGCTCCTACTAGGACTAGGTAGCCCATGCTACTTAGACTAGTAACAAGGCAGTTCTAATATAGTCATGGGGGCTTTTTTGGTTTCTAGCCAATTCAGGAGTGGGGGAGCAGAAATATGTCTCTGAGCCATCTTCTCCTACCAACTTCAGCTGTGCAAAGCATTAATTTAGCTCAGCTGAAGTTCTCAGTGTAGTTAAATGCATTCCATTCCTTTCTGAAATTTAATAGTAAAAATTCAAGACATTGACCATAATATTTTGGCCCCATTGAAGAAATAACTTTTGATTGGCATTAATAGTATAAATAGGATCAAAAAACACTTATGCTTAAGTAAAGAATAACAGCACTCACTCTGTCGTGGTTCTCAAGGAAGCAAAGAGGAGATTGCCCACTAAGTGGCTGAGTTGATGGCCACAAGGGTGTCTTCACCATGCAAGAATGGAGCAATTGCTGACTAATCACAGCCTACCTGGCTCTTTCCTCCATGGAGCCAGTTCTTGGCATACTGTTGCTTTCAAGCTGTTGCATGGGAGCTGAGACAACTTTCTCACTTCACAGTGACTGTGAGAGGATAAGCACTATTTCACTCTTAGTATTTCAGTTTTAAACTGAGATTTAAGAGGTTTAGAAAGATGAAGGATGATGGCTTTATTTATTTCTTATCAGGTAGGTTTTTCAGGTCCCAGTTGTGAAAAATCTATCTCAAAAAATCCAAATTTTAAAAGGTATGTAAAATTTTGTCTTTTCCATAATCTGCATATTTCTAAAAATAGAAACTCAGTTTGAAAATCTGGAATAGAAAATCTATATATCTTCATTTTATTGCATCAATAATTTGGAGCTATAGAGACCAGAATTGGAAATAAGGCAGACTTACTTGAAGAAGCACTCACTGCCAAGTTTGCTTTTCTGAAAACTCTGTTAAGTGCAGAAATTAAAGATAATTTTGCTTTGTATTTTGAGTGTGAAATGTTAGGTGATCATAAATAAAATCGCAATGTCTTTGCTTTCCAAAATGAAGAGAGTATTTCAGTAACAAAACATTTGCAAGGAAATTATAGTGGGAATAAAATGTTTAGCTAAAATTTTAGACAGATACACAATAAAGAAGATGAGGAGAATACTGTTCTCCTTCACTCAAAATATCCTGTCCTGCAGTTAAAACACGCTCTTGGAAGTTTGCATATATTGAGGACTGCATTGTACCTGGGTCTTTTCCTCCCAGAGTGAATTGTTGTTTAAAAAGGGGCATTACCACCTTTTCTAGCCATTATTCACAGAAAAGGAGTTCCTTAAGCTTTTCTGAGAAAGGATGGGAAAAAAACCCAACTTTGGAAGTGGGGGCATTGAGGTGTGTATTTTCTAAGACATTGTTTTATACCACTGTCCTCCTCAGCTTTTCCTAGTGGCAAACTCTTCATTATAGTGCAGTTGGCAAGCTTCACATTCAGCATACTGTTTGGTCTGGACCATACACTTAAGTTCCTGGTGCTCTTGTCCTGTCCAAGGATCCAAGTATATCTGAACCATTCTGTCATAGTTCCCCCTCTGCTTTTTAAAAGAAAAAGTAACATTTCCCTCTCTTGTAACAGTATGATGAAAGTAAACATATACTGGTTGGGAAGCAGTGGTATATAGTGGTCTCCAAGGACTAGTGTTGAAGTGTTCCTTCAGTGCCCACAATGCACACTTGGGGTCACATGTGGCCTAGCAGGTCTTCTGTCCTTCTTGTCCTTTTCTGGCCATACAGCTTATGTTTCATCGCTTCTAATAGCACCAGAAAGCTCAAACCCAGTCTGAGAGCCCAGAATAATGTGTGACCAAGCCAGGGCCTTCCCACAACAATGCACCAGTCCAAACTTATTTCTGTTGTGGACCTTAATTTCTCGCTTAGAAAGAAAGAGAGGAGACCCTGCCATCTGTTTCAGTTTCTAGTTGCGTCCTTGTACTATTCATCAATCCGTTGCCCTGCAGCTTGACCCCAGCTTAGGATAAAGACCAGCTACTGATTTTCTTTTCCTTAGTCACAAATAGGGAAGTAATTAACCCTTTCCATAACTCCTGAACTACTTCTATTTGAGGACCATATACCTCATGATTGTGCCCTATATTAGGCATTGCCCTGTCTGAAGTACAGGATAGGTACTTTTTTTTTTAACTCTAATCTCAGTTACATTGGGATATATCAGGAGTAACGCCACTGAGTCCTTTATAAATAGGGATCACAGTGTCATTGCAGAAACACAGAAGTGTTGGTTAGAAAGGACCTCTATAGAACATCTCGTGCAACCTCACACTCAGTGTAGAACAGTCATCAGCATTAGATCATGTTGGCCATTGCTGTCTTTAGCCAAGTCTTGAAAATCTCAAAAGCACAGAGATTCCACTACCTTTCTAGGCAACCTCTTCCAGTGCTGCACAGACCTCTCAGTGAAAAAGTTTTTCTTATTGTCCTATCTGAACCTCCCAAACTGCAAGTTGTGACCTTTGCACCTCGTTATCTCATCTGCTGCTATTGAGAAGAGTTTGCTTCTATATTCTTTTTAACTATCTTTCAAGTACTTGCAGGCTGCTATTAGATTGTCCCTTAGCCTCCTTTTCCACAAATCAAACAAACTCAGCACACGTAGTCTCTTCTTACAGGTCATCTTCTCAGGCCCATGACCATTGTATTACATAGCATCTTGCTTACCTCCTTTTAACTAAAAGCTCTGCAGAAATGTTATGAGAATGGAAAGGAAGAATATTTTCTTAACTGAAAGAACTTTATAGCAGAAGACTAACATTAAATGCACATGGCCAGGTAGTGTCAATAAAGTGTATTCTGCAGAAATCCCTTGTGAGTGAGCCCAGCTGTGTATCTGGCATGTTTTAATTTGGTATTTTGGGTTAGTCGCATCTTATTTATTTCCCCTAGAAAGAGAGAGGTCAAATGTGATCAAGCAGCACTGTTTCTTACCCACAGTTTGCATCCTGTGTAACTGTACAGCTGGAACAGCAGTTTCAGAAGGAAATCAAATGAGATAGTGTTAGCCACATCATAATATAGTTGCCTCCTTAGGAGTCACGGTGTTTTAAACTTAATTAGGAGTAGCTGAATTTACAGGCAGCAGAGGGTGTTCAAAAATTGTTAGGGATGCTCTGCCTATTGTATTGCTGAGCCTTAAAAAAATGTAAGGGCCATCATTACCCTTTCAGTTCCATTGGCTTTGATATAACCCACTAGATCCTCTGCAAACCTGAAGCAGACCAGGGATGTGAAATAATAAAACTGAGGTACAAGAACAGTTACTGGGCAGAGAAGACAAAAAAGGGAACATATTTTATTGTACAAGAAAGTATGTTGCAGAATAAAATTTCAGCTAAATCCTTTTCAGCTCTGTGTAAGTCTGATGATCTTTTAGATTTCTGGGATTAGAAGTGGCAAATGTGAAGTTTGAAGGCCCTCAAGTAAAAGCCCTGTTGTGGGAAATACTATGTTTAGTCATGAAGCAGAATGTGCTTTGTAAATTTACTGGCAGTAAATATAATATAATATATAATATAAATATAATGAAATTATATTGTAAAGCTGGAAAAGAAAAGGAAGGAGGGAAGAAAGGCAGGCAGGAATGTGGGTGGGCAGGGAGGTAGGGTGAAAAGGAAGGGAAGAAAGGAAGGAAGGACGAGGAGGGAGGAAGGCAGGAAGGAAAGATATAAAATACAGTCAACATCCAGAGAAGTTGCTCATTTCCATAAAAGCAGAAACAGTAGAAATATATACTTAAATTTACTGTAAAAAAGTCACAGAATCACACTATGACTCCTGAAGGCTGGTCTTACCAGTAAAGACCGAGGTGAGGAACACACTGGTTCCAAGGTACCTTGGCCTTTTCGACATCCTTTGTCACCAGGGCCCCTGCCCCATTCAGCGATGGGCCCACATTTTCCCTAGCTTCCCTTTAGGTGCCTATGTACTTGCAGAATATTTTCCTGTTGCGCTTCATTGTCCCATTGTCGGATTCAACAAATGTCAGGAATCAAGGAGCTGTAGGCAGAGGTAGCAGGAGACCATCAGGAGAGTGAATCAATTCACCCTTTTACAGCTTGTAAATAAGGAAATAATAGGGGTTTTTGCAACAGCTGGTAAGGTCTAATGCAAACATCAATTTCTCTGTCAGAGAATAAAAACAACGTTGACTGTTTTTTGACTACATTAGGCAGTCATGGAATAAGAAGAGATAGTATGTAGTTCTAGCCCTGTGATTCACCTCAACCAACCATGAATGAGGAAAGAACATAACACAGAAAAATACAAGGCTGTTTTTAATTAGTTATCAAGGTGTCTGTATTAAAGCTTCCTTGAAATTCTGCATTGAAATTTGCTTTTACCAGCATTGTCTCACAAATGGTTAATCAATGGTTATTCTCACAAATAACTGACTGACCATACTGTGAGGGAGATAGACTCTGTCAGTGAAATCTTTTCACCCACTCCCCTACCCTTGCACACATACGTACTGTTTTCTGAGACCCACCCCAATCACCACTCCAATGAGAGAGCCAGGAGAAAATGCAACACTCCTCTCTAGTCTCCATGTCGGGATCTTGAGCAGCAGCTCAGCTCCAACTCACCAGAGTTCCACCTCAGGCACTCATGCTGGCTCTCACCTCTCCACATGTTTGATCACAGTCACGTTGTCATTGTTGAACTTGACATATTACTGAGAAGATAATTTTCCTAGCTTGCTGTTTTAATCTGCTGAATCTTTATATTCTGTTAAATCAAAAAGCTGATTGTCATTTTCAAGGCCATTTGAAGCGTGTTCTGCTACTTATCATTTCTCATTCAGTATCAAGAGGTTAATTCAAGCCTGCAGTGCCAAACTCCATCTCACACTTATTACATTTTTCAAACATACTTTAATGAATATAATATTAGTACTGTGACAGTCTGTATACAGTTTTAATGAAGGTTAGCCTAGAACTTGCTAAACTAGGCCAATTCAAAATCGGTTTTATGTTTCTGTTTTCTCTATATTTGACATTCAATTTCTGTCCTGCTTTTCTAAGAAAATTTTTGTTTAAGCAGATAAACTTAATGGGAGACAAAGGTAGATAAGGATTTTAAGCAAAGAAGGTGCTTTCACTTATTATTGTGAGATTTTCATGAAAATGTGAAACTATTCTTCTAGGATTTTTTTTTTAATAGAAGACATGCGTTCATGTAGCCTCAATACAATTATTTTGTTGAAGAAAAAATTCCTTTCTCAACAGAAAGCCAATAATGCACTTTAGTGCTCATAAAATGTCTTTTTCACTTCATAAAGTGGAAGGCAAAAGTATTTATGCTTGCAATATCTATTTCCACCAGGTAAAACTGAGTATTCTAACCATGCCTACTGGAAACAAAGGCATTCTGATCTCAAGACAGGTTTTACCCTTGTGTAAACGCACCAGTTTCAGTGGAATTATTTGTGGTTTATATAGATTCAAAACCAGCTCACATCTATATATAAAATTGTATTAAGAAAGATGAATCACTGGTGTTTTTGCTCAAGAATGGAGTTTTCATCATTCTGTTTCATGATCATATAAAAATGTTAGTATATTTTCTCGTATCCCTTTCTTAACTGTGTTTAAAAGATGGGTCTGAGATACCAAAAGCTTATTCTGTTGTTAACACAAAGCTATACAAACCTGATTTATATCAACATGACTATCAACAACTGCTTTTGAAATACACTATGTAGATATCTTTTTAACAGGTGTAGTTCAGAACCTATTGGAGTTAACATAAATTGCTGAAGATCTTTGAACACGTCAGTAAATGTTCTATTAATAATGCAAGAAATGCTGAACACACTGGTTTGCTCATGTGTGTCAGTAGCACTCAGCATGATCATTTATTGTAGAATCAAGTTCCATAGTGGCAGGATATTTAAAAACACTCCTCATCCACCTTGCATAATATGGAGCAAAAGTAATTCCACTGGAACTAGTTGGATTACTTTTGTTCTGAATGTTAGATACATATCCAAGTTTCGTAAATAACTGCTGAAAACACATTGAAGTCAATTGTGGTATTTGCAGCCCTCTTGAGAATAAATATGCCACCCAAGACTGGAGTTGATGGGTTATTATTCTCAGTCTCTTACAATGAAATTTCTCAGACTAGGTAAACCAAAACCAAATAATGTTTAATGGCCAAATATGAGCAAGTGTACTTCATTAGGCTAAATTTACAGAGTACTTAAGGACATATATGTCGTCCTTGCTGTAAATGAAGACTAGTCAGTCTCGGAAGTACACACGATTGCCTTAACAGTCTGAAGAAAGATTTATATTTCTTTGTCCATTACTAAGCAGACTTATGAGAAGCTTTCCTTTACCAGGGTTTTTTAAACTTGAAACTTAAGTTTAATTAGCTCCTTCAATGCGGTTACAAAATGCCATCACCATTAAAAAACCATTCATATCCAGTGTAGTTCCAGAGTCTGATAATTAATGAATTACCAACAAGATATCCAGTCACACTGATACAACAGTTTCTACTCTAACACTTTCAAATCAAGAAAGTTACTGTACTCCCCATCTTAGAACTAAAATGCAAATGTAATACACTAGTTCTGAATGAGCAAGACTATGCTATTTAATAATTCAATAACTGCCTTAACATTGTGATCATTTGTCACTTCAGCCACACAGAAAAGTATGCAGTTCCTTAAACACACATTAATATGCTTACTTACAAAGTTACTTATCATGTGTATGTGTTTTTATACATATATATAGACACACACAATGTTTTATATTTACATAAATTCAAACTGCATATTATGCTGTGACTTTCATTTCTTTGTGCACCCCGGTTGTCAGTGTTATTAGAACTATGTCAGAGAAGACACTACTGTGCTAATGTGGGCTCATATACTGTAAAATGATAAAACCTGGTTAAAGTCTTAGGCAAAGCACTAATATGCTTATCATTCCCAACATAAGACACACAAAGAGTCTTTGCTGGCCAGGTAATCATGAAGCAGCTGGTGAAGGCTCAGATTCTGCTGCTGCTGGCAACGTTCCTGTTGTTTCACGTTGCTTCATGTTCACGCTTTGTGTTGCTGTTACCATCTTTAGACTTCTTTAGCATGTTATATCTCTTCACGTTACTGTTTTTCTTCCTGAATCCTTGAACTTTAAATTTGTATTTGACCTTGTTTTATCTTTCATGGCTCTATGCTACAGGCTTTGTCAAAGCTCCCTCTTAAAATTTAGGATTTTTCTCAGGAGTCTGAGCCAGGGTTACACACCTAGGCAGTTGATCATTGCTAGGCCTTGAATCACACTGCTAAACCCCTAGGAGGAGCGGTTGGAGGCTACAGAGAGTGGGATGCAGCAACTAGGAAGACACTGAGCTGAATGGATACTTCTGAAAACCATAGGTGTAAATTTCTGAATATTTCTCTTCCTACATACTGTTAAGTGATGTAAGAAGCTCGGCCCACCTCCTCCAGCCCAGGACCTCTCCTGCCTGGCCACTGGAGACCAGCCAGGTGGCCCAGGGACCCAGGGCCTCTGCCCAGGCTGAGGGACATGGCTGACGCTTTCCTGTTTGCAGGTTCAACCAGTGTCGAGGCTGGGCACGTATCCCAGACACACACACACACAGACACACACAGAGGACACTGACATGGCCAGTCACACAGGCTACCACAGACAAACGCGCTGCCTTCAACAGCAGCTACATGCAGGACTCTCATAAAAGACAATCCACAGACAGCTAAGCCCCCTCCTCCTCTTCAGTGGGCAGAGGCAGGTGGTCACTAGTGGAGGCACACACCCCCCCCCAACTCTCCAGGTTCACAAGCACACACACATGTTTGAAGATCCCTTGATTACCGGCATGGCCCCTCTGCCAGCCTAGCACCCCTGCCTGGATCCTGGGCCCCCTTTACCTGCCCCACAGGGTCCCTGACTTGCCAGCTGGTCCAGCTTGGTGCTTGCTGCAAACATGCGGCACTGACGCATTTGTCCCTCATGCATTCCACATTCACAAGTGCCCCTGGGCATACCAGCACAGACCCCCTGCCCAGGGGACGCTGGCCCGGACCCTAGGCCCCCCTAGTCACCAGCTAGTCCAGCTTAAAGTTTGCTGGTGAATATGCACGTGCACCGCAGGCACACCAGAATTGGGGAAGACACAGATTCTCCCCCCACAGCTGGCACCAGGCACACGGGCAGTGACCCATGGTCCCGCTCCAGCAGCGCTGAGCTCCTTGCTCGCCTCGCTCATGCTGTCTGTCCCCCCCCGACAGCTGGTTTTGGGAACAGACACTGTTCCCAGTCCAGTGGCTGGGGGTTAAAGACCCCCACTGGCTCCAGTAGCTGACACAGAAACCCCACTCACTCCAGTCGCTGGCACCACAGGCTGGGGCACCCACCCCCACATCTCACTAGTAGCTGGCACTGAGTCCTTGCAGCACATGTTCACATGGGACAGAGAGTGAGCATATGCAGAGAGATGCTTAAGAAAAGATTTAATAAGAAGATACAAGAAGCTAGGCTGGACTGCAGTGATCAGGCACAGGGCTCAGCCAGACAAGCCCACTGACCAGCCCCATTTTACAGCTGACCGGCCCCACTTACACCCCTTTCTGTCTACCCGCCTTTGTTCTGCCCTGTTCCCCCTTCCCCTGCGCATCCCCCACCCCAGGGGTCTTGTACAGCTCTATTTCAGCACCCCTCGCAGTCCCGGGTCCCCCGGTATGCAATATTATCAGTTGCAAAGTCCAGGCTGATCTTCCTGGAAGTGGCACCTGTGGTTTCTTGATAGCCCATCAGTCAGTGTGCGTGGTGAGGTTTGTTTCTTGCCATTGTCTCCAGGTCTGTGTCTCTGTGTATTTTGTTTCTGGTTTCCCCCTTTTCCCCTTAGTTTCCCAACTGACGGTTAGATAACCTCACTGGAATAAACTTTCTCACACTCTCATGTGCCCTTATCAATTGATGTGACTGACCAGGTTTGGTTCTCATCCCTGCCTCCCTTATCATGTCAGTCAGGTTTGTGTCCCCGTATGTTCTAGTTTGTGGCTTCCTCCTTTTCTTATTGTTCCTGTTGCATTGGAAAAGGTCCTTGACCAGATACCTTTAAAGGAATGACACTCTCCTTCCACATACCTTTGAAATCCTGGCCCTCATCTTAGCTATACTGTATGCCTGTACTTGCTTAGATATGTATTCTAGTTCTGCACAGATATTTTGTATAGGTTAAATTTAGGGATTTTTGAAAGGTTTACCTGGGATTATACTATAATTGGAATGGGCAAGTGAATCCTGTATTTTTGAGTGATGATTGTTCTGCACACCACACACATTTGTATAATTTAAACCAAGTCTGGGACTTGTAGTATAATTTAAACTTGTAGTATAATTTAAACCAAGTCTGTAGTTTATTTAAACCAAGTCTGGGACTTATTGTGCATATTGTACAGTGAGTTTGATGACTCACAAATGCACTGGATTTAGCACATACAAACCACAATTGTCTGTGAGCAGGTCTGACATTTCCTGAAATTTATACTATTTCTGTCCAATCATAGACAAATATGATAAACCTATGTTAAGTGGCTTAAGACTCTAAACCATACTGAAATACTTCAGATAACTATAGATCCACAAAGAGAATGAATGGAAAAATCAGTTGTACCTTGTAGATTAACTGTGCCAAATACAAATAATGTATTAAGTCATTAAAGTCTTAAAAAATAAGATATCTGTTTTGCTTCATTTAGCATTTACATCTCAATGTAATAGCAATCATGAAGTCACTGTTATGCTCTTCATTATGTATGACCAAGGCCTGTCTTTCTTGGAAGCCAAAGTTACATGCCTACATAAATCCATGACCCGTACAATCTTATAAAGACAGAAATAAATGCTACAAGTACCTAGTTATGGTGACAATTTTCAACGGGATTTAGCAATTCTGAATTGTACTGTGTGCACAGAGTACCTTTTGTATAAAGAATGAGAACAGTTCTCTAGCAGCTAGTTTCTCCTAAGTCATTAGCAATACATTTTCCTATAAGATATGTCATGATAATGAACATCAATATTAATCATATTCTATAAAGCACCATTTATATTTTCCGTGCCGTATGTTATATTTAGGGCCTCTTGACTGCATCTGACATTTTTCATTACTTGCAGACTTTTCAGAGGTGTGAAAGTCTAATCCCTATTAAAAATGCATAGGCCACTGGGGGTCAAAGTTTCTCTTAAAAGCCACTACCACTTACAGCTCCACTAAGGGGATTGTGAGTTATAAGTGTATAGGAAGAGTGAAATAACAACGGAGAATTAATATTTTTGCCAGAAAGAGGAAATCTGGTATGTGATTCCTGTTTCTACCCATTTCCTTGTTTGGTGATCTCAAATCATGAGGAAAGATAAAACCAGAAAATAGCTCAAACAGTGATTTTACATCTAAATAAATTTGAATAAGCAAATCAAGGCTGGATAAATGGGCTGACAGGAACCTCATGATGTTCAACAAGGGGAAGTGCAAAGTCCTGCACCTGGGGAGGAACAACTCCGTGCACCAATATATGCTGGGAGCCACCCAGCTGGAAAGCAGCTTGGCAGAAAAGGACCTGGGTATCCTGGTGGAACCCACCAGGTTGAACACGACCCAGCAGTGTGCCCTTGCTGCAAAGAAGGCTAATGGTATCCTTGGCTGCGTTAGAGAGTATTGGCAGCAGGTTGAGGAAAGTGATCCTTCCCCTTTATTCAGCACTGGGGAGGCCACACCTGGAGTGCTGTGTCCAATTCTGGGCTCCTCAGTACAAAAGAGACATGGACATACTGGAGAGAGTCCAACAAAGGTCCACAAAGATGATGAAGGGACTGGGGCATCTCTCATGTGAGGAAAAGCTGAGAGGGCTGGGAATGTTTAGCCTAGAGAAGAGAAAGCTCAGGGATACAATCAATGTATATAAATACATGAAGGGAGAGTGCAAAGAGGACAGAGCCAGGCTTTTTTCAGTGGTGCCTAGTGACAGGACAAGAGGCAATGGGCACAAACTGAAACACAGGAGGTTCCATCTGAACATCAGGAAATACTTTTTTACTGTGAGGGTGACTGAGCACTGGCACAGGTTGCCCAGGGAGGTTGTGGAGTCTCCCTCCTTGCAGATATTCAAAAGCCATCTGGATGTAGCCCTGGGCTCTAGGTGGCCCTGCTTCAACAGGGGGGTTGGACCAGATGACCTCCAGAGGTCCCTTCCAACCTCAGCTGTTCTGTGACTCTGTGATTCTGTGAAATCAAACACAAGATATAAATAAAATTGAAAATCTAAGAGCTTTATATATATATTTTATGCATTGCGTTCTTTTTCTTTCCTTGGTTGATCTTTAAAAAATCTGGTAAATTTAGGGATCTGTAACAAAGGAACACAGTCCCTGGGTTTCCTCAAACATGCGGTCCTGTGAAATGCTGAGTATGTTCACATCTCTATTGACTATGTTTTCTTTTACACCTGATGAATAAATAAAATTTATTTATCTCAATAAAATGAAAAGGACCAATGATTTATTACAGTCACTGGATTGTACAGTCTGCACAATCCAGAACAAAGGAAATAAAGACAATTAATTACTCAATGTACTTGCCAACAATTTAGCTTTTATCACTTTGCATTAGTTTAAGTGTTTTAACTGCTGGATATGACTTCACTATCTGACACCAATTTAAGATCAAAATCCTACTTAATCATCTGTTTTTAGTGAGAAATCCTAGGTTGAATAAAGATGGTATTATTTATTTGGGCCTTTTTAAGGAGGTAGGGGAGATACTGTTGTCAGTTTCCTTTGTTATTCCTTTGTCTTTTAGATCATTTTAGATCTTTCTTCATGGTATGGTCTTCAAAAGAAACCTTATTGCTTATGATACACAATTGTGTCAGTTGTGCTGCTGGTGGCAGAACAGTGCATTCCTCTGACTCGCATCATGCTTCAGAATTCTGCTGAAAATTACTATGTTGTCAGTAAAAGGAGAAAAATAAGCACTGGGGTTTTTTTGGTGCTGAATGGTTTTACCTCCGGCGATTCAGTGTCTCAAGAAAACCCATTTTTACAAGCCTTTTGCAATGCTTAAGTTCCTGAAAAGGTTCAAGAGTTATTCAAGTCACTCTTTTGGGATCTTCTTGATGACGGTAGTTTGTTTTCCATGCTATTTTAACAAATATGCACAACTCATCGGTTAGGGTCCTGATAGCATTGTTCAACAAATCTTTATTATTTTCTATTGTTATTTTACTTTAAATGGATGAACTAGGATCTGGATTCTGCTCACATAAATTCAAATGCTTTAACAAGAGTTGGTGGCCTACTTGTCCTGTCTAATCAACAGAGACAAACACCTCTGAATGGCAACTCTGCCCATCTCAAACCTGATTCATACTTTAAAGAAGCCTCTTTCTTTCTATTGATTCTAGACAGAGCCTAGAGTGGCTTGGCTGCCAAATTTCAGTAATATTAACAGACCAAACACAGTGTTTTTTCATTTGTATGACAGTCCTGAAAACATATTCCCCTGATTCATAGTCCTATGGAAAATCCCATTTTTTTTCTGTTTTTCACATTTT
Source organism: Aptenodytes forsteri (assembly GCF_000699145.1). NCBI lineage: Eukaryota > Metazoa > Chordata > Aves > Sphenisciformes > Spheniscidae > Aptenodytes > Aptenodytes forsteri. The sequence continues at coordinate 112,426 of NW_008794491.1, forward strand.
CAGAATCTTCTTCCTGTCAGAAAGCTCTCCCTCCCCATTAATTCTGAATGTGCAGCCAGTTCAGAAGTGAGAGCTGATGCTTCTTCTTGATCCCACTCAGCTGCCAATCATTTCATGACCAGGAGAAATATTTAAAGAAACAGGATCCCAAGAAGCTTGATATGTTCCAAAAAGGAAGAAAAAAGCACTCTGTCAATAAAACCTTGAATCACCTTGAATCTTCTCCCACTCTCCATGTTAATTTATAGTAGCTTCCAACAACTGCCACTAGACAGACTGGGAAAGAGGTTTCTTTCTTGGGAATGAGGTATGAGTAGTGCTGGAGTAAGCCAGATGCTGTTCTTGTGGTCCTGAAATTCATGAAAAAGATAAATCAGCTTTGGCAAAGCTGAATTCAGTGACATGGCCAGCAGCAGGCTATAGGTAAACACTAATTTTGCTTCTGTTATTTTTCTCTCTCCTGTTTTTTTTTTTCCTGTTTCTTAAATCATGTTAATGTTCAGAAAACTAGCAAGCAAAGCTTTCAGTCCTGTCCTTTGACTCACAGTTATCTTAGACAATGCACAGATTTTGATGTTGGTTTTTTTCTTGGCCCATCCACAAGCATGTCAAAAGGCAAGAGAAACTGAAGGCTTGTTCCACCATCAGAACACAGATGGGGCTGGTGCAATAAAGAATTTTGCATTGCTGTACATCATGCTGTGCCCTAAAGAACAATAATGCCAACCTCGTATGTGGAAAGGTGGTAAGACTGGCTAAAAAAAGACACTGAATTTGCGTCAATGCGTTCCTTTTATAGGCCTTTCAGTACCCAGAAACTTTTGCTCAGTGTTTTCAGGGTTTCTTCACAACTGTGACTAGTAAAAACCTTTCTAAAGCTGAGATTAACTCTCTAAGCTTTTCAGGTTAAGAAAAGTCATATGAATCAGTGAAAATCACAGGTCAGAAGCACTTTAATCAGAGAACATCAGACTTCATGCTAATAAACCTATTTACACAGCATCAATGCAAGATTAATTTGAACAGAAGCCCAGTTAGATCTTTCTGCTGTCAGTTACATTTTCTGCTCATGTTGTCTCTAGTAATTTCCCTTTTGCTCTACAGTTCTCCTAAGTGAAGACACTTCTTCAGTCTGTAGTGATTCTACAGCAATCATTTGAATTACTTCCCTATTACTGCATAAGTAAAGGGAAAGATGAACCACTCGTGCACATACCTGCAAGTCTTGCTGCCCATGTGCTCTTGTGAATGCACTAGGCAAAGCCAAAGCTCTTCACGACAAGAAGGAAGAATCAGGACCCACACAGGATGTCAACAGAAAAGCATGAAAGGGTGTGTGACAGCTACAGAAATGGGGTAGCAGAACTTCAGGAAGGATTCAGCTTCAGCTGACACTGTGTGGTGCAAGTAGCAGTTGCTTGTTGCAGAGGCACTGACGACTGTCAGGACCGTCACAGGTTAGATTTTGTGGACAAAGCATTCTACATTGTGTCCATAAATCAGGCAATGATTTCCATTCAGTCTTAGCCAAGCGTGTACCTGCTGTCAGCACATGATAACATATGCTGCCTTATGAGTCAGTATCAATGGAAGTGCTGAGAAAAAACACTCAACCCCTTATGAAAATGGCAACAGCAGGAAAGGGAAGGCAAATGGTAACAGCAAAAGCCAGGATGGAGACAGCCCCTTAATGAATAGCAGTGGAGGTGGTTCAAGGTAGACTGTTTGTGATATTTTAACTAACCTGAAACCATTCAGTATAAAATTTGTACGTTCCCACTCCAGGGTAAGCCTGGAGAGGGAAGAGAAGATGCACTCTTCATTGTAAATCTTGAGGGGAAGTGTCTTCCTGAACATCCAGGTGACCAAGGAAGAACAGAATCAGAACTTTCCTCCCACCATACACTTAATGATGCTTGTAAGGCAGAAAAGCTACTATTTTTGTTTTAGCAGCTGGGGCTCCTGAACACAAGTTAAAGTCTTTCTGCCAGTTTTCTCCCCAGTGATTTGTTTACAGTTGAGCCCTTTACATCTGATAAAAATAAAGCTTTGAATGCCCTCACAAGAGTTTTATTGTAATGATTACAAATTAAAATACTAGTTGCAGATAGGTGTTAGTCCAATACTCTCTTGACCAGTTTCTTTTAGATATTCCATGCATGGAAGGTGTAACGTTAAATATCAAATGCCTTATTAATGTCTTATTTGAAGACAGTTGATGTTAAATGGGATTTCTGATTTAGTAGAGTGATACAAAATACACTGAAAACACAATACAAATGTAAGTTACACTTAGCAAAATACAGGAATTGCAATTGCAGTTCAATCATAATACCAATGTGATTCCCATTACTGTTTTTTGTAATATGCTCATTGTCATGATGCTGGGTGTCCCCATTCATGGGGAAGGAATATGTGAGTTGAAGGCAGCTCAAGCCCGTACTCTCATTGAAATGATTCTGTTAGTTGTTCAACTTTTATACTTTATGTTGGGCTGAGCCATGTACTCACTTCGCCCACACAAATCTGGCTAACTCAGGGACATTCATGCTTTTTTAATGAACTCGGGGAGAAACATTTAAACCACCAGTTGATCTACTCAACTGTTGATAGCTGCTTATCTGAAACAGAGGCCACCGTCTAGTCCCCTTTGTGTTGAGATAAAGTCAGCTTCTTTGCAACAGCTGTAGTCAGTCACACCCTGCATTATTCCCTGAGTTTCATGGGCACATCGCCCTTGCCCATCTCCAGTGAGGCTTCTTCCATTTTAGAGGTTGATTCAGAGAGTCACATTCCACCTCTAGGGGTTTAGTTGGTCACAAGTGGATGCAACACATGATAACCCAAACTAAGAGATGGCTGACTCCTTCAAAGTAACACAGTGAGATGGACTTAAAATCAATATAGAGGACAAAAAACCTGCCAGCCTGGTTATGACAGGTGATCAAGAGAAAATCTGTGCTATTAAGACCCAGTGAGCTACAGCTCCAAAGGAAGTGGCAGGGTGTCTTTGCTCTGTGTAGGGAAACAGACTATTTTTTGCTAATTGTCAAATGAAAGTCCCAAATGTGGGACTTCTCTTCAATGTTGGTGCCTGTTTGCTGGTAGTTCTGAAGCTGCGCTGAACTGTGTAAATCAGTGTGCTGAATTTCTCTGGCACTTCAGCTCAGGAACTGCCATTTCTCAGTCTTGTTCTCCTTTCTGTCCTCATTTATCCTGCAGAGGCTAAAAAGTAATAATGGATAAACCTGGATACTTCTTAGGCAGAGACCTCCTCTAGAATCATAGAATCATAGAATCATTGAGGTTGGAAAAGACCTCTAAGATCATCGAGTCCAACCGTCAACCCAACACCA
>NW_008794491.1:117208-118144 GCF_000699145.1 Aptenodytes forsteri
TGGTTCTGGTTCCCTGTCACTAGAGAGTCAGTCAAGATGATGATGGGGTGGGGAAGAGGCTGTCCAGTGGTACAGCTACTTCCCCTACAAGAAACACATCATGAGCATTGATAATGGGGGATGGAGCCCCCTCCCTTTTCTCAACAGATTTTCATGCACTTGCCAGGGTGATGTAAAGTAGCTTTAAAGTATCAAGCTATTTTTGTTTCCTCTCCACTTTGTATCCATCTTGAGGAGTTTCTCATAAGGGGGTATATCACTTCTTATTTATTTGTACATCGCTGGAACCATGATTCTGTCCAGCAAGGCAGGCACTTATGCAGCAGCAGTGATAGTAGCAACCAATAAGAAAACCACAATGGAAAGTTCACACTTCTCTGTCTTTGTAGCTTCATAACTCTTTATGCAATGATCTGCAACAAACTCTTCACTGCACTCAACTTTGATATTTTCAGTACAGGCTCCTATAACTTCTCTTGCTATTTCTACAACAAGGTGTGCCTTGTGATGTGAGGCATTTTAAAGTAACCTGGCACATGAATATCTCTCTTCACTTGGAGATGAATAAAAACGATCAGTCAAGTTTACATTTCTGCTCACTGCTTCCAGATAACAGTAGCATGTCTTCCCTGGCTTATAGTTGATCACAAAGTGAAAACTGCCAACAAACCCAGGGTTTCATGCCTCAGACAATGATCTTGTCCTTAAAAATATTTTTTTTTTTTTCCACAAAAAGAGCTGAAATGCCTAGTCATCCTTAAAATACGACTAACTACCAATCTGTTAACAGGCCCCTAACATTCTGACTATAGATCCCTATGCACCATTCATGGCTTCATAGCCATGGTGATGAGTAGTCTGTAATTAGAATCATAGAATCATAGAATCATTGAGGTTGGAAAAGACCTCTAAGATCATCGAGTCCAACCGTCAACC
>NW_008794491.1:119387-121266 GCF_000699145.1 Aptenodytes forsteri
GCCACGTGTTGATCAGGTGTGTTTTCCTGCTCCTTTCGGTATCCTTCCCTGCCACTGCAGGGATAGAGGAAAACACTACCTGTGCTCCCGATCCTTGAACCAGTCGCCCCAGTGCCCTGAAGTCCCTTTTGATCGCTGCAGGACTTCTCTCTGCAACCTCAGTTGCAGAGAATAAATTCAGAATTGCAGAGAATAAATTTCCAGCTTACTGATTGCAGAGAATAAATTGCAGAGAATAAATTCAGAATTTATGTGGAGTTACATCAGGTTACCTGGGTGACCCACCAGACATTGCAGAGAATAAATTCAGAATTGCAGAGAATAAATTTCCAGCTTACTGATTGCAGAGAATAAATTGCAGAGAATAAATTCAGAATTTATGTGGAGTTACATCAGGTTACCTGGGTGACCCACCAGACATTATGGAGGCTTCTTTTATAGGGCCTCGCACACTGAATGTTGGATTCTGTAGAGAAGTGAAAGGGCAGTCTTTTTATTCTCCAGGGCAGTCTATCTACACTGTGAGCTATACTGTAGAAAAGAAGTATTAAGGTGACACTGATGAGTCCCCTCTGATGCACATAGAAGGGAAGGGGCCAACAAGGGCAGAACAGTGAGAAACCTAGATCCTTCTCCCAGCTAGTCCAACTAGTTTGTGCAAAAACAGTGCTGGAAAACTGCCTCATTTTTTGCTGAGCCCCACATTACAGGAGTAAAAGGAACTGAATCATGACTTGTTAAATAACAATATAGGCTTTGAGTTACTCCCAGGGGAACGTAGCATGGAACAATTTCTTCATCCTATTTGATTGCAAAGTGCCAAATCTACCCAAGCAGCAGAGAACATCACTCACCAGGAACCTTGAACTATAAGTGTTCATGTGCACACAGGAAGAACTATTACCCTTGTTCCAGCTACTGTGTCACAGTACCCAGGTGCCCTAGAACTAGTGCTGAATTGACAGGACTTGAAGACTCTACTCAGACAGCCACACATGAATCTGAGGGTTTCCATCCCATCTCAAAAAATGAGGCAAGACTGGTGATGTGGCTATTTGACTACTTGTATTGCAGAATACAAGGGGAAGGGAAAGACTAACAACTGTAGTTTAAGCCAGTGCTGTTCTAGCAATATGACACCTTTGCAGTCTTCTCACTCTGCCATGCCAAACCTGATCATGGGAGTTGGAAGTGGCAGTGTGAATTTGGCCCCTGAACAGCACAACATAGCTGAGTGTTGCTTGTTGTTGGTATAGAAGTGCTTGCCCAATCAGGCCAGATGGGACATTAAAATATCAGTATCAGTGCAAGTAGTAAGCATTTAATGTTACCAATTGTCACTACCAAATATAGAGGTGACTCTGCAATGAATGCCCAGGAATGAATTTGATACGGTTTATTTTTTTATTTTTTTAATTGAGTTTGTGACCAATATTTTAAAATCAGCTGGAAGACCCGATGCATTTTATTAATGCGGAGATATTTCTTCCCCTTGTGCAACTCCCTGAAAGGCAAATCAGAAATAAAATGACACTAAACTTGGAAAAGCTCTTTATTTCCCAGAGGCTATAGCCTAATTCAAATGGAAAATTCTGCTATCAGCTTTTCCTCTTTCCTCACTTTCAAGAATAGACAGGCAATAGACATACCTCAAAACTCTGTCTGAACTACCACAAAAGCTAAGCCTCTAATAGCCCTGTCAGAACAACAGGCTGTTTCCCCTTCTTATATCTGTGCATCTTGTTTGCTTTTGTTCTAGAGAGTATTGGATGTAGTGCTGCAAAGAGAAGAGATCTGTCAAAACTCCTGAAAACCAGAAATCTGTCGTGGTTTAACCTCAGCCAGCAACTAAGCACCACGCAGCCGCTCGCTCACTCCC
>NW_008794491.1:123473-127038 GCF_000699145.1 Aptenodytes forsteri
CCAGTTTATGTACTGAGCATGACGTCACATGGTATGGAATATCCCTTTGGCCAGTTTGGGTCAGCTGTCCTGGCTGTGCCCCCTCCCAGCTTCTTGTGCACCTCCAGCCTTCTCAGTCGGTAGAGCATGGGAAGCTGAAAAGCCAAGGAAGCCATCCTTGGCTAGTGTAAACACTACCTAGCAACAACTAAAACATTGGTGTGTTATCAACATTGTTCTCACCCTAAATCCAAAACAAAGCACTGTACCAGCTACTAGGAAGGAAATTAACTCTATCCTTGCTGAAACCAGGACAAAATCTCAGAAGGAAAATCTGTTGCAGGAAAATATACACCATAGTTTATACCTACTGCTTTTTTTTCTGGATAATTGAATGGAAGAGAAGGAAAAGTATTCTGTGGTGATCAGTCAATTTAAGTGCTCCGTGGCCTTTAACAGCTATTTTAGGTATTAGGTGCACTTCAAATTTTGGTAGAAGTAATACCAATTATGTAACATGGCTGGCAATAACATTCTTAGCTCTCACAGTTGACCTCAGGTTTTTATTTTAAATTCCCATGATGATATTAGAATTTCACCCAGTCAACACTGATAGGCTGAGGACCACTCGTTAAGGCACCTTCTTGTTTTTCACTACAGTAATGTCTCAGCTTCTACCAAATGAATGAAGAACGATGAAATTACATGAAATTCTCACGTTCTTTAGTCAGAAAAGGAGAGGCTTAAAACAATAGGAAAGTAGGAAGGATTTTTTTTTCAACATTTGGTTTTATTTGCCTTTCATGAATCCTTAAAAGGTATGGGATGCCCCAGGGAAAGCAGGAACTTGCAGTGTTACCATGTCAGATGTAGCTGTAAATCTGTATGAGACCAGAAGCTGCAACCTGTGAGAGCCGCTGGCCTTGTGAGGCTGCTGGTTGCAGTTTGTGCTGCTCTGTGATCTACACACCATAGTCAACTTTTCAGACTGGATTCTGGAACAAGAGAAAGGCTGCTGTAATGTGTAACAACCAAAAAGCCCATACTTCTTAGCAAGGCACCAAATTCAGAAGAGCTCTATTAGAAAGCATGTTGTTCCTAACTGTCCTGATATATGGTACTGAGCCAGAAAAAGGCTGAGAAGTCTGGAATGTCTCTCAGAAACACTGTAGCCCTGATGGTCTAGCCTTTATTTCTCAGCCTGCCAGATTTACTTACGGGTGTCAATCTTATGTCAAAATAACCAGTGTACTTGAGTATATCCACTTCTTCCATTCCTGATTACACTGAAGAATGGAAACAAAACCACAGAACATCTAGCCACAGAACATCACAGCTTGCCTCCTTCATGAGTTTTAAAATTCTTCTCTATTTAATTCTCTACTTTTCAGATTCTTGACTCGTGACAGAGACCATTACACTGTAACAAATCCATATGCTGTCTATTTGGAGGGAACAGCATGGTTATATGTGAAGATTCGTTTCCAGCTTACTGATTGCAGTAACTTAGTCTCTACCCCATGAAATGAAGAATGAATGTAGCCATCTGCCAGTTGTACTTCACTTTTAATATTATCCACCAGAGGGCAATGGTTCTAAAACATGATTCCTCACTGAGCTGAAGCTGCAAAACTCTTTGACTTCAATAGAAGCAGGTTTGAGACTTTAGCCAGCACTTGGAAACTCCTCACCATGCAACTTAGCTCAAAGGGGCTTCAAACAAACAGATGGGCAACAGAGTCTAAGATAGACCATCTGCTCTACATAACAGAGTATAGGTGAAAGCACAAGGCATTTCTCCAGCTGTTCCTTGTAACAGGGATCTTGTAAACCAAGAAGGTGTTGCAGTTAAGTTTGTGACATTAAATCTAAAACGATAATAGACATGAGGTCTATCACATGCCAAAGATAATCAAAATGCAACCTTGTCCTAAAGAAAGGCATCTCTCAGCACTTTTTAAATAATGCTTTCCTATCCTTTCATGAGGTGCTTTGCAAAGAGTAAATTTCAGTTAATAGTAATAACATTTCTCTTATATTTCCTTCTGTTCTATGCTGAACTAGGACTGTTCATGCCCTGCCCTGGACATTCTACTCTACACACATTGCAAAATCTCCATCTTTATAAAAAGGAACACAACTTCAATTAAATGTCAGCATCCATAATTACAATTTGTCACCTGATTTTTTGCAGTTGTACCCAAGCTGCACTGTAATGTGCAGTAAGCAGGCAAGAGGGTAGGTTGAATGAAGAGCATTTTTATTACCTGCACTGGCACACAGAATGGTCTGGAATTGCTCAGACTTTTATAAATGCTACAGATACTTAACATCACTCCCATCCTTACATTGTCATCTCATTTCCTATCATTTGAGTCCAATTCTTTTACATGTAGCTTCAAAAGCTTTTCATTCCAGAGTGTCATGTCCTCATGTTCTTCTCATAGTATGCATTCTTTAATCTCATGAAAACATATTCTGTTCCTATTGTGTGTGCAAATCTATAAACACAAATTTATAATCCACCCCATAATCTTCACTAGGCTGAGATTTATAAGTTTATCTTGCCATTGCCACCTGTATCTCCTGCATAGACAAATGCATGGACAAATATAACTGTCCGTGTCTTACTATCATGGAATAATATGGGTGGAAGGGACCTCTGGAGGTCATCTAGTCCAGCATCCTGCTCAGATAAAAGATAGCTTTAAAGCTAGATCAGGCTGCTAAGGACCTTCTCCAGCTGAGTTTTGCAATCTACAAGGTTGGACACCCCACAGACCCTCTAAGCATTTGTTTCAGTGTTTAAACTCTATTAGGGGGAAGAATTATTCCCTTATACCCAACTGGAAATTTGCTTGCTTAATTTGTGACCTGTCACTAAGAAGATTCTGGCTTTTCCCCAATAGTTAGTCCCCATTAAGAATCTTGACAGTATATAGTACCCTGGGTCAGGTCCACAAAGGTATCACAGTTCCTATCTTGTATTTACATTTAGATATGTAAATTCCTTTTTAACTTTCAAACAACAAGTAACAGATTTGCAAACCTTTGTGATCTTTGCATTCCTTCTTGCTACTTCGTGTTATTTCTGCTGCAGCCTAAATATGCCAACCATGCCTTTATCGTACTGAAGACCTCCTTGCATCTTTTACTTTGATTTGGAGGGATAGGAAGGACAGGCAGGGGAGACAAGGAGGGGGTGTCGCCCTCTATGTCAATGACCAGCTGGAGTGCATAGAGCTCTGCCTGGGGATGGATGAGGAGCTGACCGAGAGCTTATGGGTCAGAATTAAAGGGAAGGCAGGGACAGGTGACATTACAGTGGGGGTCTGCTACAGGCCACCTGACCAGGAAGACCGAGTGGATGAGGCCCTCTATAGACAGATAGGAGTAGCCTTACGCTTACAAGCCCTGGTCCTCATGGGGGACTTCAGCCACCCCAACATCTGTTGGAGGGACAACACGGCAGGGCATAAGCAATCTGGGAAGTTCCTGGAATGCGTCGATGATAACTTCCTTCTCCAAGTGGTAGAGGAGCCAACGAGGAGAGGTGCTATGCTGGACCTTGTTCTCACCAACAAGG
>NW_008794491.1:129074-209503 GCF_000699145.1 Aptenodytes forsteri
TGCGACAGGACAAGGGGGAATGGCTTTAAACTAAAAGGGGGTAGATTTAGACTGGATATAAGGAAGAAATTTTTTACAATGAGGGTGATGAGACACTGGAACAGGTTGCCCAGAGAAGCTGTGGATGCCCCATCCCTGGAGGTGTTCAATGTCAGGTTGGATGGGGCTTTGAGCAACCTGATCTAGTTGAAGATGTCCCTGCCCATGGCAGGTGGGTTGGACTAGGTGACCTTTAAAGGTCCCTTCCAACCCAAACTATTCTATGATTCTATGACTTTCTGAGGATTTGGACACTTAGTGTATAATCAAGTTCCTTGTATGACTGCTCAGTCTCAGTTGTTCTGGACAGAGGTTTTACTCTAAAGCAAACAATAAAGCCTCGGATTTCAGAACATGCCTCAGTGTTTTCACAATATTTTTAGAATCACCATTACCTTAGGGATAACATGTAGCAATTGTGATGTACTCTAAGCTATACTTGTCTGTAAAGGACAATGATTTTCCTGCTGACAATAAATGGACAGGTTTGTCTATGACAGGTTGATCTGGCATTTCAGACACTCCATGTAGAAAGTTCAGAGCAGTGCTTGACTTTGAAGTGGCTGAAAAAGGAGTAGGTTCAAAACAAGCAGTTTTAAGAATCAGTTCTCTCTCCCAATTTTCTTACAGAATCTATCTGGCTAGATTTGCAGTTTTAGAGTTTAGAGATTTGCAGTTGCATTGAACTCATAGTTATCTGCAACTTAAAACAAACTGAGCCTAATTTTTATCAAGCAGAAAGTAGATTTATCGCTACTGAGGAACTGGCTATTTCATCCTGATTTTGAGAAATATCACAACATAAAGCCTCCACTAAGAAAAACAAAATCCACAATGAAAGCCAAACATTCTTTACTGGTCTTTGAAGGCCACTTCCTTAAAACATGTACCTAATGCAGACATTATAACATCCTTGTTTCCAAGCAGTAATGTCTGTCTGCAGTTGAATGTTTGTCTCATCTGGTCTCTGTTGGAATCCCTTGATTCCTGGCTATTTTGCACTCCTTGTGAACTTCATGTCCTTAGCATAAAAAGTTTTTTCCATGAGTAGGGAAGCTAATGAAACCTTGTTTCCTGCAGGTATGTGCTCTTTATCCCCTCATCTCCCAACTTAGTTCTGAGCCCTGCCTAGACTTCTTCCTACATCTTCATTACTCGTCATACAGTATGGTTGGTCTGGAGACTACATATTACACATGTAACACAAGCCAGTTAGCTTAATAAACTTAGAGCAAGTAGAAAGAATGACAACTGAAATGTGGCTGCTTCAATTTCAGTGGATCATCAAATTGGCTATTCTTCTACCTAATTTCTGATTTTCAAGAAATGTGTAGGAATACGTATGTGTTTGGTATTTCCACTCTTCTTTCAAAATAGACTGGGTTGGACACGCTCAAAAGTTACCAATGGGAGACACAGACAAGATACTGTGGCAGCTTCATTTCCTCAGAAAATCAGGTTAAAACTTCTCAGATAATGGACCAGATTCTTTGCTCAATCCAAACAACTTTACAAACCTGGGACAAAGACTCATTTCAAAAGGGTACAAGACAAAGGAGTCAAGGGAGGTTTTAGCCTGTACCATTGTGTAATGACTTCCAAGAAGCTGTTGTAGAAGTTAGCCTAAGTTTTGGCAGGAGGATACCAAATACCTCTTATATTTGGCTATGCCTTTATATCTGCAGCAGGAAAAGCTGTATTGTTGGAACTGCTATCGTGACTGCATATCAGGTGATAATCTCTTGCATGCTAAAGGTATAGATTATTAAATTCAGAATAATGAAAACAGTGCCAGGCATATTCTATTCTAGTAGTTCTGACACAGAAAGCTATTTGGCCCAAGAAATAAGTATAATCAATATTTAGATACGATAAAACCATTTGTTTAAAAATAAGAGAATGCTGAAATTGAATCATATTAAACTATAATTCCATTCTTAATAAGTGTAGTTTCTTAATGAAAGGGTAGGCATTTCCAGACAGAAGATACTGTTAACCTCTTCAATGCCATAAAAATGTCATAAATAACTAAGAATTTGTCAAGGAGAAAACACTGCAGCTTGAACAACAGTTTTACAAGGATTGGAATTTCAACCTCCAGCCCTGTGTCTCCATAGTAATATCAAGAAATGAACATTGAAATTCAAGTTTATTTTTACTCTACACACCTCAGCTTTTGTCATAAACCTCCTAAAAAATGAGTTGTGCATATTTCACCATCTTGCCTCTCTGTAGGCAGATGGATACATCTAAAAGGCTTAAATTTTCAAAATAGCCTGTGAGTTTTGAATACCAAGTTCTCTTTTGTATTATGGGAATTGTACATCCAGATAGCCTTGTAAGTCCATGTTGACTTAGGTCCAGTTTTCAAGAAAGAAGAATTTCAACAGTTTCCATTGATGCATGTGGGCAACTCCACATATCTGAAAGTCACATCCATCACTGAAGTGCCTATATGTGTTTTAGAAACCTATGTCAAAATGTTCAGATGTGTGATTTTGAGAAATGAATGAGAGTTATGAATCTTGCCTTTTGTAAGAATTCAAAGCTTTTAAAAAAAGGTCCTGTGCTAATACCTTTGATGCATCTGTAATCTACCAACCTTGTCCACAAAGAAAGAGGAAAGAAACTTTATTTAATTTTTAAAAGTAGGAAAATATTTCCCAATTTCCTTTGACTTAAGTGTTGAAATGGTACAGAGCAGCAGGACCTAAGTTCCATAGCAATGGTAGAAAAAGATTGCTTCTCAGATCCTTCAGACCCTCCAACTCTGTCTTCAGTAGCAAATGGGAGATGGAAAAATAGAGGGCTACACGTTTAGCACAGTGATGAATGGATTCTGAGGCAGCTGTTTGCATTCTTTCAGACTTCATCTGCATTAGCAGTGGCGTGTTCTGGAACTGCGTGCAGCTGGCTGGAATCCATATTTGTAATAAACATAGTTTATTCAGATAGAATTTGTTAGATTCTTTTCATTGATTTGAGATTTACCCCAGCACAGATGCTTTCCCTTTTCAGGAGTTACTCAAAAGACGAGTTGTTTCTGACATGTAGGGTATATAGGTGCTAAGCTTGTAAATCATATCAAAGATTCTTTTCAGTTCTGGAAATAATACAGGAAGCTATCTTTCCTTGATAGCTTTTCTCTTGGAGGCATGTTTTCTCCTAAAGCAGTTACACCATATCCCTAAAAGCTTAGTTGTTTCTAGTTTAGCAAGCACAGAGCTGTACACCTAAAGACTTTATTGTTTCTGATACAAATAATAGCTTTCATTACATTTCTTTATTTTGTAATTGTCCACTGTGTTTATATGTTTTCCCCAGGTATTGGTTGTCACAGGACATAAGTTACTCTTGGCTGAAATTGTTCACAGTGTCTATAGCAAATCTATGGCAGAGGGATTTCCTGAGCCCCACTCACAAAATTATTCTTGTAATTGTGACCTTGCCTTGGAGTTTCAGAATTACAGTGCTACACACAGAAATTCTAGCAGTGGGTATTGCAGATGCTGCAAAAAAATACATCATTTTAATTTGAAAGGTCTGTGTTGTGTTAATATGCCTAAAACAGAAATGAAGCAGCTGATTTAAGGTCCCTGTGACAGAGTGCTGCTGGCCGAGAAGATCACCACCCCTATCTAGTTTTCTGTTACCCCTTCTGCATGAGGCTATGATACCCATAGCACAGGATGGACAGTGCATGACCTAATGGTATGCACAGCCTAACATTATCACACAACCACCATCAACACATTTTACCATGGACTGCTTGGCTACAAACTAAGACAGCTGAGAAGCAGGCCTAATAGGCTTCTACTTCTTCTGCTACATGGGATACGTACTCTCTGGCAGAGATGTATATGGACAGTTGAGAGCAGTAGGTCTTCAGGTATTTTAGATAAACCTGAAAAGTACTGTGAGTCAAAGGTCTAATACTGCCTCAGTAGCTTAATAAAAGTTATCTTGCCACTCCTTGGCTGTAGCAGAATTCAGCTGTCTTGCAGACTATGAGATTACAATGTTAACTCCTTTACAGCAAACAAAATCATTCAAACAACTTTCCTAGCCTGAGTTGCTGAATTTAGTTTCATTCTGTATCTTCAGTCAGAATAAGCCTTGTTCTCATAACCCTGTCTAGACAAATTCCATGCAGCCAGGAGCAGAACTAATATTGCCTGAGACCCAGACAGAAGATTCACCTTCAAGACTAGTCTCTTTTCCTGTAGAAAATGCTTTCTATTGTACAGCAAACCACATCTGAATTTGTAGTCTGACAGCAATAGAAATGCTAATACCCCTTTAGTTTAATTTACAAAAACTGACAGATCTTCTCTCCAGTAGGTAGCTTTTGAGCAATTGCCTGTGATGTACCATCTTGTGTCTGGAGACCTTCTTACCTAAGACAGGAACAGAATGAAGAGTTCAGTGACTGTTACATTTACATATTTTGCTTGTAAAATGATGTGGAGGACAAGATTTAGGAGGAAAGTGTAAGACCTTACAGAGTTCGTATTAAATTAAAACAAAATTCCGAACATCTACAGTTTAAGTCTTTCTAATCCAGCAGACAAACACAGAAAGGACTACAGGGCAAGGTAACTGCAAAAATTTGATAGTGTGTACACCAACGGGGAAAAATGTTAGGATATAACCTCAAGTATGTAATTAAAAGTATCAGGATTAAATTTGGAACGGTTGAATATTACAAGCAACACCTTGACAGAATGAGCTGTCAAGGTGTTGCTTGCAGTGAACAGGCAATGAAATAGTTTCTTAAGAGAAATGACTGCAGATGGACATTTTAAAACTAGACAGGACAGAAATACAAATACCAATTAGGAACAATCGTATTCTGGGTGGGAGGTGAACTGGTGTCATGGTTTAACCCCAGCCGGCAACTGAACACCACACAGCCACTCACTTACTCCCCCCAGTGGGATGGGGGAGAGAATCCGAAGAGTAAAAATGAGAAAACTGGTGGGTTGAGGTAAAGACAGTTTAATAGGTAAAGCAAAAGCTGTGCATGCAAGCAAAGCAAAACAAGGAATTCATTCACTACTTCCCATCGGGAGGCAGGTGTTCAGCCATCTCCAGGAAAGCAGGGCTCCATCACGTGTAGCAGTTACTTGAGAAGACAAACGCCATCACTCTGAACATCCCCCTCTTCCTTCTTCTTCCCCCAACTTTATATGCTGAGCATGACATCATATGGTATGGAATATCCCTTTGGTCAGCTGGGGTCAGCTGTCCCAGCTGTGTCCCCTCCCAACTTCTTGTGCACCCTCAGCCTACTCGCTGGTGGGGTGGTGTGAGAAGCAGAAAAGGCCTTGACTCTGTGTAAGCGCTGCTCAGCAATAACTAAAATATCCCTGTATTATCAACACTGTTTCCAGCACAAATCCAAAACCATATCCCCAACTAGCTACTATGAAGAAAATTAACTCTGTCCCAGCCAAAACTAGCACAACTGCGTGAGGTGATAAAGTCAAAACCATCAGAAATAGAAAAGATGTATAAATAAAGCACTTCTGGATCTTTGGGGATGAAAGGTGTTACAGGAACATAAACCACTAGTGTGCATTTTCCACAGATGGACCAAAGAAACCGTCAAAAGATGACACATTTAAATCTTCAAATGGACAAGGGAAAAATGTTTTATGTTTTTTTTTTATATTGAAGTAAACTGAACTAGGCTAATTGATGCTATTCAGAGAGAGTACAAGGGATTGATGTCTCACAGTATCAAGCTATAGAAGATAGAGTCAACTTTATGAAAGTGTCTTGGAGAGGCTCAGGCAAATCTGGTCCCCATTGGGAAACTACTAAATCTGAAAATAAAAAAAAAGCACAAGAGGAGGTGACATATTTTAAGTAGGATTGACCTTCTTAATATATGAAGTTGTTGACTCATAATTTGCAGGTGACTTAGTGCACATGTGAAGCTGTAGCATCTTGCTCAGTCTTTCTCAGTTTTCAGCATTTTGCTTCATGTTAAGGATGAAAGATGTAGATGTACTTATGGGCCAGACCATGGTCTGTGTCTCATGTTTGTGAAACATTCTATCTTCTGTCTTAGATGCTACAGGTGTCAAATCTGATTCAAGGGAGTGTGAGCATTCTGGCTCTATTGAAATTTTGGTGTTGGAGATGCAATATGCAAGGAAAATGAAGTGCAGTGGGCCAGGGGGTGTTGGTAACACATAACTCCTGCATCTCCCAACAACAGGAAACTAAATTAAGGGATCACATTTCCGACACAGCTCCCTACAGTGCTTTCTGGACATGCTGAGAGACTTTCAGATAGTGTCAGGGACTTTCAGATATTGCGAGCATTCTCAGACCTACCTCATCAATATAGCCAGACATATTACCTGACAATTAAGAATTGATTGTGAATCCTGTCCTTCTTGTTGGTAACACTGTGTTCAAAATCCTTTGATTATGAGCTCTTCTTTGCAGGGGAACTGTTTTATTACAAGTTACCTCTCACAAAGCTGTCGCAGTTTGACAGAAAGACACTAAAGGAGAAAACCCCACTTCAGCCAACACCAATAATTTGCCATTACTTTGCACTGATGTAGGTATCTGCAGAGGAACATCAAGGAAAAAGCCATTAAGGAAATTTGCCAAGACAGAGCAAGTAAGTTAAACAGCCAGGAACAGACAGCAGCCTAAATTTCACTTATGATACCCCAGGTGTCTTTGGTCTTACTATCTCCTAGCTAGTTACAATAATACCACTATGCTAGACATAGAGAGAAATGTTTTATTTTAATAATGTCTCTTAACAATATTCCATGTTCTCCTAGGTTTGCCCCATCCCATCCCAGCCTCCTCAGCCTACTGTTGTTCCAAAGCCAGTTCAATCTGTCATACATGTCCCGTTGCAACCAAGCTGCCCGGGCCGAGGCAAGATGGCAAAGCTCATCAATCCAGAAGAGATGACATCCAGGGATTATTACTTTGATTCCTATGCTCACTTTGGAATTCATGAGGTAATATTTATTTTTATTTCAGCAATTATTTTTAATAATAATAATAACAATAATAATGTTTTCTTTTATTTATTAGTTATTTATCCCCCTCCCACTTTGCTCATAATTATATTCCTCCACCTTTCCTCAGAAGATTGTATAATCTGGTTAAGTGCCAAAGATATCACCCACTTCTCTAGAGACCTGTACTCAAAACCTCTGTCCCACTTAGATCCTTACATATATGAGTTCTCCACAGAGCTTATATTAGCTATTTTTACAGTGGTGATCTTCATGACTGCATCAATTTAGTGCATATTTGTGGGCTGCAAACTAACCCAACCACACATGGAAACTACCTTATTGCTAAGTTAGGTCTTTTGTTCTCTTGCATATTTGAGCACAGATGCCAGCAGAACAGCTACTCAACTGACATGAGAAGCCAAGTAATTTCTTGACTTCTGGCATGTTACTTGAACGCACAGGTTGCGTTAATGGGAACATATAGCCCAATAGCCTCCAGTAAATACACTCCTGGAAAGAATTCAAAATACAGAGTGGACCATATTTACCATCAAAAAGTTGACTGTAGACCAATTCTAAAGAAGACACTAGTATCTCATATTTATGTAACCCAAGAGGATGGAATCTTAAAGTCTAGGATGCAAAAAGGCCAACAATGTGAAGTCAGTGGCACTTTTCACAAACCACATAACAAACTATCTATTTCCATTACTCTAGTAATTGTTTGTGGGGTGTATACATAAACAGAAGATTTCTATCTGCCAATTACATCTTGCCAGTGTAGCATTCAGAAATTCAGTCCAAGAATGGGAGAAGGAACAATTGCGTGGGAAGGAGACCTAAGAGAAATACTGAAGACACATCAGAGACCTCAAATCAGACTGAGCTCCTGATGGAAGGATGCAGCTCTGTAGGTCTCAGGGAGTGCAAGGGAGTACTTGGGGCCTCTTGCTGAGGCTGGGAAGTGGGAGGTTGCGTCCTTGCCTGCAGGAGGTGTGCACTGGTAGAGGATCTGTGTGAACAAGTAAAGGAGCTGCTAGACGAGGTTGGCAGTCTTTGCAGCATCAGGGACTTGAGGAAGAGACTGACTGGGTCTTCTCCAATATCTTGAAGGTACAAAAGCCTAAATCCCCAACTGTACTGAAAGGAGGGGCAGTCAAAGTCTGTACTTAGCAGGTTTGGAAGTGGAGACTTCTCTGATGGTGAAGGCTGGAAACTTGTGACTTCTGGCAACAGGAGGAAGGCTCCTGATCCACCTGCAGATCTCTAGCTACAGAACAGGTTCAGCGCCTTCATTGTAGTTGAGGGACAGGAAGTTCTGTCCAATGAAGCATCAGAATCAGGTGGCCCTGAGCCATGCAGAAGCACTGGGAGGAAGTGACAAGTGATAGTAGTGGAAGGTTCCCTCCTGCAGGGTACAGAGGCCCCCATCTGCTGACCTGACCTGCTGCCTAGGATCTGGGACATTGTGGAGAGGCTGCCTTTAGACCAGTCTTGGATTACTACTGCTGCTCTTCCCCATGAGCACCAATGAGACCTGGAGCATATCAAGTGTGACTGCATGGCTCTTAGTATGATGATCAACAGCAAGGTGTGCCAGGTGGTTTTTTGCTGCAATTCTAACAGTGCAAGTAAGGACTTGAGGAGAAGTGCTCCTGCAGGTCCACAACTGGTTGTGCAGCTGGTGTCAATGACAAGTTTTCAGCTTTTATGTCTACGGGACCCTCTTTGAGGATTGAGGTCTGCTAGGAAGAGATGGAATCCTCCTGACAAACCAGGCCAAAAGCGTCTTTGCCAACAGGCTGGCCAACCTGATGAGGAGACCTTTAAGCTAAGAATGATAGAGGAAAGAGATGATGACCCACAGTCACACGGGGAAGTGGTGGACCAAGTTGGTAAGCAAAAGATGCAGGATGGTGTGGACAAGACCTCATAGTCAGTCAATAAAACAGCAGAAGGGGCCAACCCCAAGTGTAAGCACACAAAAAATGAAGTACCAAGAGGCAGCATTATGAGGGAAGGTCTTATACCTTTTCTGGAAAATCAACATGACAGAAAGCCTCTCTGAAGTGCCTGTACACTAATACATGCAGCCTGGGAAATGAACAGGAGGAGTTAGAGGTCAGTGTGCAGTTGCATGGCTACAGTCTCACAGGCATCAAAGAGATGCTGTGAGATTGCTCACATGACTGGAATGCCACAGTAGCTGGATACAGGCTCTTTAGAAGGGACAGCCTGGGAAGGTGAGAAGGGAGACAGAGCAGCTGAATGCATGGAATCATGTCCACTATGGGACAGATGATGTTCCAGCTGAGAGCTTTTGGATCAGGATTAAATGGCAGACCAACATGGTTGACATTGTTGTGGGTGTCTGCTACAGACCACCTAATCAGGAAGAAGAAGTAGATGAGGTCTTCTTCAGACAGCTGAAAGAAGTCTTATGTCTGCATGAGACATGAGTCTGTTTTCTGGTCCATGGGAGACTTTAATCACCCCAATATCTGCTGAAAAGCAACAGAACAGGACATAAGCAATCCAGGACATTTTTGGAGTGCAAGATGATAAATTCCTGGCACAGATTACCTGAATCAATGGGCAGGGGGGAGGAGGATGTGTGGTGCTCTGCTGGTCCTGATACTTACTAAAAAGAATGAACCAGCTGGGGATGTGATGGTCAGGACAGGTTTGGCTGCAGTGACCATGAGATGGTAAAGTTCAGGATCCTGAGAGCATGGATGCTCTCTCAGGACCCATGCTATTTGTCTTGTTGACAACCCTGGGTTTCAGGAGAACAATCTTCATCCTTTTCATGGATCTGCTTGGAAAAATCTCATGGGAGATAGTGCAGAGAAGAGGTGTCCAGGAAAACTGGTTGATTTTCAAGGCTCACTTTCTCCACGAACGGTCCATCCCGACATGCAGAAAGTCAAGCAGCGGTGGCAGGAGGCCTGCATGAATGAACAAGAAGCTCCTGACAAAATTCAAACAAAAAAGAAGCATACAAGAGGTAGAAGAAGGGTCAGGTGACCCAGAAGTAATTTCAGGGCCAGGTTTAGGAAAGCTAAGTTGCATCTAGACATGAATCTGGCAAGGGATGGGAAGGGTAACACAGCAGGGCTTCTCTAGGTGTATTAACAGCAAAATGAAAATTGGGGAAAAGGTGGGACTGTTGCTGAATGAGGCAGGGTATCTGGTGACAAAGGACATGGAAAATTACTTCTTCAGTTCTGGTTCTACTGGTATGACTTGCCTTCAGGAATCCCAGGTCCCTAAGATGAGTGGCAAAGTCTAGAGTGAGGATGACTTACCCTCAACAGAGAAGGCTCACTTAAACAAATGGGACCTGATAGGCTGTCTCCACCAGGGCTGAAGGAGCTGGTTGATGTCATGGGCAAAAACTTAATTGGAAAAAAATATTCTTTACTGGGAGGTTGGTAAAATGCTGGCTATGGAGCTTCCATCCTTGGATATATTTAAAACCTGATTGGACAAGGCTCTGAAAAACCTGTTCATGTCATTTGTGCCTCTTGTTCTTTAATTGGTTACCACTGAGAAGAGTCTGTCTCTGCCTTCTTTCCTCCCCCACTCAACAGATATTTATACACATTGATAGGATCCTCCTGAGCCTTCTCTTCTCCAGGCTGAACAATCCTAGCTCTCTCAATCTCTCCTCACATGTCAGATGCTCCAATCCTTAATCATCTTCATGGGCCTTCACTCTTGTCCTAGACAGTGGAGTTGTGCATGATTTAGGAGAAAAGGAAAGCTTGGATTTCTGTATGGCTTCTGTCTAGGCCCAAAGCAGTGCTGTGGTTAGATTACATTCTGGTTGTCAATTGTAACACTGAAGTAATATTTAGAGAAATAAAATTGTACAAAGGACATCATGCTTCTTCTTAATAATTCAATTCTAAGTAGCTAGCATTTTACAGTTGCTTTGATGTGTGCCCCCCAAAGTACTTGAAAAACTCTTCAGGTTGTGTGTTAATAATGCTTAAATTATAATAAAGGAATGCATTCACCAACAGTGTTGAATGCATATAAGCACTTCAAATAATAATAACAGAATGCTTTTTTTTTCATCACAGGAAATGTTAAAGGATGAAGTGCGCACATTAACCTATAGAAACTCAATGTATCACAATAAACATGTTTTTAAAGATAAGATTGTCCTTGATGTTGGAAGTGGCACGGGAATCCTCTCTATGTTTGCTGCAAAGGCAGGAGCCAAGAAGGTATATGGGGTAAGAAGACTTTCTCTCATGTTTTGAGTTTGTTAGTGCATTTTGCCTGAGAATTTGGCTTGGTGATTTACCTTTTCTTACTTGTCTTGGTTTGAAATTCTTCTCTCCAAGCTCTTGTATGGCTTGATTTACAGTCACTTCAGTGGACTTCTGTTGCTTTCTATGACCTGCAGTAGTGTGCCTTTTGTAAATCGAGTTATAATGTCTTTTCTTGTGTGGAATCTTTGGTGATCTGGTACATATCCACATTTCTTCTTGGCTGCAAAAAAATGTTAAAGGGACTCACTCCTACTCAGAGGGGTCAAAGGAACGATCTTGCTTTTTTTAAATTCTTAAATTCTGCAACTTTGTAGTCTTGGAAACAAATTTCATGAATACACTTTTCCCTGTACGTTACAACTCAGCAAATCATGCAAGAAAGCATGTGCATGTTTTCTGTGCCAACAATAGTGCTTTTCAGAGGCAGAAGGGAATGATTACCTTAAATACATTGAACTTTAGGAGCATGAAAGTGCAGTTCCCTGCAGAGAAGTCATTAGAGCATAGGTTTGCTTCTTAAGTATATTCAGTTATTTGTACTGACTCTAAAATAACAAATACCATTTCTTTTTGCTTTGGACTTCTGTTTGCCCTGCAGACACAACACAACATAGAAAAGGGGAACTAGGTTCTATTTCTCTGTGTACTTCTTTGACAAAATTGTTTACTAAAACTTAGTTGGCTACATCTGTGCATTTGAAGACACTGATGTCACTGAATATCTAAACTGCGTCTTTATTACTTGTAATGATACACGAAATGCAAGGACTCCTGTTCAATTCTCAGGCTTATATTTTCAAAATCTAATGTTAATTCTGAGTGCCTCATCTGAGTATCAGACTAAAGCATGGAACTATAGATAGCTGAAATCAGAAGGTGCTGGCCAAAGTTTTGGAGTTTAAGCATGAGACAATATACTGAATTGGCAGCTAGAATGTATTTCTTGTAAACCAAGTACACAATTTATTACCTCAAAGCCTCAGGGAGAATAAATCTGAAGCCTTCTCTGATGGAGGAATGCAGGTCTCATGCAAGGATGTTTCAGTGTTGTAAAAGTATAAGCATATACAAAATGATGATGCTGTGCTCCCACCTTCCTATCTCCCAGATCCCTGGCCATATGGTCTTCCTCCCTCCCTTGTGCTGGCACTGGTGCTTATCTGATTCTACAGTGAGCCAGCTCACTGGCATAAAATTCACCCAGTAAAAGAAAAGTAAATACTTTTCCACAGGTTTGTTGTTGTTGGGTTTTTTTTGCTTTGGACATCTTTACAGTTCAGGCTGTACCTCAGGCATTTATAAAGCTCAGGGGCACACCAGTGTCAGCTCACCAATGGACTGTTCAGTACTGAAGCTGGGGGGTGTGCTATCCAGGAACCTCAGCTCTCAGAAGAACATATTTAGGTGTGAAACTCCTCTGCAACTGCAGAGTTTCAACCTTCTTGTCACATGATCTACCTCACCATGAACCCTGTCACACAGCAAGCTGCAGAGTTGTATTTGTGTTGGAAAAGCAGACATTTCAGAGATCTGGCAGAGATCTTACAGTCAAATTCAGACTTTATGGTCCTATTGGCAAAGAGTGCCAATGGAAACTGTGAGTGTTCCTTTTAAAAAGCAAACATTTGCCATGAGTGTTTACATAGACCTGAGATGTTCCAGTTTCTTCTCTACAGTTAGATGCAATTTTTCAAATAGCATGATGTAGGAACTGTTGACAAATGCAGAGTGTTGGTTTTCTGACTACAGTTCCACTGAAATCACTCTCCTGCTATCACTCTTTCCCTTCTTCAGGTTCAAATTCATCCACTCCCCTGTCTGGTTCTTCTTATCCCCTCTTATTCACTGTTGGAACTTATTCCTTGCCATTACCTCAGCCAACTGCTAGAATCATCTCTGGGTCTTCAAGAGGTGTAAATCATAGAATCACTGACTTATAGGAAGATTTACTTTAGAAGACCTCTGGAAGTATCTAATCCAATCTCCTACTCAAAGCAGACTTGAGTTTAAAGCTATATTAGGTTGCTCAAGGCCTTGTCCAGTCCAATTTGGAAAATCTCCAAGGGTGGAGACTCTAAATCCTCTCTCAGCACCTATTCCAGTGCTACAATCATCAGGAATTTCCCTTGCCGCAGCTCATGATTACTGCCTTTTGTCTTGTCACTCTGCACTTCAGAGAAGAGTTTGACTTTGTTTTCTCTGCAAGCCCTTTTTAGATAGTTGAAGATAGCTATTGGATTGGGGGGATCTCTTCTACAAGCTGAACAGAACCAACCCCCTCAGTTTTTCTTCTTCCTTCATGTGCTCTGACCCCTAACCATCGTGGGAGGATAACAGTAGATTGTGCAATGATGTTCATCTAACTCGGGAGCTGTTGTAATACGTGTAGAGATAGGATTAGCATGTGGCTGGTGGTGCTTGGGAGGTGTGAGTGAGGGACAGAAAAATACATTCAATTATCCCTTGAAACCTTGGTTCATCTGCTGCATTTAGTCATACAAAATTCAGGGCAATCACTGCAGTAGAACTGTCTGAATTCTATGGCATTTTCAGACAAACCAGACAGTGTAGGTAAGGAGGAGTTAAACAGACACATAAAATGAAGGCACATGTCAGATGTTAGCTGATTTGGATAAAAAGGTGGTGATGAGGACACAGCCCAGGGGAAAAGGAAAGCTGGGAATGTGATGACTGTTTCAGGAAAAGACCCCAGTAAAAGAGGAGACATTCACAGCATTAGATTGAAGACTGAGAAGTAAAATGAAAGTAGAGATGAATATACACACACACAAAACTAGATACAGCTGAAGAAACTCAAGGGTCCCTCAAGGGTCCATACTGTGCCCACTACTATTAATATCTTCATTAATGACATAGATAGTGGGATTGAGTTCACCCTCAGCAAGTTTGCAGATGACACCAAGCTGAGTGGTGCAGTTGATGTACTTGAGGGAAAGGATGTCATCCAGAGGGACCTTGATAGGCTTGAGAAGTGGACCAGTGTGAACCTCATGAAGTTCAACAAGGCCAAGTGCAAGGTCCTGCACTTGAATCAGGGCAATCCCCAACGTCAGTACAGATTGGTTGATGAATTGATTGAGAGCAGCCCTGCAGAGAAGGCGGGTACTGGTGGATGGAAAATTGAATATGAGCCAGCAATGTGTGTGTACAGGTCAGAAAGCCAATCATATTCTGAGCTGCATAAAAAGAAGCATGGCCAGCAGGTTGAGAAAGGTGATACTCTCCTTCTACTCTGCTCTGGTGAGACCCCACCTGGAGTACTGCGTCCAGCTCTGGGGTCCCCAGCACAGGAAAGACATGGACCTGTTGGAGCGGGTCCAGAGGAGTGCCACAAATATGATCAGAGGGCTAGAATACCTCTCCTATGAAGAAAGGCTGAGAAAGTTGGGGTTGTTCAGCCTGGAGAAGAGAAGGCTCCAGGGAGACCTTATTGCGGCCTTTCAATATATAAAGGAGGCTTATAAGAAAGGTAGAGAAAGACCTTTTTACCAGGGCCTACAGTGATAGGACAAGGGGCAATGGTTTTAAACTGAAAGAGGGTAGATTTAGACTGGATATAAGGAAGAAATTTTTTACAATGAGGGTGATGAGACACTGGAACAGGTTGCCCAGAGAAGCTGTGGATGCCCCATCTCTGGAGGTGTTCAAGGTCAGGTTGGACGGGGCTTTGAGCAACCTGATCTAGTGAAAGATGTCCTTGCCCATAGCAGGGGGGGTTGGACTAGGTGATCTTTGAAGGTCCCTTTCAACCCAAACCATTCTATGATTCTATGACTGTAAACTGAGGTACAGACATATTTTATTGGAACACACAGTTTTTGTAAAATCCAAATGCTTTGTAAAATTGGACAGATTTGAGCAGATCACTGACTTGAAAGAGAACTGGGGAAAAACCTGACAACACTGAATTTTGTTCCTATTTCTTCACCTACAGAATTCAGTATTTTCTTTTTCTGAAATGACTTGCTTTTTAAAATAAAATTGTACCATAGTATAGAGTTCAAGTCAAAATAGAGACAAACAGCTTTAGCCACCCTAAAGCAAGTTTATTTTCTGAAATATATCTTCCTTTCTGGAACATTTGAGTGTTGTTTTTTTATTACTTTGCTTCTTTGAGAATGAAGTTGATTTTTGGAAACTCGTAGTCATTCATGAAATAGAACTTTTTATTTGCACCTTTTTCTTTAGAAAGTTTGGAAAGCCACCTCCAAACACCCACATACCCAAGCTTTATTTAAAATATCATCCAAAACAAGCAGAAAGAATGGGCAATGGAATTGAAAATGCCAGACAGATGTGAATACAGACAGGAAAACTGAGTATGTTATAATGGCTGTAAGTATAGACAAGGCATACAGTCTATACAGTTTACAGTAAGGGAAGAAGAAGCTGGATGGAGAAAAAGGACAGAGTTCTCCGCAGGGGATTTCTTCCTGGGACTCTCTGGACTGGCACTCTGGTGTTCCTTTCGACATGCCTTGGTTTATGTTCAGGCCATTGAGTCAGACATCTTAAGGAGCGGTTTACATCCCCAGGCAAGCTAAGTAGAATTAATGCTTGTGTTCCCATGGGGACAGGGACTGATATTATGACTGCTATTATGTCTAGCTGTTTCATGGGCTATATAAAAAGAATAAGGGATTTGTGTGTCCTTCCATCTGCTGTCCTGCCATCTGTGAGTGCCATCACAGAGGTCTTTTAGAGGTTAAATGGAATTCACTGGACATATAAAACACCTCACTGGAGATAATATAATTCTATTTGACATTCCCATAGGGGAATTAGAGGGACAAGGATTATACAAAGTATTATTGGCAGTTTAATGTCAAATCTGGAAGAGGTAAATTAGGAACTGATTAGGTAACTACCAGCAACTTTGGCCCTCATGATTTTAAAACAGCACAAAAAACAGAGAGATTCATGGAATGCAGTATTTCTCTAAAAGATATCAAAGGTCATTGCAAACATGGGCTTTTATGCTAGAACTCAGACTTCAACAAATCTAAGAGCAAATCTAAAACTAGAAGGTACTTGGTAATTCCTTTCCTAGTAAAAGCACAGAACTGGTCATAGGAAAAGACATGCAAATCTGGATGTTTTTGTAAATACAATAATTTCAGTCATTTCTTATTTGTAAAATGTCTGTATTATTTTTTGATAACATGCATTGCCAAAGATGATAGATTTTTCACAGAGAAAAGCAATTGCTTCTTGACACAGACCAGTATTGGCATAGTTTGAATTTTAACATTATTCACAAAGTTTGAATGTATTTTGTTTTAAAATACATGAGGAAATGTAGTACCATGCTAATTCATTCCCTTCAGCAGATTTTTTTTGGGGAGGAGGCAATATTCTGAAGTAGCAGGAATAAATTAAATAATATGATTAATAAATTATGTAATTTTGTAGTTAGGACCTCTTTTTTTTCCACATTTCAATAATTTTAAAAACAATCTTTTCTATATGAGCCAGTTTAACTCAAGCACAGACTGCAGTGTAAATCTTAAGATATCATTGATCATGATACTGCCTGCACAGGTTTGATTTACTCTTCATCAATGGTTACATGCTCTGTAGAGTCTTTGCTGCCTTCAGTAGATTTTGTTTTTATTCATATAGCTGAGATCTCTAACACATAATTACTCTTCCTCTTGTTTTTCTTTTTTTCCTAGATTGAATGCTCAAGTATATCTGACTACTCAGAAAAAATTATCAAGGCCAACCACTTGGACAACAGTAAGGCATATATAAAAATAATTTCTTCAGGAGAAAGAGAAGATAACTCTTCCGCTTTTTCCGATTAATTTATGTTGTGTGGTTTATATGTAGTTGCACTTTTGCATAATTTACTTATGTAAATACAAAACTAAACACCTCATTCTAGGCACTACAACAGTTCCTCATGGGAGAAGTTACTTCTACATTTACTTCTAGGCTCACAAAGAACAGAAGCAAATAGGACTCATCAGCGGGCAGTTTGATTTAGCAAAGCAGACAGAAGACCCTGTATTAGAGCTGAACTTTTCAAATTAATTCTGCCATTTGAATTCCACCTTATCGCTTAAACAGAATTGAGACACACACACACTTACATTCAAATTGAAATAAGATTCAAAGCAAATAGTATTCCATATCAAGACAGATTTTTCACTAAGAGTTTCTTCTGACTTCCAACTTTAAAAAAAATATATTTTTTAAAAACCATATTGAAACACACACACTCACACACATGAAAATGTTCAATTCTCAGAATAACAGTATCATAAAAAACTTTTTTTTTTCTTGAAAGGAAAACTGTTGAAATTTCCAGGTATGTGGAAACACTTCAATTAAAAAAAAATACTAAAAATACCCGCAACCTACTGAAAACTCTTAACAAAAAATAATCTCCCAACAAGCTCTTTTTCATGTCTTCAGTCCTCCTCCAAATCACTGCACACAAGATATCTTTGTAACAACTTGAAAAATCAGGCTTTTTTTAACTGAGGCTGTGAGACAGTTCTTGTTTAAAAGTGCTCTTTGTGAAGAGCTTGCCTTTGCTGCAGGGCCACGCAGGTCATAGCTGGCTAGACTGTTTCATTTGCCCCCGCTTTTAGCTGTGTCTGCACTGGTGCTATGCTAGCACATGTGCAGGAATAGATTTCTGTTCTGGTTTAGATCTGCTCTAATTTTTATTGCTGTCACTGGCAGCTTCTGACTAACACGGAGCTGTCTGGGAGGAGAACTGATTGTACAGCATGCATATTCAAGTGGTGTGGTGTGAAAGAAACAGCAGTGATGCAGAATATAAGAGGCCAGCCAGTGTATGAACTTTTGGTTCAGAAAAAGAAGGAAGCAAAGAACCAGAAAATACTCTCCTCCATAGTAGTGATAAGGCACTGAGGTGTTGACCTCAGCTTGGTTATCCTGCACCTTTGGTGCAGAGCCTGGTGTATATTCCCAGAATGGCCTTTCATCAAATAATTACACAAACAGCATACCATAAATCAATTCACGTTTGGATTTCCAGCAACAGGAATTGTGTGTGAAGGAACCATTGTTAGAATAAATAAGAAGGATCCAGTGTGCTCCAGAGGTTGCAGAAGGTATTTATCTCTGCTTCCTCCTCCTGTTTCTCCAAGGAGCAAGTCCTTGGAAAAACTGTGGAGGAAGAAGCAGAGACCCCTCCTCTTTGGCAGCAGACTTGCCTGGACAGGTTCAGCAGTCTGTCTGACTGCAGTTTGGTCTCCAATATAAACAAATTACACAACTGAACTAACATTTACACTTACACACTTTACACTGACCCACAATCACTTTTATTTTAATGCAACCAGGTACTGAGCCAAAGGATCTTGTTGCTCATGGAAATTTTTCTTCCCTCCCCCCCCCCAGTTGTTTAGAGAAATGCAGAGTCAGCAAAAGGGGCTGAACCAAGAGAAAACCCACTGTTTCCAGAACAGATACAATACAGCTGGGGACAGCACAATCTGTTCCCACATGGTGCTTTATGAAGATGTTTCATCACAGTGAAGGGAGGTGGGAGGAACTTGTGCTGCTGCTGCTGCCTAACTGTTCTAGGTATAAACAGAGGGCTTCAAAGTCTGCAGGTGTGTCACTCTGGTAGCTGTCAACAGTGCTAAAATTCACTCCAAAAGGTCAGTGGCAGTGAAAGTTCTCAGGAGAAAAGAGAACTAAAGAGAACTCGTGGCTGGAGCTTATAGACATGAAGAGTCTTCAGTATTACAGCAGACTGTGAAAGGAAGGAGTTTAAAGAATGTGAAGGAGAAGAGAACTATGCTCTTTTCCAATCAGGTTGCTCTTACCAGCTGATACTTTGTGTTACCAGTCTGAATCAAGAGCGTTCCCAACTTCTTAGGGGGCCAGTCTGGATTAAAAGTTTTCTATGAAAGTAAAGTGGCCACATCTGGTTAGAGTAATACAAGTACTGCATGTATTTTGGAAAGATGAAACCTCATTTTCCCTGGGCTGAGCTCTAAAAATGACTCAACCTACACTTCCACTCTTAAATAGCTAACCTAGTTATAGCTAAATAAAAGTACCTTCATCTTCCTCAAACTGAGTGTTGACCACTTTCATGAATAAAAATTGCCATCATTAAAAATTGCCATTTTTTAAGAGTAATACAGTAATCTTAGCAATTAGTAATGGAAAGTAAGATATTCTCTACTCTATTACTGAATTTCAAGTGTATAAGTTACCTTGTCAAGGAAGAATCCAGAACCATGAGAGTTTACCCACTGCAACAAACAATATAAATAGCAGACAAACACAAGCTGAAAATTATTTGTCTAAAGAATTTGGAATACATTTGTAAATAGGAAATATATTTTAAAAAATGCAAGAATGATTGGTGAATGGTGTAGTGATCCTAAACCGAAATTATTTGTTACAACTGAACTAAATATGGACCAGCATTTAATTTTCCTTTAAGCAAAATATCTGTTCTAGTGTCAACCAGTTCTATTAATTGCTTGTTGATTTGCTTTTGCAGTGCATACCCAGTCCCCTGTAAGTAGTATACAGTATTGCCAGTAATTTAGTGTGCTGTGTTGTAATAGTGTCTTTGAGGATCTGGTATTCTACTCCACCAAACTTCTAGCAACCTTTTTAATTTCCTTGAAACTAATTTGGTGACAAAACACCTGACAGCAATGTTTTCCAGCAGTCACTTTAGATAACTGTGGAAAGTTATGCAAGTCTAAACTAGATAGAATATTCAGAGTGAGAATGCCAGTATGTTATAAAAGATTCAATCATGAAGCAGAAAGAAATGAAAAATTATTTTTCATAAGAGAACTGTGTACAAACTTTCTTGTTTGTGTACTGTCAGGCTAGATCTGACTTTCTCAGCTGAGTCAGCTCCCCAGAATTCATGGAAGAAATAAGCCTTAGTTTCCTTATTGTGAAGCCAGCATAATATGTTTGAAAACCAGATGAGAATTAGATCCTAGTTCCATAAATCTCTAATACCTCAGCGATGAGATCATGTTTAAAGGATTCTAGGTGGATTCTTTGCATTACTTGGTCAATGATCTAGAAATCTTCCAAATTCCAAAGGGAATGTAAAATGAGATCATGCAGGTAACCAGGTAAGGCCTGTTTTTCTGTTGTTTTTTATATATGAGTTTTATTTAGTTTGGGTTATGGTTTTTGTTGGGGTTTTTTTCCTTTTATACTGATACTAAAACTTCTGTTTATTATACTTAACTGCAAGTATTTTTAAAATAGTGTAAAATCCATTGAGTCACATGGAGTCACCCCTTATCTACAGGCATTTAAGAAGAGAATCATATTGAAAAGGTCAGCCTGACGTTCACCAGTAAGGAACTTAGTCAGGTGTTTTATTATGTGAAACATATTTCTTGGATTCTTTTTTCAGTAATCACAATATTTAAAGGTAAAGTGGAAGAAGTTGAATTACCTGTGGATAAAGTAGACATCATCATCAGCGAGTGGATGGGTTACTGTCTGTTCTATGAGTCAATGTTAAACACAGTCATCTTCGCACGAGACAAGTGGCTGGTAGGTGCTCTGCATGTCATACTCCTTGCTGGAGCAATCGTCATTTATTTTCTGACTACAAGCCTTCCCTTTCCTACTGTCACCATAACAAGACCCAGTTACATCTCCAAGTGCCATTTCTTAGGCTTTAATGAAAAGATTAACAATGGGAATCTCAGTGAAAGAGCTTTGCTTTTGATTAACTGCTGGTGAAATTCCTATAGACACTATCTAATGACATTGCCACAGGCTGCAAGAGTTGCTGAGATTAAAGCTGATGTGACAATCTGAAGGAAAACAATAAAGGCATGCAAGGGGTGCTTGTCTGGTTTTTGTATGTGCAGTTCAAAATGTGATGTCTTTGTCAGGTGAATAGATTACGAGATCCATTTCCCCACAATTCATCAACAGAAACCTGGAGGGCTAATGTTTCCAGACCGAGCTGCTTTGTACGTGGTAGCAATTGAAGACAGACAGTACAAGGACTTCAAAATTCACTGTGAGTAAACGCCTAACTGTAACCCCCCTTTTCTATGGTTATTTCCCTAAACTATTTGATTTATAGTGGCTTACTGTAATCTCTTCACTGGCAAAGTTTTGCAAAAGCCAAGAAATCATGCTGACCAGATCATGGCCAGAATTCCAATATAAACATGAACTCTCAGAAAACTCTAGTCTGGTGATAAATTCAGGAAACTTGCAGTAATTTAAAGTGCACAAAGGAAAGATGCATGAATAAATTGATGTAGACCTTGCTTAGAGTTATACTGATACCTCTACCTCTATTTTAAAATGTGGATTTTAGGAGATTTGTTTTGTTGTTGTTTTGATAAATACATCATCCCACATAACTGCCATTAAAATTGGTAATATTCTCTTGCCATCCAGATGCTGGTTTTTGTTTTTAAAATAACAAGAACAGAAAAATTAGTAAGATGCAAATGAATTCTAAATGTTAAGAAATAAGCCTAGAAAAAATATCTCACTAATAAGCTTGTCAAGGAAAAAAAAAAAGTAATGCTTTTTTAAAACACTTTATATGAGAATTTTTAAATCAAAAATAAAGATCAGAAATTTTCATTTTACTTTGATGTGAAAAAAAGTTCTAAACTTTTTTGTTTTACTTCATAGATGCATAAAATTGTCTTTTTCTTTACATTTAAAATGTTTGGGTTTTTTTTTCCTTGAAGTTTCATTGAATAACTGGTGCTGTTAGTGACCTCTACAGGTCCAGCCTCCTGCTCCAAGCAGGCCAGATTTCACAGTTAAAGCAGGTCACTCAGGGACCTGCCCTGCAGAGTCAAGAGATGGGGATTCCATAGCTTCTCTGGGCAGTTGTTCAAATGCTGAAGCACGCTCAGGAATAAACATGTTTCTGAATATCCAATCAGAATTTTCCTTGCTGAAACTTGCCTTCATTGTCCCTTGTCACCTGAAGGGAATCTGTCTTTTTCTTTGTTTCTGTAGCAGCAGATAGCAATTAGATCCTACCATTAGCCTTTGCTGTCCCAGGCTAAGCAAATCCAGTTTTCTTGGACACTTCTCATATCTTAGCATGTGGTTCACTTTCATCACCGCAAGGTCATACTCCTGGTTCATGTTCAACTTGTTGTCCCCCAGGTCACCCAAGTTTGGATTTATTTGGTCATAATAGTTTTGATGAAATAAGTAAGTTCTACATTATTTCACTCTTCTATTTTTTTTCTTTTTTGACTTTTATTTATTTTTCAGAGCTGGTCAATTTCACTTAAAGGCATTTTCCATTAAGGGGAAAAAAAAATCACAAAATTCCTAAGCATTTTTATTAATTAAGGATACATGCAAAAGCTTGGGTAAAACTAGTGGGTTCAATCAACCTTTAAATGAAAATGCCTAACTCCTCATTCCTTGCCTCTCAGCTCCTATCAGAAAAGAAAGTGTGGTGTTTCTGTAATCAAATTCAGTGCCAATACACAGAACTGCCAATGGGTCAAAACTGCCATTTTGGGTCAAAAGCAAGCCCAGTACAGTGAGGCAGTGCCAAGAAGTCTGTGTAGGTGCCAGGGAGAATTATATCTACTCCTCAAACACAGCCTAATTTTTCTTCTCAGTTATGTGATGACCTTGACAGCTAAATTCCTTACAGAATTTACAGATTCAAAAGGATGTATGAGGCATCCATTCTGTAAAGGAATCAAAGCCATTTTGGCCTAAAAACATCCCTTATGCCTTCATTCACCTTGCTTTTGAACCCTTTCCTTTCTAGGCCTTGAGCCTTTTTCTTTTCTCACAGACAATACACCTTTTTTCAACTCGTTTATTTTTTCATTGTTTAAAAAAAATGTTTTGGGTACTTTTTCTCTTCTAAAATGTTTTCCTTTAAGACACTTTCTTTTCTGATTTCACCTCTGATTTCCCTTCCCCCCTTACTTTTTATACCTCTGTGTCTTCTTCACTTATTTCCATCTCACTACCTACCTGCACCACCATCTTGTCTCTCTTTTCAGTTTATAAATCCTTGATGGTGTCTCCTTACATTTCAGTTTTTCACCTTTCTTTTTTCTCTCTTAAGGTGGATAGAGTCTTGCCTTCATATGAGATGCAGGGCTGAGCATTTCAAAGGGCACTAAAGAACCATCATACTGATTAAGAAATAATGCAATATGAGGTTTCTAAAAAAATCTGACTTCTGATTTCTCAAACGCCACAGAGTACTACTATAGTCAATTACTCTGATTTCCTGCAAAATGTGAAACATACAATTTTATCTTTTAATTCCTGCGACAGGTCTCTGTCTAATACAGACTGTGGCATATATTTCAAAGGCATCCCATGTAGGCTGAAGTACATCAAGTGATGGAGGCCCCAACAACTCTGTTAATAAATTGTTCCTCCAGGGTTTCCTAGTTAATCTTTTCTGTGTAACCTTGTAAAAACATATGGCTTCTATAAATATAATCTGAAGTTCCCACATGCTCACGATGCCTGAAGTGAAAGTTTTGATCACCAGCTCCCCTGAAATATTGAGAAACTCACAGCCCAATAAAGAGATAATTAAAGAACTGTTCATGGCCAGATTTGTTCCAATTTAGAAATACGCAGATTTTTTGCTCATACTACATTTTCAATCATAGTCCTCTGGGAACACCAGTAGCTCAAATGCTATGCTCTGAAAAAACAAGACATTTCAAACATGCTCACTATTGCTGTTTATCAGTTTACCTTGCTTGTGTTCAAACAATTTTTTAAAAAGTTCACCATATTCAGTTTAGACTTTCAGGTGGAGCACTGAATGGACCTTGACTTGTATGATTCATAAGACTAAGATTTCACTTTTTTTGGAGGTGTTGTTTCCATTTTGTTAAACAATCTTAAAAGCAAAGCCAGTGTACTTTTCAATGTTTCAATTTTTTAATGTTTTCATTTTGTTCAAGAAAAAAAAAGAAAACAAAACTCAGCAAGATAAGAAGCATTTATCAGAACAATCAGAAGAACGGTTCAAATATAGATCAGCATGGCTTTTAAACCTTTTAGAAAGGGGACATCTTGCTTTTTTGTCATGATGTACATGCAGAATAAAACTTGGATGCCCCAAATATTGAAACACACCTGTAATTCTACTCCTGTCAGTAATTCACTTGCTGAAACTAAGACTACTTAAATAATTAAAAAAGCATGCAAACTGCTGATTGAATAGCAATCTATATAAAAAGGAAATATTAACCAGAATGGATAGAAAAGGATAGAATAATCTTAGCAGCTATTCCCAAGTCTCAACCTGACATATTATATGATTTTGGGCAACACTCTCAAATGTCTAAAGCAACGAAAATCATCGACAAATCTCATATAACACAGTTTTGGGGACACCAAAAAACAAGGGCCACTTGTTCAAAGATGTACATTGAGGGGTTATTTTGCCACAACTGCATTATCTGTAAAATAGCAATGATGACATAGACAACTGGGGCAGGGAGCAAAGAGCTAAAGAGGAGAGCTGAAAGTTAGGGGATGGCAGAAATTCTTTCAAATGAAAGATGCTTTGAAAAACAAAAATTATTTTTATTATTACTGCTAATCTTTGACACATCCATTTGCATTGACAGGGTGGGAGAATGTGTACGGCTTTGACATGACCTGTATTAGGGATGTTGCCATGAAGGAGCCTTTGGTGGACATAGTAGATCCAAAGCAAGTGGTGACCAATGCCTGTTTAATAAAGGTTTGGTAATTCCAAATATACCTAATTATGAATGTTTACACCTAACTGTAGGATTCTTTGGAGACCTGCTGCTTATGTTTTACTACCAGCTTTGTATGCTTCTAACTAGCTGCAGAAGCATTCATCATAGAATGCTATCACATTAAGAAGGAAAATTGTGCAGTTTTAAATTAGTCAGTACTAGTAGGTTGCACATGCCCAATACTGTCACCTCAGCTAAGCATGAACATTGATACCCTGATCACTTGTGGAATACCCAAAAGCAAGATGCTCCTTGTGACTCTGTACTCATCTGGCTACTGCTAACTGTAACTTAAGACTCTTACAAATTATACATATGCAAATATTGGATAAATAGAGACATGGTGTATTTAGATATGAATTTTAGTTGCCTGTCTTCTTGTAAATAGAGGTTGGAAATTACTACTGGAATGCTGCTGAGGAGAAAGGGTAAATTAACTCTATTTGCAGTAAAAAAGACTGAAGCATCAGTTTCTGAATTGGTCAGCTCTGATGAAATAACTCTAATTTACTCCAGAGCATGAGATCAGAATTGGAACCTAATTTACTTGTATAACTTCCTCATTCTTAGCCTTATCCAGAATGTTACTATGTTCTCCCAGCGCAAACATCTGCAGCCAGAGGTTAGCTTGTACCCTGTTCCACATGTAAGACAGAATGGTCACTACTCCCTGTTCACAAGACCAGGTTAAGAATCCATAGCCTGCAGGAACACATGAAAGCTCTAAAATTCCTTCCATGTGAAACAATCCTCCTCATGCAGGACTACTCTCATGAATAAGGCTGTCCACATCAATAGCAGTGGTAGGGTCAGGTCCATGAATCCAAGAGTGTGCTCATTTATCCCGAAGACTCAGTTCTGATTTTTCCCTTTCACTTCTTGCCAGTAACAAACACAGCATTAAGTATTCCCATATGCAAGAAGGAAAGACGTATCTTCAGTCTGTAGAAACTTTACTGAAAGCAGGAAAAAGGAACAGAAGTAGAAACTCTGTGTGAGTACGTATGCATGCACAGCCTATCTGCACTGAGGGGAACACAAGATGGTTGTATCTGAAAACAGCCTGAGCCAGAGCAATTTAAAATTGCAATACACACAAAATAAACAGCTATTTAGACTGCATAAAATATGTCTGGAGAGTGAGAGATCAGGTGGCAAAATGGGTTGGCTTCTCTGGAATAAAAAGTTATAAAAGCTGCATGCCCTTAAATGAAGTGCAAATCTAACACTTTCTTTGAAGTCTTTCAAAGTCTTTCAAAGTCTGAAATCTAACACTTTCTTAGAAGGTCTTTGAAAGTAATTGGGTTTAAGAAGACAGACAAAATTTTTCAAACTGTTCCTATTCAGGTTTAATATTTAATTCTACACAGCCTGACATCTTTTGTCCATACACTGAATGGTGCTTTACCATGTAATGGCAGCTTGGGAGCAAAGCAGGTAATAACTACACAAGCAGAAACCACTCTCTGTTCCAGAATCTGTCCCTAATCTCACAAACTGGTCACTAAAAAAAGTGAAAATTGTCAATGAAAGGCAGGAAGGAGGGAGGCTTTTGTTCAGGCTAGCAATATGGAAGCAGGAAAAACTGATGCTGCATATCTTTTTTCAATTTAATGTACTTTTGCACGTGGTTTATTTATATAAAGAGCATTTCTTTGATCCTGAAAATATTTGTGAATTCAGAGAATATTAGCCTAAGAAAACATTTGAGAATAAACAAAGCAATAATGTTTAATTATTCAAATGTTTTATTACAGCATTTAAAGATGGCAAAGCTTATTCATATTAGATTCACAAAGGGATTTTTTTTAGGGGTGTATTCAACCCAAAACCAGCTAACTTAGGGTGCCTACCAGATGAGTCTGGGTTCCCTGTACGTTAGTCTGTAGATGAACTAGTCACTAGATGCATTCCTAACAGACCAGTCAGAGCCCTGTGCTTCTGCTGTTATTTCAATTCCCAATTTAGTTGCTCTGAATTGTTCTACAAAATCAGCAAAATAAGACATCAACCCCTGCATGCTATGTAACCATGACACTTATCTAGAATGCTGGAGACTTCAGTAAAATTTCCTCATTTGTACTCTTCAGGAATTGGATGTAACCCAAGTCTTGAACACTTCAAGGAACTCTACCCACTAAGCCACAGGTGCACGGGGGGTGGTGCATGCAGGGAATACAGCAGCATCTCTGTTGTGGAAGCAATTCCCCTTTGAATGATCTCTTAAAAATATCCCAGGGGCATAGGAATTTTCCTGGCAAGTAGGAGTCCTCTATTTAAATTCCAAACCAAATCAGCCAGGGAGGGTAGTGGAACCAAAGCATCTTCAAACCACCAGTCAATAACTGATCTCAGGAAAAGTGTACAAGCGTCCTTCTGAGGGCCCACTGCTTTCAGTAACATTGCCTGAAAAAATGGAAAAGTTTGTTTCAAACTCAGTAAAACAGTTGTGTTTTTTTCTCTGATTCCCTTGCATATTAGAGAAATACAAATGGGTTTGGGTTGACCCAAAACTTCTTCTCCATGTTAATTTTGATTTGGTGTCAGTACCAGAGACTACAATAACATAAATCAATTCTTCACACAGCTGTAGAAAAACCTGCAATAAGAGAGTGGCAAAAACTCACAAAACCAAACAAGAATGAAGACCATGCCACATCCAGTTTATAATAAAAAATACTGTTGGACTTTCCTGAATATCCTCCCCTATCTAGCCACAGAGAAAGAACAAAAAAAAAAAAGAAAGAAATCTACTTCTGTGCTCCCATTTGTCCTACACTTTCCAGGAACAGTTTAAAGCTCCTGCAGGTCACACACCACTTTAAGATTACACAGTTTAATGCTATTTAAAGCACAAACTGCCTTCCTTGAACAAAAAAAAATATGCAACATTCTTGTTCATCAGAGAACATAGCATAATAGAAAAAAACCATTGACCTATATGCTCAAATATCCAGTTCTTTGAGAAATTTCCGCTGTTTGGAAATATCATGATTCACCTGTATGAAGCCTTATTTCAAAGGACCTGCAGTATTTTCTGCAAAAAGGTACTGTTGCTCAGAGAGATCCAGCCACACAGGTGAGGCACTTGTCTTGAGCTCTGATGAGTCCCACATTCTTCTCCCATAGTAATCTTGACCCATGAGGTTTAGGACAAGGCATTCCTCATGAGATTTTTCTCTTGCTCCACTGCATCTTCAGTGAACTCCCTAATCACATTCCTTTCTCCCAGCTTCTCCTAAAGTAAAGCAAGAGGCACCTATGCCACTCATTTTCCATCTTTCTTCAAACACTGCTCTTTTTTTTCTCATTTTTCTTCTCTACTGTTTTCTCCACATGAAAATCTCCCTTCCCTTTCCTAAGTGACTTTCCCTGTCTCTCTTTCCTTTCCAACAGTTCTCCCCACAGTCTTTCCTTTCAGCATCCTCAGATTTAACTCCGCCTATTCCCCCCACCCCCAAAAAAACCCCAAACCCAAACAACACCCTAGTAATTTTCAGGCATTTCCTTCTGTGCAAACAGGAATAGGTGGCAGAAGAGGGGCCCTGGCAGGAGGCTGAGGTCTCTGTATCTAGAAGCCATAGCTACACTTGCTTCCCTGTTATTTCATCTAATAGAAAATGAACATATGCTGCAGTATCTAGTCAAAACAATCTCAGATACTTCAGTCTTCCTTTCACTGCTCCCCCGAAACACCCAGAATTTAATATTTCTTCTCTCCCCACATTAATACTGTTAGTTCTCTGCACTCTAAAAAAAAAAAAAAAAAGAAAAAAGAAAAATAATTTTCTTTTGGAAAAGTGCATGTGTTTTGGGGGCTGACTATTGCATTCAGTGCTCCCCTCACATCTGTATGCATGTGTGCAACTGACAG
Organism: Aptenodytes forsteri; assembly: GCF_000699145.1. Classification (NCBI taxonomy): domain Eukaryota; kingdom Metazoa; phylum Chordata; class Aves; order Sphenisciformes; family Spheniscidae; genus Aptenodytes; species Aptenodytes forsteri. Next base: position 158,020 of record NW_008794491.1, read on the forward strand.
TATAGGTCATTTTCTCAGTGCTTGTCAGAAAATAGGGTTTGGCCCTTTCTCCTTTCCCTAGCAATTAATTTTACTTCTCAGCCTTCAAATCACTTCTCTAGCCATCAATTCTTTCCTGAAGCTGGCAATATCGCTTGTACCAATGCTGCCTGTACTCCAACTTCTACACCAGTTCAGCACCTTTACCTGCTTTGATTAGGACTGCCTTCACCATCACATCCTATGTTGGGATGACCACTTCCCTCTTTGTCCAAACCAAGACAGCTGGTGCAACGGGAGGGGGGGGGGGGGGACCCCCCCCCCCCACCCCGGCTTGCAAAGGGTCTGGGCATGGCAGAGCAACCGCTGCAGCTCCCAGACCCGCCACCCCAAATCCAAAAACAAACAAACAAAAACCCCCACCAAAACCAGACATTCACTGACATTTGAATCTTTAACTTATCTTCATGCTTACACAATCCTAGCTGAGTAGGCTGACTGGCTGGGAAGGGGATGAGAAAAGAGGTGCAGTGGCACTCTAGAAGCAACCTTAATTAGGATTCGCATAAGGAAACGGGTCAGGCAGCAAGTCAACATTTTTTCCCATCAGCAAACCTGACTCAGGGTTGTTTCTCTCATTACTTAGGTTGCCTTCAGCTAGTGATAGGGTGTTGGGTGATACCATTCAAACAAGAAATACATACAGCTAGCAACACCGCATCTCAACCTCACTGTCATCATCCCTGTGATTCTAAATGATCTTCTTTACATCATTTGCTCAGTCCTAAAGCAATTTGTGCCACAGGACAGCCCAGGAACCATTCTTTATGCAATGAATGTAAAAACTGGACCTCTAACTGTCTCTGCAACAGGGACATGTAGCATGGGATGTCTCATGGTCTTTCATGCAGTCAGCCACAGTCTGGACCTCTTTATTTAGCTGATAATTCTGACACTTTTATTGTTGCTCAGCTTAACACATTTTATTTTTTTAGTATAATTAAGAGCTGTATTTTGATCAGATCACTGCTTAACTATGCCCATTTTGTTGTTGTTTTTGAAATCTGAATGAAATATGGTAAATCATGACTTTTCCACTTATTTTATGCAAAGATAGCATTTGTCATCTGTGCTGTTAGCTGCAATTAATGTTCAATGAGCAGTGACATTTAATATAGGAATATATAGTAGCCAGAGTACGATTCAAAGACATCACCAAAACATGATCAGGCCAGTTTCAAAACTATATTAATTAATAAAAAACCCCACATTTGTCTCATATCTTGCATAGTAAAAAAAGCATGTTTCTGTCCTTAAAAAAATGACTGCAATAGTGACCACCATTTTATCCAGCACATCTGTTCAATATTTCTGAGACATTTCCACTAACTTCTCTAATAAAAATATTTCTTACTGCTTTTGATTCCACTTTACCCTGCAGAGCCAACACAGCTTAGAGAGAGGGAGCTAAATCCCTTTCATGTGCCTCATCATCGGACTTAATTCACAACTGCCCCACAGTGATACCACTAAAAAGCCACCAAAAATTACAGAAATCTGCACCTATCACCCACCAGTCCAGTCTAGCTTGTCAAAGCAAATTTTGCAGGCTGCTATGGAAGTCAGCCAGAAGACTTCAGAAATTCTTATTCCTAGTATGCTTTTTTCTTTTTATCTCCTCTTGAGAAAAAAAAATACATTTTAAGGCTATCACAGCTTTAAATGACCACTTATAAGCATGGGTCACTTATAACCACTAGTGACTCAGGGTGCCATTGCAATGTAGTAGAATAATTTTTGTTATGGTTAAGTTATTCTTGAACAGTATTGCTAATCAGACAGGCCAAAACTATGGCTTGCTTAAATCATCTCACCATAAGTTTTCTAAGTCTCAGAAACACATGATATGTGGTCCATGGAAAGACCTCAGTAACTGAAATATAGCTGCATCTTTTGATGTCTATTGTTGCAGAGTTCTCTTAGGTTATAGAATGCATTGCTAAAAGAGCCCTCTAAGAGCCTCTGTTCTAGACTCTGCTCTCCATTTCTGCACTGTGAGTCTGAAGTGAAGCTGGTGAGGTCAGTGATATGATTCCTGGCTTACGCTGGTAGAGGAAATTTGGATTTCTGCCTACAAAGCTTCTATTTCTCTGTATGAATGAACAGTTTTGTTGTTAATACTGTCTTTCTGAATAAAAGATAAAAATATTTTGGGGGTATCTGGCTCTTGCCACATATGCCTTGACAAGGACAATAAGGACAGTGAAGCCAGATACATTTAGGAGGATATCAGAAAGTACACTGATAGGAAACATTTCTCATAGCATTAGAATACAATTAATAGTATTTCAGACTTAGTATCCTCCCTATCATGACTATGAGTTTTGGAAACAACCCAGATAAAAGCAATACCTAGCTGGGAAAATCAGATCCATCTAAAACACTCAGTTTAAGCCTTGAACAGTGAGATTTAAGTACTGATGGAAATAAGCAATCTTGGAGACTACATCATTGCTCCCAACTACTGCAATCAAGCCATAGTACAATTTATATGATTTGCTTCTGTCTAGTTCAAGAGTAAGATCCCTGCGCTTACTATTTGGGATTGGTTATCTGACACAGGACTAGAAAGCATTATCAGCAAAAAGCAGACCCCTGTCGTGCCTCAGATGTTTTCACTGCTTGACACAGTCAAAGCACATTCCCTTCCAGAGATGCTCAAACAAATCAGAAGTTTATTTTTATTAAAAACCCAACTCTGCCATCTTTCCTCATGCTGACAGTCCCTGATGATGAAAGGTCTTAGAACTGGTACTTATATCTCCATTTCAACATCCATTGTGCCTATATTTGTCAAAGCACGTTTTTACCTTGATTTCCTCCAGCTCCTGCAGCCCCTCCCTGCCATTCCCAAGGACACACACTCTTCTGTGAATGGTCTCTCTTATCACACTCTGTCAACTTAGTCAGATAACTGGATCATTTGCTGATGATTCAATATATTCAAATGTACCATTGATTTCTTACAGTGTTAAAGGGCTGCCAGTTGTCTTTGTTGCTGATCATTAAATAAAATGCTTCAGTACATCACTTAACACTTACCTTAGAGTCACAGACATCTGCACGTAAATGTCTTTTTCTTTCTCCTCAAAACAGGAAGTAGATATTTATACAGTGAAGACTGAAGAATTGGCATTTACTTCTGCATTTTGCCTCCAAATTCAGCGTAATGATTACATTCATGCCTTGGTCACCTATTTTAATATTGAATTTACAAAGTGCCACAAGAAGATGGGATTTTCTACAGGTAATCTGTATTTCTTTTAATTTCATTTCTATTGCTATCAGTATATCAGTGCTACTGGTCAGATGAAGGTTTACTGTACCACCAGGTTTGAATTTCAGCGATAAAATTATTGTCACTTTGGGGTAGGTGAGCAGGATGGGGAAAGGACAACTGCTTGTAGGAATTCTGCAAAAACAGAGGCAGGATCTCACAATGGCTACCAAGCTTAGAGCTCAGCAGGAATTATGACCCAGGAGTTTATGCCCATCACCAGTTATATCTAAATCCTGTGTCAAGTTCCTCAGATTAGACAGGGAATTGTTGGCTCAGTGAGAGATAGCAGCTCTGCATCCTAGTTTCCCCCAAATCCGAAACGCAACAAAAGCTCTTGTTTGTCTCAGCGTCTAGAACAAAACCATTGTTTTTTTCCAAGATATAACCACACACATACTGCTTATGTAAATAAGCTCTAACAACCCAAATGTGAAACTCTACCTTGGTGAGCAGATATTTAAAGGAATAACTCCATTCCTGTCAGGCATCGTTTACCAGAGTGAATGAACCAGCCAGTGTTGCAAAAAATGTAAAAACCTCATGACTGTTTTAATGACAAGAAAAACAAATTACAGTTGGTACTGGCTGCAGTTAGCACCATTACACAACTCAAACAGGTGTAAATGGGACCTGATGTAAGTTAAATATGATTAGAAATCTCTTTTCTCCCTTCACAGGAGCTCTCAACCCTTTACATTAGATTCAAAGCTCAAAGTACTTTGTTAAAATACTTATTTATATTTGATTCTAGAGGTATAATCATATGGATGATGTTATTTGGTACCTCATATTCTTATGTTTTTCAGCAACCGTGTTTCCCTGGTCATTCTATAAATGTGTTATACTATAGTATTTCCCACACCATAGTAGGCATCAGTATGTGCTGAGAAACAAAGTGTAGCTAAGGAGACATGAACAATCTATGAGACACTGCAGTGCTATCCTGAAGTGCTAATATTTCTGGGTTCATGCTGAACAAAATTATCTAAGGTGGAAAACACTTTAGGATTTAGGCATTTGTTTTTTCCACAGAAAAAAACAAATTCTGCTGTTTTTTCAGTGGAAGGCAGCCCATTAATCTTTTCTAAAAGGTAATATAGTCAAACCTCCAGTTTTCTGTAAAAAATAGCTTTGAATGAAGGGTTACTGTGTTGTGATGTTAACCGAAACCTACCCTAGTAAAGGAGGTCTACTTATATTGCCAGAACTACGTGAAAGGTCTTTTATATCATTGAGAATGTGGCTTCATCTTCAAAGGAATGATGGAATGTGTTTATGGTTTATGTGTGCATATGAACATACATGTTTTAAGAAACATCCGTTGAATAGATTTGATGATTAATGTTTTCCAGTCAAATGTGTCCCATCAGCAAATCTGGCCCTCAAACCCAGCCATTCTTTTCTTGACACTCAGACATCCCAGTGAACAGGCGTCAAAAGTGGCAAGGAAAAGGACCCATTAAGTTATTGCAAGGAGTTGCTTGTCTGCAGAGTAGACATGGTAACATAGACATGCTCCAGTATCAGTATAGCAAAAGGTGGCTGGGATAAGGACTTTCTTGACTCTTCTTGCCTCTTGGGTGTATGGAATAAAGAGGGCTCACTCAGGCACTTAGACAGAAAATGTTCTGCAAGACCACCACAGGTGGGCTTAGCTTCCCTTAGCACATAGGAAGTGAGAACTTGAGGAAGGAGAGAGGTTAAATAGTATTAGGGAGAAGAGGCTACATTTGGACAAAAGCCTAGGGCAGATACCAAGTTTGTCATAGTGTTTTTCTTACAGAGAGGTTTTTGCAGACCCACCTCAACTTGCAAATATAAGTACAAGGTATTTTGTGCCTACCTGTCATAAAAAAGAGGGGAAAGGACTCACGATCTCCAATATTTCTGAACCTCTATCAAGAACAGGGTTCATCAGCAGTGCCTGAAAACCTGGCTTCTCTAAACTATCTGTAGCTCCCACAGGCTGCTACTTCAGAGGTTCTGAATGCTTAGTCATACACTCCCATGCTAGGATCCTTTCAGCTTTGATGACTTGCCCTTTCTCATCAGCCTTTCTGCAACTAGATCTCTTAGCTGCTGGTGGCTCAGCCTCCTTGGAAGCTTGCTTGGAGAGGCTTCCTATGTCTCCAAATTTTGTCTCCTGTCACTTGGCAAATGCTACATTTCTCCTATTGAATGCTTTTCTTTACTTTACTGCCAATTCTCTGAACATCTTACTTCAGTAACTAACTTCTCCAGCAGGCTGTATGGCCAAATAAAAAAGGTTGGATGTCATTGCATTCAAATGAGGAAGAGCTGCTAGCCAGATATCCATGCAAAGTCAAATTCTTAAGGTTTTCACGTCCATGCTCAAGTTGTTTGTGTGTTTTTGACAAGGCCTTCTTCTAAAACCAAAGTTCACTCTGGCCTTCTTTGATGCAAATGAGGCTACAGCCATATCACCAATTATAGCAGATCTAGGGACCACTCTGAAGCCTGTGGGAACCAATTAGTTGTGTCTCCTCTGCACAGTACTTGGTCCAGGGTTTCCTCTGGGTCCAATGTGGTGCTCCTCTGATTGCACTAAGACAAGTACTATTTATGTGGAGGGGTTAATTGTTATTCAAAGTATCTAAAATAATGGGAGAGGTGCCTTGCAGCCATTGGAGAAGTAGGGTTTTTATACCATGAAACTGATAGTACACGAGTTGTGCCTCAAGGTATGCCATCAGGACTACAGAACCTTAAACAAGTCCATAGGACCAGACAGGAGGCATCCAAGCATGGTGAGGGTGCTGGTCAATGTCATTGTAAGGCTACCCTCTAACATCTTTAAAAGGTCATGGTGATGGGGGAAGGTTCTTGATGATTAGAAAAAGGCAGCTATCGCATCCATCTTCAAGAAGTGCAGTAAGCAGGATCCATGGAACTACAGGCCAGTCAGCCTTACCTCAGTTCCTGCGAAGGTTATGACACAAATCCACCTGGAAACTATTTCCAGCTATATGAAGGACAAGAAGGTGATTGAGAACAGCTAGCATGGATTTACCAAAGCCAATTATATATAAAAAAGATGGCAGCTTATAAAAAAGATGGCGGTAAACTTTTTAGCAGGGCCTGTTGTGACAGGACAAGGGGGAATGGCTTTAAACTAAAGGGGGGTAGATATAGACTAGATATAAGGAAGGAATTTTTTACACTGAGGGTGGTGAAACTGGAACAGGTTGCCCAGAGAGATGGTGGATGCCCCATCCCTGGAAACATTCAAGGTCAGGTTGGACGGGGCTCTGAGCAACCTGATCTAGTTGAAGATGTTCCTGCCCATGACAGAGGGGGTTGGACTAGATGACCTTTAGAGGTCCCTTCCAACCCAAGCTATTCTATGATTCTATAATTATACCTGACCAACCTGATTGCCTTCTAGACGACTAGCTGTGTGGATGAGGGAAGATCAGTGGCTGTTGTATACCTTGACTTTAGCAAGGCCTTTTATACAATCTTGCATAGCATCCTTACAGCTATATTGGTGAGATACAGACTGGATAAGTGAACAATAACATGGGTGAAAAATTGGCTCAAAATGTGTCAGTCAGCAAAGTCAAACCAGAGGCCAGTTATTAGTAGCATCCCACAGGTGACCAACAGTGAGGTCAATATTGTTCCACATCTTTATTAACGACGTGGATGATGGGATAGAGTGCACTCTCAGCAAATTTGTTGATGATCCCAAACTGGGAGGAGCATAGGCTGGAGAGAAAGGGCTGCTATTTAGAGAGACCTACACAGGTTAAAAATGGGCTGATGAGAACCTTATAAAGTTCAGCAATGCCAAATGCTAAGTCCTGCAGCTGGGGCCAAACAACTCCAAGTTGCTTGGGCCAACTGGATAGAAATCAGCTTTGTTGGAAAAGACTCTTGGATTCTGGTGAGCAACAAACTAAACAAGAGTCAGAAGTATGCCTTTGCAGCAAATCTGGCCAATCATCCTGACCTGTATTAGCATGAGTGTAAACAGGAGGTTGAGGGAAGTGGTTCTCTGCCTCTATTCAGCACATCATGATAAGGTAGGTGCGGAAAAAGTTACTCCATGAAAAGGCCATTTGGCCTTCTGTAACTGAAGGAATAGACACCACTGTCTATAAGACTGGTCTGGATTCTCAGCTAGTGTCTGCTGGCAAAGCTCTACTGAATTCAGTAAAATATCCAAGTTTGTAGGACATGAGGAAGTGCCACTTCATTGATATGTCATTTTTTTAATTATGAAGAAAATAAGTGTGTGATTTGGAGTAGACTTGAAGACCTGTGCTTACATTCCACACACACACCTTGTTCATGGAGCACAAGTTTCCAGATATGTCAGGCTTTTCTAAGGAAGATAGCTCTGCCTAAGGGCATGTGCACATGTACATGTGTGTGTATAAGAAAGCAGTTATGATTTAAAATATAAGTTCCGTTTAGTTTTGGTCTAACATGTTTTCAGTTAGAAATTTTACAGGGGCATGTCCAAATGGAAAACAAACAGATTCTGGATCTGAACTCCTGCAAGATGTCTCCATTTTGCAATTGAGATTAACAGTCATAAGACTGTCTAGATGCATAGCCAGAAATTATCTGGTAAAATACTTTTTCTTTGGAAGATATCAGTTTGCCAACACAGTTTCTGACACGTGTGTTTATATCAGTCTTCTGATTCTAGAATTTTGGAAAAAAAGAACTGTTAAAAATTCCTGTCCTGTCAGTTTTTTTAAAAAAGCTTCATTATTTCCCCAGTCACAAACAATTTCTAAAGCCAAATATTTTTTTGAAACATTGATGCTGAAATGAAATGAGATTATTGTTTATTAAACAGTGTTAAGATATTACTAGCATGATTCAATACAGTGGGCCCATGTCTGCATCAAAAAAGTGACGGGGGAAACAAATGGAAGAAAAATAAGTTTATCAGGGGCTTTTTTGCCAGGTCAGGAAGTCTCTGAACTTGTACAGCTATTCTTAGATTCCTTGCTCTTAACTGCAAGAATGCTAGGAAAAAGGAGTAACCAATGCAAGTCCATTAGGCACTGCTCAAAGAGTTGAATTTAAAACAGAAATAAAAACAAATAAGTAAAATAAAAAACTGAAATAGCAGAAGGTCATCAAAGTGATTCTGTTAAGCAAGACTAGAAATTAATTTAGACCAGTATCCATCTCTGGCAAATTGCCCATAGCATATGCCTTTAAAAAGTCCAAAAACAGGTCAAGGTGCAAGTGCCCTTTCCCCAGCTGTATCCTCCTGGAAACTATAAAATCTGCTGTTCCAGGATCATGAGTCAAAGGTTTCATCTGTGTCATTGTGATTAATAGTTTTCGGTGAACCTTTCTTTCATGGTTTTGTGTAATTGTTTTTTGAACTAATTTAGACTTCTGACTTTCAAAGCACTTAGTGGTAGAGATTTCCCCAATTTGAATGTGTGTGGGTTGAAAGGAAAGCATCAAAAAAGTGCCTATCATGCCCAGTAACCCCCTTTGTGGAATCCTTCTTGCTGGGTGTGATTCATATCTAACATAGTCCAGTAAAAATCAGAAGACAACCCACTGATAGTCAAGAGAATCGTGTTGTTGTAAAGCATGTTTGCTAATATAGTATATAAGTTAAAGCATTCTATGAGAAGAAAGGCTTTTTTCAATTGTTCCCAAGTCTTAATTTGATTTGTAAGACAAAGATGAAATTTCTATAAATAACACCTATATATTTTTTAGCACCTGATGCTCCCTATACTCACTGGAAGCAAACTGTCTTCTACTTAGAGGACTATTTAACTGTGAGACGAGGAGAAGAAATCTATGGGACTATATCCATGAAACCAAATGCAAAAAATGTGGTGAGTGAGCATCACTGATTCTAATTCCAACTCTATTGATCACAAACTATAATCAACAGTAAATAAAATGCATATAAGTAAAACAATGAGCATGCTAAAGGCTCTAAATTCATGTTTATTAGTAAGAGCTCTAGTCACAGCTTCACCAAAGCTGGTGACAGCAATGATAATGCAGTGCTAATGTTACAGAACTCAGCCTGCAAACAAGCTAGCATGGGAAGGAAGAAATTATTCGAGTACATCACCAAGTCAGCTGCCCTCTTCAATCAGCTTGGCTCACATTTTGTGACACAAGTAGGCAAGGGTTTCTTCATACTGTCACTGAAATTAGTGTTAAGATCCCTTTCACCAACACAGGATGATCAAGAGTAAGTACTTCAGTTCCACATCTATAGCCAGATTTCCCAATCAGTGCCCAAGAACTCAACTCTAGGAAATTAAGTAACAGATTTCACCTGAACATCTGTATGAACTTACTGATCAAATGTACTTGAACTCACTAATCAAGTGATGTGGTTTAAAAATTGTGCCTTTCCACAGAAAATACAGATGTCTTATTTAAGACTAAAGCTAAAGCATGATAGATATCACACTATCATGACTGGTGAAAACTTCCTCAGTTTCTCTGCTATGGGCTGAGTGCTTCTTTTAACTTATAAGGAGACTATGAGACATGGTCTGATGGACAACCCATGCCTGTATAGAAGAGCAAGACATGAGAAGTACAGCTTCTGGGAGAAACAGTTGCACCATTTTCTGCCAAAAACCTTGAGCAGAATCTCTTCATTTTCTATTGCAACATACAGCCATTAAAATAACCTGGTTATAATCTGCCCATGCAGTTGTTGTAATTGTTGAAATACTGCATTTATTGACTGCAGCAAATCTTAACTTTTCATTGCCTTCCTTTTTTGCATTACTTTTCCTTTTTTGTACCAAATACAGATTGGATATGGTTTTCATAGTATTGTTGATACAGGGGAAGAAATAAACACAAAATAAACTTGGCATTAAAACAAACACATTCACTCCTGAAGCTACCGCTTGCTGTGAAAGTAGAGGAAAATAGTCTGTTTCCCACCTTTATGTTGTCCTTGAGAGACTGGAACATTTTCTTTTGGGTTGAATGTATCAATTTTCTGTTGAGGGAAAAATGAAGAAAATATTTCAAATTTGTTTGCACAGCAGTAAGCACCTGAATGCAGATTTAGGTGCTAAAATTAATGTGTTCTTGATAGTTATCATGAGACAGAGAGACCACCTTGGTTCAAAAGGATTTGTTAGTGCTTTGTTCTTCTGAAACATGAAGCGTTTCAAAAGCTTGTAGAGAGACAGCTTCATTTTGTAGGGCTATGTAGTGCCTCTTTCGAAAAAAACATGTCATTATAAGATAAAGAATGACTAAGGGCTTCTCTACAATGGGAATTTTACTACATCTATCCTGGAATAACGCCTAGTGTGAAAGCCCTTTACCCTAGATTAAGAGCATCTCAATGGGGGAATACCCTTAAAAATTGTTACAGAATACATATGATAGCACAGCATTTCAGAAGTTTCCTAGTTGTAACCAGGACAGTAAATCAGCCTTAAGAAGAATACACAAATATGCCCTAGACATAGATTGTATGGTGAATGCTATTACACACCCTTTTTCAGTGTTAGCAACATTTAAAAACAAAAGAAGTTAGAAACCACAGTAGGTACTTTTGAATTTGCAGGTCTTTTCAACCCAAGCAATGATAACTGAATTAATACACTAAACTTACGGTCTTACTTACATGTTACATTTAAATCTTTTTACAGCGTGACCTGGATTTCACAGTAGATTTGGATTTTAAAGGACAGCTATGTGAAATGTCAGTATCTAATGACTACAAAATGCGCTAGCAAGAAACCTTTCAGAGAGATGAAAAGGAGAATTTCAAGTCCTGAACTGCTGAACTTCAAGCTAGGAACAACTGTTCACAAGATTATCATATTAAATACTAGAATGTTTACTCTGATGGAAAGTGGTAACCTGATCCTTCTTGCAGATAGTACAGGGGGCTGGGATCCCACTGTGAATGTACAGTATACAGAACTGTAGCTTTTGTCAAACATATAGGAAAAATAAGCAACAGTCTTGAGTGTTCTGGTTGACTTTAGGATGGCAGAAGATGCATATACAAATTGTACTACTTACTGTGAATTTCTGGTTCTTCCAAGCTTTGCATGTTAAAGATGATTAGGGCAGTTTTCTCACTATGAAAGACCACTACAGCACATTACTGTGATAGTATTACTGGAATTATATTAAATATAAATGAATATATATATTGTACATGAGAAAAAACTGTCATTTCATAATAGGAATTTGTTTTGTGATTATTTAATTCTCATTATGCAGTTATGGAAAAATAATGATGTTACCTCTGGCACTACTCTAGGCAGTGATATATTCCATTAACTGTCCAAAGTTATAGCTTTGGTAAATATTCCATGCAAAGTGTAGATAAGAGCTGGGCATTTACAGAAAGTTCAACAACAATCTTTTTGAATGTCCTCTGGAAAATGTGGACCATTAGTTTTAAAATTCACCTTCACAACTGGATGTCTGTCAGAGCTTTAAAAAACATCAGCTTTTTATCCTTGAAAATAATCTGTGGTGAGTTTTTATAGCTGGATTTTGCATGAGAACTTCTGAAATCAGACACCTACTATTTAAATGTGATGAATGCAAAGTCTCTGAAATGGAGGGTGATTCATGTTTCTTGGCCATGCCATATTTCAGTTCTTTGCAAGATTCTTAATACAAAATAATTTTCAAAAAAATAGGAATTAGTGTTTCCTTTTGGTGATGTTTTAGATAAGTTTTAAATTGCAAATACTATTCTCAAGAGTGCAGTGATTTGCAGGAACAAGCTTATGTCTTTAAAAAAATGTCTATGGCTTCTGATATTACTAAGATGTCTGTAGCTTCCCCATCCCCTTACACCCCTTGCTTTTCTTACAATATCTCCTGCTTATAGTTAAAATATTAACTGCTTACAACTCTTCATGTCTTTTTACTATATGAATGTTGACCATTTAATCACATGTAATTCATCAAAAACTGTGTCATCGGTCCTATCTACCCATTTTCCAGTCTGTCTGGCATTAGGCACTAAATCATGTTTCATCATGTATTGGATGAGATTGACTAGTTTTTTGCCTAAAAATCTTTTTAATCACCTGCAAATAAAGCATACTTGAAGATGTATTTTGCCAGTCTTTGTCAACTTTTCACTTTTTAGAAACCTATTTCTATTGTTTTTCCCTTCACAAAAACTGTACAGTGCCTCCATTTTCTTATGGTCTAAAGGTTATGGTCTAGGGATTGTATCACATGGTATCTATGTAGAATGAAATTAAACTGTAATTCAGTAGTAAAAGATACTGTTTGCAGTGTAGTTCATCACTGTTGTTTTAAAGCACTTTTCTTTCATTTTCTTGGAATGAGGATGAACAATTTTCCTCACAAAATGACTAGGATTTTATCTGTCAAATATTGCTGTAATTTTCAAAGGATCATTTCATAGCTAGATCAGCTACTCTTTCAGTAATGGCTTGGACCAGAAAAATGCTAGAAGTCCCTTTCTACTAACACTTCTGTGATTCTAGGACTTTAAGGTAAGGAATTCTACCAGATTTTCTCTCAGCGCCCTCCATTTATATAAAGATACTCAGACAATGTTTTCTTCTTCTCCTTTGCCAGTGATCACTGAGCTGACTGTAACTGAAAGAGGAAAGACTCTTGCTTTGTTTGTCTAACACTTTGACAGCACTTCAAACCATCCACTTGTCTTGCCCACTGCATGAATCTTTAATATCTTTAATATCAAAAGAATAATAAAGAAGAAAAAAAACCAAACCCACCTTGTTTAAAAAAAGAAAAGACAAATCACACACACACAAAAAAGAGAATTCACAAAGGTCTGCCTACCTTTACTGAGAATGTGTCATTTTTGCCTGACAGAAAACATTGGAGAAGAAGCAGCAAAGAAAGCTTGAATAGAACAGCTCATTAACCAGTTTGAGAGGTATTTTAAGCACTGCTGTGTAGTGCCCTTTCTGCTCATCTTTCACCTAATGGCAGTGAAATGTAGGTCTCTCTTCAACAGTGGCCACCTTGCCTTCTTACTACAAGTGCCCATTCACTTAAGTTTTGCAAGATTAAGTCCTTGCTGATATTGTTCATGGCACAGTTCTGGGGTGATGACCAGACTTCAGTCACATTCACCCTGTGGAAACTGGCTTGTGCTTTTCTTCACATCAAAAGCGTATCACATATTTCTCCATCACATAAAGAACTGGGAGTGCCTACTGCAGTGCTGAGTATCTTCAAATCACAGTAATCAAAAAGAAAATTTAGGCTTCCAAGGCCATTATAGGTGTTACCTACCACTAAGGTTTTGAAAGCATCAATGAGTTCAGCATACATAGGATCTGTTAGGTCAGCATTAGTGAAATAGATATGCAAAGAGCTTGCAGGCCAGGTGCAATCGGCTGATAGGCTTTCCTCAACAATCCAACAAGTCTGGGTAACTACCACAGAGTCTGAACCTAATATTCTCAAGGCTTGAACAAGAAGGTCTATCATGGACTCCAGGGTTGAACGCAAGCCACTGATATTCAACGCTTTGCATTAAAATACTAATGACAAAATCACTGTTGACGCCTGAAACAGACATATGTCTAAAGCTTTTCTTTTCCTTCCCACTGACAGGAAAAGAAGATCATGAGCTAAGGACGGAGCATGAGAAAGAAATTGAAATACAGTATTTGCACAAAAGACTGTCCCTGATGAGTAACAAATATAGCACTGGAGAAAAGAGAAAGCAGGTCACTTCTGCCTTGACTCTAATTTTAAGGCAAAAGTATTAAAAAATCTTCTCGGGGATTGTCCTGTCACTTGAAACACAAAGGAGCATCCAAAAAAGCTAGATACTGAGCATGTCTTTAAAAGGCATAGTGTGCAATTAACACTTGCAGTGCTTGTAGGATTAGGGAGGTAGTCCCTAATGTTAAGAGGGACACTCTGTGTTCCCAAGGTTCTCTACAGAACAGTATAGTGTGACTTTATTGTCACATGCATTTCTTATTCCCAGCACCAACTAGCCCTTGCCAGATGTTATTAAAGTTTCACAGTTTTGGTTTGGTTTGGTTTGGTTTTTGCAGGGCTTGTTCTGGGGACCTTTCTATGTGCAGAATTAGGAGGTTTAGAGCCTTTTTACACTGTCTTAGACTTTTAATAGGGGTTGAAACAGTCCAGAATATAGACAAGAATATTATTCAAGACAGCATGTTTTTAGTACAGAGCTAGTTTGAAGAACCTTCTCAGAGATAATTTCTTACAGGATTTATCTTAAATTTAATATTAATTCATTAATTAATTTACCACATACAGATTTTATTGTAAATAATCAAGAGAAACTTCCTTCACTTAGAAGGTAATTTTATAAAGGATACATGGTATTCTATGTATATAATGAAGAATAAATCCCTGCTTTAAGAAGATAATCTAACAGTCACTCTCCTTTACCTGTAAAACACATCCCACACATACTACTTATATAAAAAATACATATATATGCTGTCATTGCAACATCTTGTCAACGGCATTGTAAGTGGCCCAATTCATATGGATTGAACTCAGTGTAATAGAGGACAATCTGTCTGTGTTGTGTAATCAGTAACTTCCAAGTACTGTGCATACTGGTAGATGTAACGTTCTCTGTGATCAGAATACAGCACAAGCCATTAAAAAAAAAAAAAAAAAATGTAAATAACACTTAAGAAAGACAGATTTACTTAACAAAAGCATGTCCCAGTGTCACTGGTATAATAGACAAAACAACACAGTTTTATAATTACTTTCAGATTACAAAGCCCCATGAGTGTTATAGAAATGGGAAATCAGCTTTTAGAAAGCTGCTTTCATTGGTGAGCATGCTTTTCTTTTGCAGGTAGGAGTAGCAGGAGAGAGGGGTGGGGAGGGTGGTAGAGCAGGAAGGCACCAGAGTGACTTACTTCTTATCAGTCTGTCAGTTCCCTTGTTCAGGTGGAGCCAGGGGCTCAGAACTACTTTCTCAGCTGAGTAAGAGTAGATTACTTTAGCCACAGGCAATGACTCCTGCTATATATGGAGAGGATGGGTGAGGGGGAAAAAAGAAGGTATTCGAAATGCAAAGGGGACAGCAAAACAGAGTAGCTGGAGTTATTTTGCTATAGAACGTCATAGAATCTTAGAATAATTTGTAATGGAAAAGACTTCTGGAAGTCTTTAGTCTAACTGCCTGCTCAGAGTAGGGCTAACTTCAGAGCTAATTCATGTTGCTCTGGACCTTGTCCAGACAAGTCCTGAACATTTCCGAGAACAGAGATTCCCCAGCCTCTCTGGGCAGCTGTTCCAGTGCTGTCTTAATCTCACAAGGAAGCATTTTATGTTCAGCTGGAATTTCTGTTGTTATAACTTGGGACTGTTGGCTCTTGTTCTTCTACTATTTGACTCTGAGAAGAGCCTGGCTCTGTTTTCACCATAACTCCCCATTAGATACTGAAAGATACAATTAGTTCCCACCTTAGTCCCCTCATGGTAGCTATACCCCTCTCTTCTCTATACAACCCTTGATTGCATCCTAGCCTTTCATATGAATTACACCACCTATCCACCTGTAATCCCTCCCCCCACCTTTTTTCCTTCTAACAGAGGCTAGGTACATATTGCTGCTGTTACACACTGCTTAACAAATGTATCTAAGGGTTTTACAAAGAATGTAACTCCAAGGGTCACTAATTAAAGAGAACTTCAGGTTCTCTTACCATGTTGTGTTGGTAGCATGGGGGACACATTTTATGAGTAATTTTCATATGGGCATATGAAGTGTAAGTTTATGCCAGTGTGTGTACTTGCCTAGTTTGAACATACAACAAAGCCAGGTGATTTCTTTTTCAGTAGGCATTAAGCATTCATAGACTAGTTCCAACTGGAAAAGTGGGAGGTTTTTACTCTTTTTCAAAACATTTCCTTTCAACATTTCTCAGAGATCATCTCAGATGTTAATCCCCAAAGCACACAGGCAGGTGGGAGGAAGACAGATCTTTTAGATCATATCTATACTTCCTAAAAATTAAGTGTGAATTTACAGCACTTAAAAATATTTTTAAAAAGCAACTAAAGACACAAACCTGATGTTTCAGATCTGATATAACAATGTTTGTTTTCTAATAGCCTCATTGTAAAAGAAAAAAACCCACATTACTTTAAATTAATTTTTTATATATTGTTTTAGAGTAAAGAGGATGTGAATCATCAGGTAGAGATTCCCCAGAATATTGGTATTTCTGCACAGTACATTGACTGAGGTGAGCCAAGGCAGTAGTATGCCTACAGGGAACAAGACTGTTCCCTGAAAATAGCTGCTGCTTCTGGGGATAGACACAAAAAGGGTAAAAAAGACATGCTATACACAGCTGAGATGGAAGAAGAGGCAGATCACTGCTCAGAGATGACTGCTAAAGCAGAGCACCCGTCCTTTAGACAAAAAATTATGCCACGGTCCAGATACTGCTGAAGGGAAAGGAAAAGGTTTTTTATGATCTCAAAATTGCTACAATCTCCGCTGCTCTCTTTACCTGTCTTTCCAGTCTCTGCAGGTACTGATACAATTTCCCTGACTCCCCTCCCTTTCCCTTTTCTTAGTATGTTTGATATTTTTCTCATTTTTCAGTGAAAACAAACATTGGAGATAAGTGATGATGCAAACAACATGAAGGTAGCATTTTTTGAGAAAGCTTGGAGAGAACTATGGTGTGACTGTGAAACAGAAAGAAACCGTGTTAGCTTTGAGATGACAACTACAAACAAAAATCAGTCTTACTTCCTCACAGAACATAAAGGTTTGGGCTACAATCGAAGCCATTCCACTGTATCATCAAACATGGTCTTTTAGAAGCACAGCAGTCAGCAAAATCAAGCCTGAGCTGACCCCTGAATCCTCATGTGGAAAACAGAACATCCTCTTTTGCAGTTCAATTCTTGTGCTTTTATGTCTAGCCATTTCCATTTACTGAAATGAACCATCAGCATTTCCAGTACAACACAGCCCTAGAACCAGAAATGGACCCCTGTGCTAAGGTCACAACAGAATTTAATCACAAATGATACATGCCCTACCATTTTGATGCAGAAATATGAAATGGCAGTCCAAAAAGGCATACCTAACTCATTACTTAACAGTAACTTGTAATGCTGATCAGTTAGCAGAATTACTTTATCATCATAGTGGCATATTTTTTGCATTTATTGGCATGACAAATCAATGTCATTTGCTAATGAGACCTGATTAAAGCAAAAACTATTTACTTCCATAACTGTCTGATTAGCCTATAATTGCTATTATCACCACTGACAGAGCATCTCAGAAAAAATAGCTTACTATTTTGCTTGCTTTCCTATGGGATGAGTGTAGGCAGGCAAGCAACAAGTGTTGTGTGAAGCTGAAACAGCAGCATGTGATGGATAGCATTTGTGTATCAAGTAGACAACAACAAAACACATGATGACAACAAGTTTTGAGCTATGAATTGAGGATATGGAAGCGGCAGAATTAAAAAAACGAAGGTATCCTTTACCAGTAAAGATGTGGAGATAACTGAGAAAAGAACTTCTGAAAATATTCAGAAAATATTCAGAAGACCAAGTAAATTGGTCTGACACCTCCCACTAACAAATGTAGTGGAGACATTAAAGCATAGTATTTTCTGGGAGAACTTTCCATTTGAGTTCTATTGTTAAATGATACCATTAAGTAGGAGTTCTGTTAGGCAGAGGGACATCTGGTCTCAATCTGGCCAAATGCCTAGACCCTTCCAACCTGATATCAGTTCATGAGTCCAAATGCAAAATTGACTTCTGCTTGCCAGAACATTGACACTGTTATATTCTTCTCATCCTTGTCCTTTCAACAGTACTGACACAATATGCTGTTCCTTTTCCTTCATCTCAAGATGTTTCTAGCTTGTACTTCAGTGATATACAGAAAAAGGGAATCCGCTTATAAATCAAAACCAAACGTAAATCAAACTTTTCTTCTAAGCTGTCCTCATCTCTTATTTGCCTGTGTGTCATGTGTTCTTTTTATTACGGTCCACACTCACATAATTGCCTGTGGTAGTGAGGATAAATCTAGTCACCCTGGAGATCCTGCTAGTCCCATGGGGCTTTGAACATTATATAGAGTCAGAATTTCAGGAGCCAGGAAGTACCACTGTGATCTACCAATCTGAGAACATCTTGTCCAACCCCACTGCTGAAACAGGACAAGCTGGAACAGGTTGCCCAGGTCTGTTTACAGTCGGGTTTTGAGTATCTCCAAGGATGGACACTCCACAACCTCTCTGGGAAAACTATTCCAGTGTTTGACCACCTCCACAGTAAAAAAAAAGTATTTTCTTCTGTTCAGATGGAATTTCATGTGTTTCAGTTTGTGCCTGTAGCCTCTTGTCCTGTTACTGGGCATTCCTGAGAAGAGTCTGGCTCCCTCCTCATTTCCCACCTCCATCAGGTATTTACACACACTGAGCTTTCTCGTCTTTAGACCTTCTGGGCCCAGTCATTCAGCGAGTTTTCAAAATACTTTCCTGTCCAATTACCTAACCTGTACTTTGTCATCTTGTCAATGAGGACGTTATGGGGGACAGTGTCAAAAGCCTTACTAAAGTTGAGGTAAACAACGTTCATGACTCTCCCCTCATCCACCAAGCTAGCCATCTTGTAGAAACTATCAGGTTGGTTAAGCACAATTTCCCCTTTGTAATTCCATGCTGACTACTCCTGATCACCATCTTGTTCTTCATGTGTCTGGAAATGGTTTCCAGGATTAGTTGCTCCATCACTTTCCCAGGAATTGTGGTAAGGCTTACCGCCCTGTAGTTGTCTGGACCCTCCTTCTTGCCCTTTTGGAAGATAGGACTGACATTTGCTTTCTTGCGAATGTCTTGCACCATAGAGTGCTTTCATAGCACCCTTGGATGCTATGTTGCAGGTGCTGTAGCAGTCTTAGACTAACTTAGGCTTTAATGTTGGTATACAAAGCAGACATGCAGAATGGTTGGCTTGACTAAAAGATTATCTGGTTTTTTCCATCTGTACCACAGAAATGTTGGTTGTAAGGAAACCTTGGAGGTTTCTAGACAAACTTACTGCTCCAAGCAGAACTTTCCCCAAAGCTATGTCAAATCACTGTGGCTTTGTGTAAAACCTGTCCTGAAAACTTCCAAGGACGAAGATTTTATAAGCTATCAGCAGATCTGATAAAACACATTCCCCTTCAAAATAGACCATGCCTTGCTTATTTAGCATTATATTTTGAGACCTGCCAGCAGATAGCTTTTAATCATTTGATAGATGTCTGTAATGATGATTTTGTATGACTTCACTTTCTTGATCAATGGCACCCTACAGAAGTCTAAGTATACTATGTTTGCACAGCTACACCATCTCTACAGCAATGACAAAAAGATACTTTAGCTACTGTTCTACACAACCCTAAGAATCATGTCAATGAGGAACAAATATTAAACAAAATTTCCACTACTTAATCATCTGTGTATATGTTCTTGATTTGCCTTGATGTGAGTAGCAGTCAATTTCTGTACAGCATACCCTACATGGGGCATGGACATGACAAAAGCAAGAGTTTCAGATATCCTACCTGAGTTTATCAATTCCTTGCACAACCTCCCCTGGGGCTTTTAATGACACCAATGCATTTCAATGTAGAAGGTGACTTTACAGTGTGGTTACAAATAAAAATGTCTACAGCATACATGTAGAAAGTTTCATTCTTATAATTTGTTTGTCTTTTTCTGCTGACAGACATGTCATTTAATGCAAATCAGTTTCTCTGTTAGAATAATACTTAAAGAAGTCCTGTCACTGAGAAGATGCATTAGTGATTTATGCCTTATTTCAAAGGGATGAGCAACAGCCTTATTACAGCTTCATAATATAAATCCATACAATACAGGGTTGCTATGACAATTGATGAGCCTTAATAGTCTAGATTTAACGGACCTTGATCAAAACTGTCTTGTAGTGCAGTACAACGTAGTTCAGTCATTTGCACCTGTAACAACTGGGAGCAAGGCCATGCACTCATGGGGGAACTCACTTCACACTCACAGAGGAACCACGCTGAGCTTTGCAGCTGAGCGCTGTGTCCCTGAGCTATGCAATGGCAGTCTTGAGGCTTTTCAGCCCCTAGCAGAGATATCCAAACTAGTGTTTGGCTGCAACAATACTGAGCTCAGTACTGGCCCCCAAAGCCACCTGAGAAGCATGGTAAATTAGTTCACATCCAGTTCCATTTACCTGTAAATAAAGATGAAGTTACAAACAAATGAGACAATTAAACACCTTGCTGATACTGAAAATGGGCTGCCCGCCCCTCTAGACTTCTTTTCTCACAACTGTGATCTTAGCTGTGGTTTTCCACCCATATGCTCCCACTAGCTCTGGTATTTGTTAGATTTTGCTGGGCTAGTTCAGCTTACTAATGCAGTAGAAAACCCTGTCTTTGGGTTTTGGTTTTTTTTTTTCTTCTTTTTTCTTGAGATTCTGCCAAGGCAGTAACTTAAACTGCTTTATTGCAGAGTTCTAATGACTTGTAGAAGGTAAAACGGAGGAGTAATGACTGGCAGGGATAGCGAGTTGCAAACCCACCCTGTACTCTCTCCCCTGAAAAAGATGGCACCTGAGCTTTAATAACAGCTATACAGATACAGCAGTATTCACATTCCTGATTCATATACTTTATTTGCTCTGTAAAGGCAAGATTTAAGTTTAGTGCTGCAGGAGCAGTGAATCCTGCAAATAGGCAGATCGTGATTTTCCAAAGCTGATAATGTTCACTTTGCAATGTGGTCATTGAGCAGACAGCAAAAAAAGATGAAGCTAGCTACAGTGGCAAAAGACCTGGAAAAGGCCTTTATTATGTACGCTCAGAGCAAAAGAACGCAAATCTCACAACACATGAGATAAAGATGGCACAAGATAAAATGTGGAAATGCAGGGCACAACACAGTATGTCATAGAGGGATGATAGCAGTGGCTGCTGCTGTTCCTTTTTGCAAGTCCAGCCAACACCCAAGCTGAGTACATATTGCAATGGTGCAGATGCACAACATTAACATCATCAGCCACACAGACAACACAGAGAGCAGTGTCTTCACTGCTTGTCATCCACATCCACACAAACAGCAGCTCAAGTAATATGAGTACTTGAGTAATACTCAGAGCCACATAATATTCTATCTGAATGTCTCAGTTGCACTGGCTTCCCTACTCCCTTCCTGTTCAGCCTATGAAAATCCGTCATTTCCAGTGAGAAAGCCCCTCTGAATCTGGGTTCTTCTGGAAATCAGAAAAGACTTGCAGTGATTGTTGTGCTCAGGAGGAGCATGTTGCAGAAAAGGCACCGGAAGGAGACTGATGACTGCAGAAGCTAAACATAGTTTTCCAGTATAGCTGAACTTGTTTGAAACACTTTCCTCTTCAGTGTTTGAAAGGAAAGAAGCAATGCTTATCTGACTAATCAGATGACCTTCAACTTCCAGTACATTTGGAAGGAATCAGTGTCACTAAATACAATATTTCAGGTTAGTTGGTATATACTTCCCCATATTAACTCAATATTAAAGTAATAGGAATGAACCTTTATTCCTGTCCTGTAAACTTAACCTACAGATTTTTTTTTCTTTGAGATGTCTATTTTCATCATGCAAAAATCAGATGTCTTTTACCAGTTTCATATTAAAAGAACTTTAGTTGTTTGAGGTGTAAACAGGTCAAAGTGCCCATCTTTCTGTTTTTTTCCAAGAGCATATGTAAGTGCTATTGCAATTCCTGGCATTTCAATAATCAAAAAGACCCATTATTTCAACAGCTGTGGATGAATTCAGGAAGTTGCTGCTGCTGAGCTTTATGGGCATGTTTCTGCTTTCTAAAACAAGCTTCCACTTGTGCAGAATGATGAAGTGGATTTATTCAATAATGATCTCACATGGTAGAAAATTCTGCTAATATACAGATGTTGCAAACAAAAACAGTCTGAAGTTGGGGAATTTTACCTGAGTTAATTTACTACCAACCAACATAAATCTTTTATCGCTGATTCAGGTACTGGGAAAAGAAAAAGAATGCAAACAATTAGACAAACATATCAATGTACTTTTTTTTCTCTCCTCTGCCCCTGAGTCTCAGCTTCCTTTGTTTGCACTGTGAGGTACACTCTGTCTGTCAGAATTCATCCAGTGAGCCAACAGGCAGCACAGGAAGTTGAGGCAGTGTGCATAATGCTTTCTGCCATCCCAAGTATTACAGTTTCTGCCACTCAGTGCCCAATGCTTCCAGTTGTCCTGGGCATAGGGATTCCAGTTGTCCTATTCCTTAGTTGTCCCTACTCCAGCATAAGGAATGACCACTGGCTACAGTTCTTTCAGGAGCAAACTTTCTTCAACATGGTATGTTCCTCACACATTCTTTTTGTGTGGCATGTCCCCACCTTAACAGCTGCAGATTACTCCTTAAATATGTTATGTGGGGAGGTGCTGTACACTTCTCTGAGTAAGGTTATAGTGTGCCGTGTTTTTTTTCTGCTGCTGCTTGGCTTGCATCTGGAAACAGTTTGGACTGGCACACAGTAGTTCATGATCTCCCCCCCCGCAGGTCACAACTGCAGCCCACTGCTACTTACAGCCTATAACATATGCTTGTTCCAAAGGGCTAGAAGCATTGTGTTATACCCATGCAAATGGGCTTTGTCATGTGTGTGATACCCAAAGATCTGTCAGTATTGGGTACCTGACCAGGCTGAGAAGATTAATTTCTCCCACTTTCTCCTACCAACTGATCATCCTCTCAAAGAGTTTACATGGGTGTGCACTGCTTGTGAGCTGATTTACTGTATACAGGGTGGCATCAGAAGGAACATTACTGAGTCAAGGAGTTACATCAGTGAACTTGAGAGAATGACGAAGCTTGCTGAGTGTAAGAAGCAATTCTTCAGCAGATTTTCTCATTTACTATTGTTGGTACTTTTCATTCTAGTAAAGGGAAATTTTCAAGAGTAATATACATCCCTAAAAGAAGATACTACAGTCACCGAACTTACACCAGCTATGAATTTTGTCCAAAGACTAATAGGAAGAGTCTGACAGAAGAAACAAAACAACATTCCATAGCTAAAATGTTCTGTAGCATTGCAGATACTTGTATTCAAAGATTTCTGTATCAGCATTTTAGTCACTTCTAAATGAAGACGTTTTTGTGCTCTCAGAGCGTAATAGGAATAGGTGAAATACACTTCTGCTCGGTATTCCCCTGCTTACTACCTTTTGATTCATTTCTCTTTCAGTACAAAGACATCATCTACATCTCCAGAAATCTCTACATAACCCACAAGAGAAGACTTCATAACTTCAAGACTTCCAGTTTCATGATGCACAGCTGCATCGTGATCTTGGCTTATCTTTACCAAAAAGCTTTTGGGGGGAGGGGAGGGAGGGCTATGAGCAAGCTAAAGCTAATTCAAAACTTGGGGGAAAAAGAAAGCTTCATTGCTATTAAGCCAGTATTAGCTTTCTGATGGAACTGAGAAAAGTACTGACAGGAGGTATAAAACCCTGGTGGAGAGTCAGAAGACAGCAACCCAGCAACACAAAGGAACAGTTAGCATCAAGGAACACTGGAAGCTGACAATTCCCACACCAGTTTGATGACCACCTGGCCAGTAGAATCCGTCCAGAAGTAGAGCCTTATAGCATGTTAGTCATACCTATCTTCTGTGAGCATTAATCAACAAATAATTGCTGTTTGTTAAGGTGTGCAGACAGATGACTAAGACCTGGCCTGAAGTTTAGCTAACCAAACAGACCATGAGACACTCTGGACATGACACGAGAAACTCTGAACATAACAAATAACAGAGTGAGAAGCTGATAATTGTTACAGATAGCACTGTGAGCAATGGCTGGACTTCACAGGTGGTTAAGGGGGAGTTATATGGTAACTTCATGACTAACTTCACAGATAACTGGAAGGGAATAGTAGGGACTTTTTTGGGAGCGGAAACTTGCAAGGCCAGCAGCACCTAAGTAACTATATCAATAATGTTATGTAAAGCCAAGGTGACCTAGGCAATGGTAGAAGAAATATAAAATGTGTGTGGGTACAGATATAGCAAAACTGGGACTAATGGGGAAAAAGCAACTAGGAGCAAGTTGCTTCTTTGGGATACGAAGGGCAGAGGAAGGGAGGGGTCAAGGTGGATGGAGGAAGAACAAGCATGGGAAAAAATCAAGAGAAGGTAGAATAAAAGGGGCCAGTTGCATGCAAGCAAGCTGCTGGTCAGAGTTTATCTGACTGACCCCTGCACCCCATAACTGCAGGTTATCCAGTCTTTTTATTAAATCTTATTTCTATCAAATTTCTGCATGATCCTGGGGAGAAAGGGAGGGCAGAGGGGGAGAGAGAGCACTGCAAGTCATAGGAGTTGTGTACGTGTATGTTTTCATCAGCAAACTTCAATCTTGATCAGTTGGAAAGGAAGAGAAGGATTGGGCTGAGTTCATATTTATGGGAATGCTGTTTGTGTGTATGTGGATGACAAGCAGTGAAGACACTGCTCTCTGTGGTGTCTGTGTGGCTGATGATGTTAATGTTGTGCATCTGCACCATTGCAATATGTACTCAGCTTGGGTGTTGGCTGGACTTGCAAAAAGGAACAGCAGCATTCACAGCTATGAGTCTGAGATGGGAGACACCTCCTGGGTCTTAGACCGCACCAGATTCGGCTCTAGTAGATGAAGAAAAATAAATCCTCTTCGTCCCAGGATTCAGCTGCTCTTTAACATTGTCTACCCTTAAGTTGTGTATATCCTGCTAGCAGGATCTCAGTGCACACTAAAAGATGTCCAAATAAAAATGATCCTGTAGAAGTCACATAAAGAAGATCCACCTCACATGTCACTTTCCTCCAAAATCAAGATGAACTTCAAGGAACGAAAAATTAAGGACCTGAATTTGGAGGTTTTGGGGGCTAGAGTCAGTGGTAATAAAGCTAAAATTAAGCCTTCAAATTGTCTTCCTGAGGCTGATAGAGGTTGGAAGAAATATTGCCAGTTCTGATATTCATGGGGTAGGAAACACCCTACTGCAGGGGAACAGATCATTCAAAGTCAATTAGCAAAGCTAATATTTAAATTGATGATACTTCTTCCCTAATTGAAATTGGGATAAACAGTTGTTTTTGTTGAGGTTTAAATTAGCGGTTTGCATTAGTTCAACTCCAGCCAGGACTGAACACAGGTGATTCAATTCTGAGATGATTTCCATGATGGATAACATGTAACAGTCGATAAGGTGACTCATCCTTCCACAACCAGTAAGGGACTTCAGGAATCAACCCTGGGAAGAAAGCCTACTGATTTTCATTAATAGATGCTCATTTTGCTCCTTTTGGTTTTTAGGGGTTCTTAAGCACCTCACTGGAAGCAAGGGGACTTTTTTTTCGTTTGGATGAGCAAACTCTCGGGAATCAACAAGGGAAAAACCCCTAAGCATCAGCTCATCCTGGGCTACTTGGTCCATCCATCATTCCTGATAGAAGGAAAATCCTGGTTATTCTACTTGATAGGGAAAGAGGTCATGTTTGGATCCCAACTCATAAGAAAGGGCATTTGAGTGCTGGTGTGGCTCTAGGAATTGCTGTAGGGGAGAGTTTGCAAACCTCTATCATATAGTTCTTGGCACTAGATAAACACCTTTGATCAGACCAAAATCCCAAGAGCACAATTAATTACTGGCAAAGTTTTTATCCCAAAATAGAGTTACTTATTGAGCTAGTGCTTAACTTTCATCTTTAGTTTCAAATTGATTCATTATTCAAATGAAAAATAACTTTTTTTAAACATTTAGAAGATGGATTGAAAACATAATGTCTGTAACAGTCTCATAATAAAATCTACAGTTTTGCTTGATATTTTAATGAAATAAATTATGCCATGGTTTCCACTTTCCCAACAAGCTCACCATCATGAATAATCATTCTTGACTGCTTACCACAATAGCTGGATGCAGTGAAGACAAATACCACAGGAATAATTGTTGATCATGTGCTGGCTGGGTGACCCACTCTCAAGTTTCTTATTTTCATTTATATTCTACAAAGGCTTCCAAAAGTAATTATGACATTTGGGTTTCTTATGATCCAGGGTGCGCCATGATTTTCTAAAACATGTTCCTGTGGGTTTGATTTCTCAAACACTACATCTCAGTGCTGGTTAAACCAAAAGGAAATGCTGTGTGGCAGATGCTTTTGAAAAATCAGTCATGTATTTAAGTACATGAGGAGGAATTTTTTCTTAACATTGCTAAAGAGAGCAATATCTCACTGGATTTTGGTGAGATTTTTCATTCCTTAAATGCTGGAAAGTTTCTCAAAATCTTCCTCAAAAGAAGATCTACTATTTCCGAAAATTCTGGCTCCAACATCTGGAATGAAACCTTCTGTGACAGACTTTTGGAGACAAAGAGCTGTTCAGTCAGCCATAGTATGCTTTGTACTACAACCAACTACACCAGTGAAATGAGCTTCCTATGTAGGTATGTGTTTTCGACCAGCACTAATGACAGTGAATTGATTTGAATGTTCAAGTTGGCCACAGATTGCTTTGGGACTTCTATAGGACACCATAGCCAAACAGAGGTTCAGAGCAAGCTCTGCAACACAAAGCAACACAGCCATGTCAACTATAGTGAAGAGCACAGGCTGATTTGCTCTGAGTGCAATGCTAACTAGCCAGAGTAAAGCACTGCACTACCATGACACTTCTGTTTCTGGAAACTAAGATAATGGCATAGCACTACCTCACCATGGAAACATTTGGCTATTTGGCAACAGCTCAGGCAAGCCTGTACGGTATCTCAGTGACCTGTCTAAACATACCTAATTCATCACATCTAAGTGGGAGGAAGGGTTTCTTATCAAGGACCTATATGCAACAATGTGTAGTATAAATGAGTTAATGCTACTTATGAAAATCTTCATAGTTCTTCAATCCTTTGTTCATGTATATTTCACACTAAGCTTTAAAATATCACCTTATACTTTGCAATTGCTGGTGTGTTGCTTTTAAACAACCAACAGCTACTTAGTTCAATGTTTAAAAAACTGTAACAAAGGTCAGCACAAAATCAGGATCTAAAGAGCACTAAAATAAACAGAAGTATTCAGAAGATAGGTCATCCACACCAGTAAGAATTTACTTCACATTCCAAGTAGTTTTCTTCCTATAAAATTATTTCTTATTATTATTATTAATAATGTGGCAGCTTCTACAAGCCTGATCACAAAGCAGGATTCGGTGGTGTTAGGTATCAAACAGAATAGAAGACTGTTACTGCCCCAAATACATTGTCAATTAACTAAAGACAGTATTTGTAAAAGTGAAGATCAAAGCATACAAGGATTTTAAGGGTCACTTACACCTACACTCAGAACACAGCAGAAGCAATATTTGGAAGATAAAGCAAATCTAATGGTGCCATGTAGTGTTGTATAAATGTATGACTTGTCTAAACATGCCCGGCATTTTATGGACTGATACAGCAAGACTTTTTATTCATGTCAGATTGAAGTTCAATGGTTTTCTCTTTCACTTTATCTTCGTGTTCCTTTAAAATCCTGGGGGAAAGAAACAAGACTTTTGAGAAAAAAGTCAATAATACCCATAAGAGATCAAAACAAAAAACATTTCCCCTAAGCCTTTCCCTCAAATTGTCCAGAGATTTACAGAAAATGACAGAATTTTGTGAACTAACAAACAAACAAACAAAAAAGTACAATTATGGTGGCTACATCATGAAACCGCCTTTGTTCATTTAGTTAGAAAAATGTAGTTGGTGCTGATTGTTAGCATTTATTGTGCATTACAGAGACTCAAAACAGTGACTTTCATTTGTTATTTCTGAGGCTGGAGCAAAACAAAAACACATCTGGCTATCTAGACATTTATCAATTACCTGACACATTCACAAAATTTCACTAACTTCAGCAACAATATTAAAGACCTGCCAATTCATTACCGGTGTTTTCACCTCTGTAAGTAGTTCAGAGGGGACAGATTTACCTGTATTTTTACCCCTAGCCTTTACATAACTTCAAAAATCCACCTCTCCCTCTCTCCCAGCGCCCAGGCAGACAGCAGAATTTGAGCTGTAATGAGCAGAGGGAAGAAAGAAGCACATCCAGTGTTCTGCTGCAAGGACTCAGCAGCATCCATTTCCAAGCATATTTCTCCAAACCTTCAAGAACTTCCTGCAAGAACTATCACAACATCCCAGGCTCTCAGCTTTCCTAGCAACAATTCAGGTGTTTCTGGGTCTATACAGAGCTTCACTAGCTTACACAGGACTCTTTATGAACCTGAGCAACTGCTCAGTTGGAGCAACAGGGTCAGGCTACAGACCAGTTTAAAAGGAACAAATATTTCATCACTGTTAAGTTCCTATTAAACTAATTTAGCAAACAGAATTCACTCTGTCATCAGTGACAGGGAAGTCAGGCACGTATAGAACTCATAGATTGTGTTTTCTTCTTACCTAGCTAAGTGAAGCACAGACTTTTTGGTATTGTACCCAGAATATGCACTGCATTCATAGAAAATTAAATTGTAATCCTAGAATCAAACAGAAAGATCATTCCAATTAGTTTTGCACAGTATCTCACTCCAGCTTTAAAAAAGCAACTGAAATATGCAAATAAAGAAAAAGAAATAGATCATTTTCAGAAAAATTAGGATTTAATTATAGAGCTAACAGTAAAGAGTAACAAAAGAAAAGAAGTCCAAGTGTGTCTCCCAAACAACAACTATATGCATTTCTTAGCAGATATTTGTTCTATACAGTGGCTTTCGCTGTAAGAGCTTGATCTCTCAAAGGCTCAAATGCAAACATGCCTTGTAAGGTACTGAAGTCTTGTGAACTTTCCTTGTGATGATGAGAAAATTAGTACATCACTGAGTGCTTGACAAAGCAGGTGAAAATAATTCCAGTGACTTTTTTTTTTTTAATCTTGGAAAGCTTCAGCAGCAGTGTTTCTGTATGGTTTTCCAGCAAATGACCAGTTAAAAACCTCAGCAAAAAATAACAACAAATGAATTCTATTTCATTTTTTGTACTTGTGAAATTTTTCTGCACCT
This sequence comes from Aptenodytes forsteri, assembly GCF_000699145.1. Classification (NCBI taxonomy): domain Eukaryota; kingdom Metazoa; phylum Chordata; class Aves; order Sphenisciformes; family Spheniscidae; genus Aptenodytes; species Aptenodytes forsteri. The sequence continues at coordinate 187,462 of NW_008794491.1, forward strand.
TCTTTCAGAGTCAGCCTGCACCTTTAGTTTTGTAGCCCCTGGGAGCTTTGCAATTAAGAACAATGGATAAATGATCAAGCCCTGGAGATGTGCTCAGCAGTTCAGCTGAAGCCTTATCTCAATAAATGCAAATGCAAGAGATGATAGTCTGCACAAAAGCCTGACCTGGCAGCTGTGATGGCAAGATAAGTTTGAGAGGGAATGACAGATTATCCTCTCCAAAATAGACATCTGACTTCTTTCACAAGATATTACATTGAAGCTCACCTACATTGCCTCTGTGGTATTACTACATGCCCTTTTACCCATCCAGAATTCAACTTTCTATTCGCTTTTCACTTTTCTATGTGTCTTATTGCTATTTATGACATTAGCTTAAAATTCAAATAAATAAGTCAGTAGCTTAGGAAATGACAATCACATGTCTGCATGTTTTCATTTCTTTGCTATTAACTGTGGTTACTGCATTTGTACTTATTTAACCACCCTTCATAAGACACTTACAATTCAGTTTTCAAAAGTTCCCATTAAAATGACCAGGTATTTAAGTTTTGGTTTGGTTTTTTTTTTGGTTTTTTTTTTTTTAAATATACCATGCTTCCAAAATTGCACAGCTTTTTGAAATTTTTATCATCTTCATGAAATTTCAAAGACAAAAAGTGGGGAAGTTTCATAAATATGGTAGGTTATTTTAGCAGCTCTACAAAATGCTTCAATGTTATCAAATGTCAGTTTTGAATATGTTGTCAATGGCTATACGGTTTGTTCTAAAGAACATCAGGACTGAACCACTTGTAGTAATTTCTGGGTGGCCAGATAAGCTCAGAAGAGCAGAGAAGGGAAGAAATCAGGCAATGTTAGTTTTGGATGGATATTTTATTGATTTTTTTTTTTTTTAAACAGTGTTCTGTATAATATTTACAATGATGTAACCCTATGATTCTCTTGCTTTCCTTAGAAAAGTTTTAAGATAAAATTTGACCAGCTCAAATTTCTTGTTAGCTACACAAACAGAAATTTGAAATAAAATTTACACTCCTTTTTTCTGCTCAGCTGATCAGAACTCTAATAGAAAACCTACTGTGGTCAATATCTAGCTACTTTATGTCAGTCAAGCAGAGAGTGATACTACTCCTACACCTTCCCCACATACAACAAAATTTCACTAGAGGAGAACTCTCAGTGATTTATGCTGGCATGAATCTGAATGGATTTTTCAACAAATTCCATGGGTAGGGCAAATTCTTATTGGTGAAAGATAACAATTTAAACTCAATTGATATTAATTGCTTATTTCTGTCAGTCTGGCAAACATGTCCTTCTCTGGAGGGAGAGTCAGCCTGGAAATGCAAAGTGTCATTCCTTTGAATCAGGGAGGAAACTTTAATTGATAGTACACACAATGAGAACAAAGTAGCAGGAGGCGGGACACATATAATTAATAAGCCAGGAAATGCCATCCATCTTCATCCAGGAATTAGCTATTGAACCTGGGAGACCACTGGCAATTACTTCATTTTAAAAAGTTACATACAAATGAGCAGACAGGGAGGAAAATGAGTGATTACCAGAGGGAGCTGGGCAATTTCTGTCCTGTAAAGTAGTATCACTCTGAGAAGAATAGCTCCCTCATTAGCAGTATTTGTACAACAATGGCACTGACAGGTTGATAAAGAAGACATTGTATGAACACACAGTAACAGTCCTCATCCCATGAAGCATACATAGTCTACAAAGCCAAGGCAGACAAAGGCATTATCTTATTTTATAGTTGAGGAACAGAGATAGAGAAGGATTTATTGACCCATTTAAGATCATTCAGGAAGTCTGTGTAGGGCCAAAAGAAAATCATGCTGCCTGAATGCCTGAGCAGCACCTATGTCATAAGCCATTTTATTTGAATAATTGGCAGTGGTTACACTAATCCACTCAAATAGAACATTGGCTGTTCCTGGATGCTCACATTATGATCTGAATACTCTCTGTATTGTTGTTGTGCTCATGTGAACTCTTGATCAGTGGATCAAGCTAAGCTAAACAGAAGTTTGTTAAATGGAGTTTTCCTTCTGGATCCTCTGCTAAAAAAGTCAAACAGACTTGCCTTTTTTTTCTCCCCCTTTTCTTTTTTCTTTATACTCCCAGTAGCTCTATCAAGAGAGTTTTAGATGTTTTCCATCAGGTCATTCTTGTACTGCATGTGAGCATTTTGGTTTGTGTCTGCTGTTTCTCCCTGCAAAGTCAATACTGCAAAATTCTCCTTACCATCATGATGTTTACTCTTTAATTCCTCCAGCTACAGATCAGCTTCATCACAGCCTTGTTGTTCCCTATGATGCCTTCCAGAATCCCTATCCTCATTCTATTCACCCTTTCCCGGGGTATCACACACACACTGCCACTACCAGTCTTCTCAAATGACAAGGAATTGAAAGGACTCCCTTCATGCTGCCATTCTTCCTTTTAATAATGAACTGTGCTGCCTGCCTTGCAAAGAAGTTTTGTGACACGTGCATTATAATGGGAGCCCTTGGGTTTCTGACCGAATTTTAGTACACTGACTTGTAAGATATGGGACTGAAGCAAAGCAAGAGTTAATACAGCTGGGCTGGAATGTCCTTTGAAAGTACACGTTCCTCTCTGACTATAGAAAAAACTAGAAAAATATGATCCCATCCTGTGAGACCTTGAAACAGTTCATAAAAACTGTTGGACTTGAGGGTCAACAGGCTAATCTGGTTCTTTGTCTACAAGAGAACAGGTTCAGGGTTGTTTTCACCAAATATGGCTATACATATTTGGATCAGCTCAGCATCTAGTCCTGTGTATTTTGGGTCATTTGTGAGTAATTCATGGGATTATTCACAAAATAAGTAACTCAATTGCATTCACTAATAGAGGCAGTGGTATGTGGTTTCATAAGAATTACATGGCTATTTAGCAAGAATTAATATTTAATTAAAATTCATGGTTATTATTAGCTCAGCAAGAAAATTGTTATAATTAACTGCATTCTAATAGAGGCAGTGGTATGTGGTTTCATAAGAATTACATGGCTATTTAGCAAGAATTAATATTTAATTAAAATTCATGGTTATTATTAGCTCAGCAAGAAAATTGTTATAATTTAATTATATCTACGCTGCTTTTCAACTAATCCATTGTCATTAATCATTCCTTCCCTTAGCTACCTCAGGCAGCACATTCAAACATTCCAATGAGTCATTCAGATCCATTCATTTGACTATAACCATCTTTAATTTGACAAATTTCTTTGTTTTACTTATGCAAAACATTTTATTTTCTTGCATGACATGTTAGAATTAATGGCCTGGTGGGCTGTGAGTTTTATATATTAGAATGATTCATCTTTGTTTTACTAGTACAATTTTTTAAGAGAGCTAAATGACATGTAAGACACCTACTCTGTCCATTTAGCATTTATGTGTCATTTGTTTTTTCACAGAAGGATTCAATGTTACACCCTGGAGTCCCTCCTAGCCTCTGGGGTCTCAAAACTATCTGCATTTCCATTCATACAAGAAATAAAGCAGATTTCCTAAAGGGAGAACCTTTGAGGGATGAAGTTCAAGGCTGATATTGCTCCCCTATAAAAACAAAATAATGGACACAAACCTGAATACGGAGGTGTGCTTGTAAAAGGCTCTATGAATAATCAAAATAAGATAAAAAGAGATCTGGCCCTAATACTTTCAGTTATAGAGAGGTGCCTAGGAGCAATCTTTCCTGTAAACCAAGAACAATTCAGCTGCATTTTAAATTCTGAAAATATCCTTTTTGGTTACCAGCAAGCAGAGCTGTAAATCTGTTTTCAAAGGAGAAACAAGTACATACGTGAAATCCAGCACATTGTTTAATTTAGGTAAATTCCTACCAACTCAGTTAATTTCTCAGGAATATTGGGATGACGTATTTCTAAATGAATGAATATTCTGGAGGCATTGGTGTTCAAACTGTATGCATTCTATAGAGAGATTCAAAAGAAAAATTGATGGGCATGGTACACAGGAATATAAACAAGTATTTGCTATTTGCAGTCCCTTAATGCTTAAATTATGGCCCATGGATCACCAGTGCTCTGGAAGATGCAGACTGTTAACTCTACTTATTTTATCTCCTTGATGGAAAGTTACTAAAAGTAAACATGTATTCTGCTCCTACCATAGGAGTAACAGATGGTCTTCTGTGGTTTTACAGGAGGTAGGCGGGAGAAAAGGTCCCCAAATTATCTGTTAAGGATCCATCCACAGAGAAAAGAGGGAAAAAAGAGAGAGAAAAAGAAAAAGGCGACAAAAAAGAGAGAGAGAGAGAACAAAGGAAAAGAGAGAAAGGGGAGAGAGAGGAAAGACAATGTGAGTGAATTCTTAAATATTTTTTGCACCACTCACTTTTTGTTTTTTTCATCTAGACAGTTTTTTAACTACTATAATTATCAGCACTCACATCACTGAGAGCTGAACTGGTAAGTGTGATGGGGTTCCTAATCCTTAAAAATACTTGTCTGATTAAAATTAATCTATGTTTCTACAAATTTAGACACATTCAGACTCCATTTTAAAACCTTCACCTTCAAGTTTTGTAAGGGGTTCCCCTCTAAGTATAGTACCTTAGCCAGATGCTCTCCCATTCCCATAGGGACCTCACGTTCCTTTTCATTATCAGTTTTATTACCCAACAAAAGCACAGGTACATTCTCCCCAGTTGTCTCCTGCAGAACAAACAATAAATATCAACTGAGGCATTGTATTTAAAAAATCACAAATCAAGAGGATAAAAACTCACAAATGTCGCACTGCAACAAGACATTTAAGACATCACATATGAGCCACATATGTGCCACTTTACTTACAAACATGTCAGGAATTACAGTTGGATAAAAGGTATGAAAAAGACAATGCTAGAGATTGTAGTAACTTGGCATTTTTTAATAACAGCACAGAAGCTTATCAGACTTTATATTAAAATGGGAGAGAGAAAACTGCCATGCTACACAGGCTCTGACGTTGTGTGTTTATAGCCACTGCTTTTCTAATTACATGGACAGGAAAATAATGACAACATCTGGGTACAATTATGCCAAATAAATTACTTAAAGTAGTGGAGAGATACACAGGATAGGCCCCCCAAAATACATAGGATAGGCACAAATCAAAATTAATTCTGAAAATGGTTAGAATTATTACAATGAGTACATTCATAAAGTAGGCTGACTGTTGCAGCAATGAATGGACTTAGCCGTATGTCTTCAACTTAGCAATAGTTTGTAGCAAACAAAATTAGTCAGTAAAGATGAGTGAACTATTACAGCTTGGAAAAAGATTTTGACCACAACATCTGATTTTTCTGGATCAAAACCTGGAATTCTCCTCTAGCTTTTACCATACTGAATTATAACAATCACTGATTTGTTAAGATCATATATTTAATAAGGGCCTGTTCTTACAAAATGCATGCTACTATTACTTCAGTAGAACTACTCAGACGAGGAATAACTATGCCTGTTTGGAAACATTTGAATCAAGGAGTCCTAATTTCAACTTAGGTTGAAATAGGTGGCAAAGCCACCTATTGGCCATTACGGAAAACAGTGTATTATACTAGAACACATGCCCAATAAAATCAGACTAAATGATCTTTGCATACCAATTTGTCCCCTGCTTTTTCAGTAGCAATACTCTGCAATAGTGAGCAAATAGGAAGTCACGCTTTGTTCTCTCTAGTGACTCAGTCCTTTATGGCAGCAGCCTGTTTTATTTTTATTTTTTCTTTTGGCCACAAGTAAATTCAGCTGCTTGCACTCTCAATATGTTGTCTATGAGCTACAGAGATAAAGCAAGAGAAAAAAAGAGAATTTTTAATTAACTGAAGCCACTCAGTGGCATGGGCTATGATTTTGTTTTCATGTGGTTGAAAGGATGATCCCCAGGAAACTGAACTGTCTACCACAAGACAGTTTTATAGCACTAATGTAGATACTATAGCTTTAAGTTCATGGCTTATGTTCACAACACAGTCAATTTCCTGTGAGCTACTTCCTTGGTTGTCAAACTGCTAGTGATGATCAGTGATCATCAGACCATCATCACTGATCCAAAGCACCTCCCAGTGCTAGTGGTGATCCAATGGGAGTCATCAGGTAGCTAACCTTTATGAGAAATCAGAGGACTCCATGCTGGGCTTTCCCCACCACTCATTTTAAGTCCTTAAAACCCTGGAACTGTGGTTATTTTCATAGATACAGAGATACTAAAAACAGCTTTACTGGTAACTGTGCAGACCAAAATCACTAACAAATATGTAACTGTGACAACACAAGAAACATGCTGTGCTCTGTGCTTTGCCCTGCTAACACTCCCTGTCCAGAAAAAGGCAGAGAATAGTGACACCAGAGTTTAGGTTTAAAGTTATGTGATGTTACCTCGATGCTTATCAGCCACTGCTTGACAGCTGTGAATGTGTCTTTTGCTGTTATATCATACATCACAATGACACCATCAGCTTTTCTGAAAAACTGCTTGGTAATACTTCGGTACCTACAAGTAAGAACCTGTTTATAGCTCTCTTCAACAGAAGTAGCAATCTGACAATATAAGTAAAATTTTATAGTAATCCCCTCCCCCCAAAGGAAGATGTTGCCATACTGTTTCTTCTAATCATTTAATCTTAGTAAGGGTTAAACCCCTGTTAATTTGGTTTACATATATATTCTAAAATTCCATAAACTAGATGAGGGAGAAGCTGTAATACTGATCTTCACTGCAGATCCTGTTTGAAAGGTGAGGCTTATTATGAATTGTAGTAAGCAATCCTATTCTTCCTGAATCATCAGACCCTTTTTCACATTCAGCAGAAGATTCACGGAGGACACTACTACCACAAATTACTGCAACAGCAAATAAATTCTTAGCAAAAAGAATTTTTTTGAAAGAAAGTGTTTGGAAAAGTTCCCTCTGCCTTCTTTAATTGATTCTGGGTTAGTCTGGATCATCAGCTGCATATCTCATCTTCTCCCATTCTCTTTCATTTTAAGCTTGGAGCAGAAATTTCCCCCTCACAAAGTGCTCTGCCTAAAGCTAGCCAGATTTCTGTTTGGGGCTTTTTTCCCAAGCTTCCTGTAGAAAACATAGATCATCATTATCATCCTTGCTTTTAGTAATAAAAAACTACACAATAAGTGAGGAGATGGGGAAGGAAATTACCACCAAAAACTTATAAAACTTGGAGATCTTCAACTACAATGGAATTGTTTTGGTGAAGAAAACCCTATTTTTTTAAACCTATTAAGGCATTTTCTTCTATAGAAATAATTCTAGGTAAATTTTAAAATCAGCCTTCCTCCTAAAGAAATTGTGTGGTACTAAACTTTTAAGAGCTTTAACAGGAATCTCTTTTACAGATTGGCAGGTTTTCGATGGACACGTAACACCAAATCAGCATGTTATTGCTGCTAGGGAAGGATCTAAACTGTGAATTCACTGACTCTATTGGGAATACTCCTACATTTGTTCCTCTCCAGAGAAGCAGGATTAGGTCCATGCTTACTAATCTTCAAACAAATTATTCAAGGAAGCAAAACCTTAGAATGTATACTGGTTTAGCTGGGATAGAGTTAAATTTCATCGTACTAGCTTGTACGGGGCTATGTTTTGGATTTGTGATGAAAACAGTGTTGGTAACACCATTTTAGTTACTGCTCAACAGTGTTTACACAGCGTCAAGGCCTTTTCTGCTTCTCACTCCACCCCACCAATGAGTAGGCTGGGGGTGCACGAGAAGCTGGGAGGGGACACAGCTGGGACAGCTGACCCCAACTGACCAAATGGATATTCCCTACCATATGACGTTGTGCTCAGCAATAAAACTGCGGGCGGGAGAGAGGTTGGCTGAGGCTGCAGTTGCTCAGGGACTGGCTGGGCATCAATCAGTTGGTGGTGAGCAACTGGGGTTTTTTTTGCGTGACTTGTTTTTCTTGGTTTTGTTCCTTTTCCTCTTTAATGTTTTTTTGTTGGTGGTGGGTTTGGTGATTTTTTTTAACTATTAAACTGTCTTTATTTCAACCAATGAGTTTTCTCACTTTCACCCTTCTGATTCTCTCACTGGATGGGGGAGTGAGTGAGCAGCTGTGAGGTGCTTAGCTGACAACCAGGGTTAAACCACAACAGAATGTTTCTCACCGTTCCTGGCCAGCAGTGTCCCAGAGTTGCAGGGCTACCTGGCTATTATCTACTGTGATGGTTTTCACATTGTAATCCACACCTATAACAGAAATACAAGGTAGGTTGTCTCTTTATACGCTCAGTTTGATCTTTGAAAACCTGATCCAGCAAATAGCAACAATTCCAGAAAGGTAACAAGATAGATATCACATTTAAAATTATGTCTGTAGTCTCTAACTATCAAAGAACAACAAGAGCTTTTATTTGCCAGAAGTTCTTCAGTAATAAAATACTGAATGTTAACAGAGTAGTTGAATTTTGTAAAAGCTGTAAGATAAGTAACTTTCCAAATCAGGGTACATGAGTCAAGGGTCCATTTGACAGTCCACAGCAGTCTAAGCCATTTAGCCTGGAATTCATGCTGTATAACTTCAGTTGTCTGAAATTTCAGCATTTAGTCTGATCTAGCCACATAGGCACCTTCTACAGTTAGTGGAAAAACACAAGGCACCACACTAAAGGGACAGTGGAACCTAAGATAAATGCTGATGATAGATGGACTGAATATGTGGAAAACCTCCTCCCCTCTTCAGAATACAGAAGATGAGCTGACTACAGTTAGGTTAGTCCCCTAATTTTTATGTGGCTAAATGGAAGTGAGACAAAAATTAATTTATCTAAACTTTTTAATGAATCCTCTCCCAATTCCCCTAATCTGTGATGATATAAGTATCTTCTGGATATTTATAACAATAATTAGAGTCTTAAATATTAATCAGTCACTGCCTCCTCCTAATGACAACCTGCATTTTCTTGTATCACACTGTACTGTATCATAGAATCACAGAATCATAGAATAATTCAGGTTGGAAGGGACCTCAGTAGATTTTCCACATTAATGGAGTTTTTACCACTGGCATTAATGAAGAAGCATCCAAGCCCACATTCCTTCAATGGGCATTTAAGAAATCTGGATGGAGGATATATCCATGAAATGTCTAAGCTCACCCTGAAGTAGGCATCAAAAGGGTCATATTAATTGGTCCCTAGGCTTCTCTGACTGGATTGATTTGGAGAGGATGGCGGGGTAGAATTCACCTGTTTGCTCACAGGCACCTAGTACTATCTGAAATGCCATTTGGTATTCAAAATGTCTGTTTCAATCTGGCAGGACACCCAGGAGACCTGCTTTCTTCCAAAGCAGCAGCTGAAGGCCAGGTGAAATACCTTGTAGTGCCAAAATGAATTTAAATCCCTATGCTAGGATCTTAGATCTTCCCTGACTCTAATGTGAACTTAGACACTCAACATACCAGTAGAACTTTAAACTCAGGTGTCTTTATCTACCCTGTAAGTCAAGGGAGCTACAGCAACTGCTCACCTGAATGTTCTTAGATTGTCACAAATACAAGACAAATCCATTAATTTAAATACCTTTTATTGTGAACAAGTTTTATTTCTTATATGCTGCAGAATAAGTGAAGCCTAAATACAGACTAAGTATAATGAATCTGGTCATTTACAGTAACTCAGCTGCACTGCAATAACCTATACTTAAGTTTTTGTACCTTGATTATGTGTCTGACTTTTGAAAGTTTGGTTTACAACTTCAGGCAATGTAAGTACAATGTAGGCTTTGAAATGTTTGGCTTTGAAAACGCTGGTCCAACGTATTTCTTTGATGCTTAGTATAATGCTAAATCTTCAAACATAACTCAGATATTCAACTTTCTCTTTAAAACAAAATCAGATTACTTAAAGGTATAGAGATGGGGTATGGAAGTCAAATGGTTAGTACAGTGCAGTCCAGAGGACAGGATATCAGTTTCAGAACAGTGAGATCTACAAGGAAATTCTAGCTTCACTGAAATCAATAGGATTTTTCTGATTTATTTCAGTGCTGCCAGGATTTCAGTATGGAATCTACTCTGAAACCTCTCCATCAATTATCTGCTTCCCGGTTTAGGAGAACTCACTTTGCATGTCCTACTCTCCTTTTGGATAATGGCTTTTAAAACATCTCTATGTTTCTGTTTTATAACACGGGGCCTGATCTCAGTAGAAGCTGCTAAGTACTGTTGGAACAAAAATAATAATAGTAATAATGTTTCTTAAACTTACCTATAGTAGCAGCTGTGCCTGGGAAAAAACGATCTTCACAAAATCGCCTTAAGAATGAAGTCTTTCCAACACTCGAATTGCCCACAAAAATAATCTTGAATAAGTGGTCTGGGACAGAGTTTATTCTCTCCTCCTTCAAGTAAGAGCAAACATTAGTCTCCAATTGTTCTATAAATCCTGTTGCCCCTCCAATTTGCCTTGTCTTGAAGGCTAACTGAGATGGGAAAAAGAAGAGATTTTATCCTATCATGTTCTCCATTACTCATAAAGCAAGATTCTGTTTCTTAAAATAACTCTGTTTCAGATGTTTGCCATGCATCATTCCAGATCATTCTAAGTGCAGTGATTTGGACTGAGCTCTGGAAGTATACTGAATATGAACCTTAACCTGAGACTGCACTGAAAAATGCATGAAATTGCCAAGAGAAAATGGCTTATGTTCACCCCTGCAAATCAAAACCCATAGAGCTTCATTCAGCTCTGCTCAGTAGTTTCATCCTATACCAATGACACAGAGGAAACAGCACATCTTCACCTAGATAACAGAAGCAAAGTCATAATTTTTTGGCTTATGCCATCCATCACCAGATTCTTCTCTCTGCTACTACTGTGGAGCCAAGGGCTTCCATGGAATTACTGCACTTCTACATCTGTTTAATATTACAGGCAGAAGCATGGGGGAAAGAGACAGACAGAGAGAGAATTAGACCCAGTTAATCAGGCTGTGAACATTCAGCTATGTTTCTGTCATTTAGTTTTTTAAGCAGAAAGAACAATTTGTTCTGCCTATCCACGTCCTGCTTACTGCAGGCTAAGCTAATTGGATGCTGGAAAGAATATTTATATCCTCTGTCAAGTAGGTCATTATTCCCAAGACCTTTGTATGTAGATCAGGAGTTGCTTAGGGAAGAACACTGTAGCACCAGCTGGTTTGCAGGGGGTGCCCTAGCTGGCCTCCTCCTGTTTTGTGCAAAGGTGGAGGAGGAAGAGGGAGATAGCAAGTTTGTTCTTAATGCTGCAGAAGGGGAGCAAGGTCATGGATGCTCCTGGCATTAGTTTGTTGGGCAGGGGTTGTGAGGAGGGAGAGGAGAGGAGGGGAGGGAAAAGGAGGGAGGGAAAGGCCCTCTGCCAGGCATTTGAGGTACAGAATCCCTGAGACTGCTGACTTCAAGAAGACATCAGAACTGAACTCACTGCCCGACAGTCCTTTGAATGGGACATTGAAGTCTGGCCTTGCAAATGTTTTCTATAAATATAATAAAGCCTTACAGAAAGAAGCAGAAACAATACAGAGCTGCACTTGATGGGGAAGAAAAAAACCAAAAACCTCAATCTGCTGTCTTCCTTAGTATGAAAAATATTCATTCACTGCTGTAAATTTTGGGGACAAAAATACATGTCTTTTTCATGAGCTGGGCTAATAGCCCATTACAAGTATACGAGATTTCTTATCTCACTGTTCAATTCTCCTTTTCTATTAAAATCCCAAACTCCACTGCAACTGTAGGCTGCTAGTAATACACATACATCTATATAAAGAACATTTTCGGTTCTGCTGAAAAACATTCCCAGCTTATTAGTCTGCGTGCTCTGGGAAATAAAACAAGTTAACATACAATCATCAGCTTGGCACCATTTTCACAGTGCTTCTGAGAACAATAACTAAATACATGGATTACATGACCTGAAATACCTTGTCCCTGGTGGTCATACACACCTCCGTAGCACTAAGACTCAAAGGCACCATAGGCCTTCAGCTCAACTCCCAACGTAATAGGCAGTCATTTTTCACTGACATGTATCAAGTCCACTTATGAAAATAACCTTAATAATCAAACTCGATTCTAAAACTGCATCTGAACACTATACTAAGGGATGAGCTACTTCATAGTCTGCTTCAACAAAGTGCTGATGTGATAATGGAATAGCAGTGGGATGTAAATTTACTTTAGTTTACAATGCAGTCTGAAAAAGTCTTCCCTAGATGTGTCTTTTGAGTGGCCTTCATATAAACAGTAGCCAGGTTAAGTAACATACCAACCTTTTGTGGAATTTAACACAAATGTGAAAGATGGCAGGTATAAACATAGCGGTTCATATTCCATATTGAAAGAACAGAGGGGAGAGGAATTGCATCTCAGGCAGAGATTTTGGATAGAAAAACTTGCTTTAATTTCCATTATGGTTCCTTCAGGTGTTTTCACAATCACATTTCTGCTTATGCTAACTGCAGCTTCGTCTTCATAGCCACTCAGAAAAATCTTCTACCTGACTGTTAACAAAAGAGCGGTTGCTGGCCTCATGCACTGCTGCAAATTCTTAGACACTTTCAGAAGTCACCTTCCATAGGTGGAAATGGACTTGTTCATTTCTAAAAGGAGAAAAAAATTTACATTGGTTCTACTCGCCTGTAAGATGCAGTAAGTCATAAAGGATTAGCAGCTAAATGACTGTGAATGTATGGTGAATAGGAAGGCTTAACGCCAGCAGCTAGGAGCCTGAGTTCAGTATAGTAAGCAATGAGATCATGGAATGCAGTAATACAAAGCCATGTAGACTGCAGGAACATAAATGGCGATGAATTGAAAAATACAGGTTGTCTCAGATCCTTCATCTTCCTAGTGCAAAACAGAGAATGACAAGACTTCATATCTGAGTGAGCTACATATGTAACAATTGCATGGAATCATTCTGCCTCCTTTGCGCAAGTATTTGTAGATCCTACACTCCTTTATACTGCAGATACTTTGAGCAGCAAGACATGAGGGGAGAGAAAGACTGGCTGGGGTGAGAAAGACTGGCTGCAGAAGACAGTCTAGTTGACATATGGCCCTGAGACTCACACCTCATAACTCATGATGCAACAAGCAGGGAGTTATATTTTTCTGAAGTTTTCTTCAGCTCCAGTTGAGGATTATATGCAGAGCTATCCTGAAAACACTTACTAATTGAATACCACTCCTCCTAGCCCAGGCATGCTGTCAGGAGAGGGAATCAGTGTGCAAGCACTGTATGGAACAAGATCACTTCTGATGTCTAAATCTCATAGTCAAAAGTGGTGATCCCAAGAGCCATCATTTAGGAAATGAAAAGTTGTATGAGAAATTCATCAGACTACAGCTGGTGTATGGAAGGAGACAAAGCACTACTCACACAAAGTGGCAGTGGTCAGACACTTACACAGCCTAGAGACTGCCCTAAGCAATGGAATGCCATCAATTGAATAGTCGTTGGCAGGCCTAGTCAGCAGGCCAAGAGGACCAGGCAGGACCATGCACATATTTCAGTGCCACATGGACAGAAAGTTTATCAGAAAGGAGTATTCTGCTGTGTTTTTTTTAAACTAAATTTTAAAAAAACAAGCAAATAACCAACCCAAACTAAGGGCTGGGCTAAGACACTGGCAATTGATAGGGGGAAAAAAAAAAAAGGAATTCCCAGTTCTAAGTGACCTTTGGAAATGAACTTCTTTACCCTCACAATATTTCTTTAGAAACCGAAACAAAATGTTTTCAACAACCAGGCAGGAGACATTTTATGATTTCTTCTCTCCCCTCCCTGCTTGCTCTCAATTGGTTTTTTTGGGGAAAAAAAAAAAAGAAACAAGATCTGAGGGACTGCACAGTTCCTACCCAGCTGAGAGGATGTACTTTCAAGGGGAATGACTGCTGAAACAGAGCAGGCAGAACAGGTTTGTCCTAGCTGGACCTGATGACCTACCTGGCTTTTGCTGTCCTAAAGTCCAATGATACCATACTTCGAAAATGTGATACAAAATTAAGTCATATAGCAAGCAAAAAGTATGCATTGTATTAAATCATTTCAAAGGATGAAGCTCTGTTCTGTGCTCTAGGCTTTTTATTAAAATGTACCACTTAGAAGTTATTATGTAACCATGGCATAATTCTATCATAATTCTTAAGATATGCTTGCTTCTTCTAAAAGAACTATATAATTATGACCAAGCACACCTATTTTTCCTATAATTTAATCTTTTTAATCAGTGCTTCAAGAATCTAAAAATGAGTAATACTTAACAATGATACTAAAATTAGAAAACAAGCACAGCTAGCTCTGAAACAATAGCAGTGCAAGAAGGCTCCAAAGAAATGTACCTTCCAGCATATTGTTTTAAGGATTATTGCTACACGGTGAATTCATTGTTAACATGCACATACAAGCTAGAGCTGAGAAAAAAAATCTGGATTTCAATTTGCTAGTTAAAAGTCTTCTCAAAAAATAATTAAAAAGTAAAGATATTTGCTCTCATTATTTCTCAGATAGCGTAACAGCTACCAAAGCCAACTCAAAAGTATCAGAATATGAGAAATGTCACTTTTCGGCAAAAACAAACCCCCAACTTTTCAAAAAAAGAGTTGCTTCTTTTTTTAGACAATCGCTAGCTTTCAGTGGATCTTCTTGTGTCACCTATTACAAGGCTTAACTTCACTTTTCCTAAACAGTCCTTCAGACATAAGTCTATGCACACATTGTCTGCAGTTACCACTCCTTTAGGTTGAGTTTCCCTTCTTTGCACCTTCAACATTTATCTGCAGTATATTTCCATCTCCCTCTTCATGCAATGGCTTAATTTGTCATGCTTTAACTTAAAAACAGAAAACTAAATAATTTTAGATTCTAAGAATAACGCATTACCCTTACCATTTCATGTTTTCCAAGGTCCTTTAGAATAGAGTAGAATAGAACAGAATAGAATAGTATAGTTCCAGTTGGAAGGGATCTACAATGATCATCTAGTCCAGCTGCCTGACCACTTCAGGGCTCACCAAAAGTTAAAGCATATTTCTAAGGGCATTGTCCAAGTGCCTCTTAAACACTGGCAGGCATGGGCATCGACCACCTCTCTAGGATGCCTGTTCCAGTGTTTGACCACCCTCTTGGTAAAGAAATGCTTCCTAATGTCAAGTCTGAACCTCCCCTGACACAGCTTTGAACCATTCCCATGTGTCCTATCACTGGATACCAGGGAGAAGAGATCAGCACCTCCCTCTCCACTTCCCCTCCTCAGGAAGATGTAGAGAGCAATGAGGTCGCCCCTCAGCCTCCTTCTCTCCAAACTAGACAAACCCAGAGTCCTTAGCCACTCCTCATAGGACATTCCTCCCAGCCCTTTCACCAGCTTTGTTGCCCTCCTCTGGATGCATTCAAATACCTTCACATCCTTCTTAAATTGTGGGGCCCAGAACTGCTCACAGTACTCAAGGTGAGGTCCCCTTACATTTGACACTGTTTCCTTCCCTACAGGCTGCTCTCTAGTAGATGATGGTGAGTATTCCATTGATTGTTCTGTGTTTTTCTTATCCATTTCCATCTCAGAAGAAGTATTCTCATGTTCTCCAGTCCATCTGTTCAGCTGCTTATCAACCAGCCTGTCAAGAAGCTGGGGTAGGTGATCTTCCTCAATTGATATTATTCTTTGGAGACGCGATGCTTTAGACATTCCTCCAGTGGCTCCAGCATCAGGCTCTACAGAGAGAATTCCATTCAGTCCAGCAGAATTCCTTCTCTTTGAGTTATTGAAAACATCATCTTCTTCAAATGAATGGCTACACAGAGAAAAAAGTAAGTACATCACAAAAATATATTGGACCTGGATTCCTATTCTTTTATTCTAGTGTAACTGAATTTAATCTCCCATGTTTTTTACTACTCACAGCAGGCATAGTAGATTCAGTCCAATGTCTACTGAAAAGTCAGCTCATCATACAATGTGTGTATATATAGCGTGCTTGATAATTATAAGCATCATGGGGAAAGCTAATAACTTATGGGGAAAACCTGAACCAGAATACAAAACATAAGATTAGCCTCATTTCTAACCTCATGGAATAGCTAAAGTAAATTTCTCTACTGTGATTTCCTACTCCCCTCCCCCTTCTATTCTGGAAGAATAAAACAACCCCCCAACCCAGACCCTTTCTATGTGTAATCTAATTCTTTCTTTAGCAGGTAGGAGGGAGATGGGTTTGTTTAATATGGATGAAAAAAGGCTAAGGGGGAGTGTAGATAAAATAGATCCAGAGTCTTCTCAGATGTGTGCAATGACCACAGATGCAAGTTGCAATAAGAGAAATAATGACTTGATACAGGGAACAAAATTTCTTCATGAGACTGGTGCAGCAAGGGAACAGGTGCCCAAAGAGGCTATGGGATCTCCATCCAGATGTTCAAAAACTCAACTGAACAAGGCCCTGAGCAACCTTATCTAGTTTTGGAGTTATCCCTGAGCAGGAGATTGGACTAGAGGCATCAGACGTCCTTCCTATCTAAACTTTTCTATGATTTTTGTGCCATAATTGCTTTTGCCAATTATGCTCTACTTCTCAGTACTGAACTTACTAAACTGTGTCTCTGAAAGCTTTCCCTCCTTACACTTCATGACGCTGTGCCTGCAGGGACATTGTCTTAGCTGCTATTTCAAAGTGAAATACTAGTCTTCTTTCCAGCTCCTCTTGTCTCAAAGGAAACATGCTAGTGTTTCACTGAGATCACCATCTCGTTCCTGTTGATTTCAAGTTTACAACCACACAGTTGAGAATTAAATTCTCCATGTTTTACTAGTTCCACATCCCATACTTTACAACAGGACTGCTGAACTCTACAGTGAGAGGGGAGGAGGTATACTCTTTCAGGGAGTTACCAAGGACATTGTACCACATCAACATAGGGTAATGGGCAAGCTTTTGTGCCTCCCAGCATATACTCATCCACAATGGGATGTATCTCTTACCTTTGCAGACAGTACACCTGTTTTATGTGAAAATTTTCCTCTTTATTTCCAAATTTCTTAAGGAGCACAGTAATCTTATAGTGACAGACACTTTAGAAATACGTGCTTTGAAAAGTCCAAAGGTATCAGAACGAAAACATTCCACATCTTCTTTCTATAAGCCTCATCGTACTTAAACAGGGAACACACGAAAAGAAGTTCTTACCTGTTCTTGCCCTCTATGTATTTCCCAATCACAGACCCTGATCTTTGCTTCCAGCTGGCTTTTGGAACACTTGTTTTGCATTTCTGCAGAAATACAGAATACTTCTTACTAATTTACTCCTGTTGTTCATTATGGTTAACTGCCTTCATTCCTAATGCTTAAATAATGCAATGAATATGAAAGAAAAAATTGTAGAAAAAATCCTAAAAGTATAAATGCTTCAAAATCCTGACTGATAAACAATCAGAACATGGAAACTCCAGATCCTGCAAGAATTCATCTTCTTTGTAAACTAAGTGGACCACAATAAAACAGCATTATGTCATGAAAAGAAGTCAAGAGATATATGGTGATTTACACTAGCAGCTTCTTGTAGGAATAAGAACACAAACAAGTGAAAGCTAAGTGGCCTTAGTCTCCTTAAGCCAGGGTACTTCTGGAACTTCTTAGGGGCCCATCCTCTGCTGCTGGATAAAAAGTTAATGTGATCTGCTTTTACCCAGTGCTGATAGCTATTCAGGTACTGATTCAGGTACTCAGATATTGTACTGTTGTATAAACATTTCAGGATATTAGCTACTCTTGACTGAATAGATTAACACAATTTAATTGTTCAATTTTTAGGTGTTGTGGTTTAACCTCAGCTGGCAACTGAGCACCACACAGCCACTCGCTCACTCCCCCCAGCCCCCAGTGGGATGAGGGAGAGAATCAGAAGAGTAATAGTCGTTTACCTGTAAAAATACGTCACGTTCATCTTTGAGATGTTTGTTCCTCTCCCTGCAAAGAGAACACAAATAAAAGAAACACCGAGGCCAAGTATTTAGAACTGCTGACTTTTCTACTCAACACTAACAGACAGACTGGACAGTTGGCAGTGTAAAAGGCAAGACAAATGCACTTTAATCCGGCATATCTCCACCCTTGATCATGCTTTATTTATATTCTCACCACAGCCAGTTCCCTGTCTGGGCCATTGAATCTCCAGTAGGGCTATGCTGATTAAAGCCAGCTGGCATCTGGCCCTCATTCTGTAGTTTATCAAAACAAATGCCTTAACACATAGAAATCAGTTCTGGTCAATATGCCTCCACTTACTCTAAATTAGAATGTTTAAAGCTTTTCACAGTAAAGATGACTTCTTAATGTGGAGAGGGTGTAATGAACACCATCTCTATTCATCTGTTGACAGCTGTGAAGGCCAGTTATGTCCCTCTGAGGGCTACAGTTGTGGCTGCCATGGAAAAGTCTCCCTTGGAAAACATCCATCTTCCATTCATTATGCAGAAGAGATGAAAATGTCAAGAAATGGAGACTCAAGGCAATCAGCCAGCTCTGATCAGATCTGACAACACACCTGCTTAGTACATTATTCATTGTCTCTGTCTATTGCTGGCCTGGCCACAAAAGAGACTGAGCAGCCAGTACAGCCTTGGTGAACAGAAACAACCTCTGCTGTCATATGTTTCTATCTATGGCCTCATTACCAGCAGCAGGCAAGATCACATCACATGGAGTGGCCTATGGGAAACACACTGCAAAGTAAGAGCCTTTCCTTAAGCATGGGAGCTTTTTGGTAACTTTAAAATGAGGCCTCCTGAAGGAAATGCAGTGAATGAAGGCCTAGAGGCAAGTCCAATCCGTAGCCTATGCAAACTTACCACTGAGCAAACAAAAACTAACATTGCTGCACATTAAAAAGAGGGTTACAGTTGTCTGAACACAACTACAAACTTTGAAGTCTATCAATACAGAAACGTTACAGAAAAAATTTGCTAACTATGTTGTGATATAATTTTACAAATAAACATTTTGGGGAAAGAATCTTTGTTTTGGCTGTACTCCCATCACTTTAGAAACAACAGAGCCTTTTAGTAAGCTTCAAGTCTCCTGTGGCCAGGCTTCTACCACAGAACCAGCTTAGAACAGTTCACTATTGTTTTGTTTTACATTTGACTTTTGGAATGGAGATTGTCCTACAATACTGAATTGCCAAAACAAAGCAAATCTTTCATGTGTACTACCTTCTACTGTGTGCAAGAACGAGGCTTACAAAAGACATATTGTCTTTTGCAACCATTTTTGCTATCTTTTGTGTCATTATCCTGTGGCAGGTTGACCTTGGCTGGCTGCCAGATGCACATCCAGCTGCTCTCTCACTTCCCCTCCCCAACAAGACAGGGAGAGAAAATAAGACGGAAAAGCTTGTGGGTCAAGATAAAGACAGGAAGATTGCTTACCAACTACCATCACAGACAAAACAGACTCAACTGTAGGATGATGAGAAACAAAGACAGAACTAAAATCACCTTCTCCCCAACCCCCCTTCTTCCCAGGCTCAACTTCACTCCTGCACTCCCGACTCTTCTACCTCCTTCACAACCCTGAGCGGCACAGGGGGATGGGGAATGGGGGGTTGTGGTCAGTCCGCAACAGCTCCTTTTTGCTGCTCTTTCTTCCTCACACTTTTCCCTTGTTCCAGTGTGGGTTCCCTCCCACAGGTTACAGTCCTTCACAAACTGCTCCAGGGTGGATCCTTTCCACGGGGCACAGTCCTTCAGGAACAGACTGCTCCAGTGTGGGTCCCCCATGTGCTGCAGTTCCTGTCAGAAAACCTGCTCCTGCATGGGCTCCTCTCCACGGGCTGTAGCTCCTGCCAGGAGCCTGCTCCTGCATGGACTCTACGCAGGCTGCAGGGGAATCTCTGCTCCAGCACCTGGAGCATCTCATCCCCCTCCTTCTTCACTGACCTCAGTGTCTGCAGGGCTGTTTCTCACACATTTTTTTCTACTTCTCTCTCTCAACTGCTGCACAGTGTTTTCTACCCTTTCTTACACAAGCTTTCCCAGAGGCAGCCACTTGGCTGCTGGGCTCAGCTGTGCCCTGTGGTGGATCTGTTGGAGCCAGCTGGAACCGGCTGTATCTGGCACGGGGCAGCCCCGGCTTCTCCTCTCTGGCATAGAAGCCACCCCTGCAGCGCCCCACTGCCAACACCTGAACTCCTACACCCAGTACATATCCCAACATAATTTCATCCTTTAATGTACCTCTTTAGAATGATGCAAGAAGTTCTTGAACTTAAGGTCTGCATTACCTTAAAAAATCCAGCTGCTTCAGAAGTCCTGACTTCTCTCTCTGTAAGGTTTCTGTCACTCGGTACACCTCCCTGTAATGAAAAGAAATAAATAAAATTGTTCTAACCGTAGTAACAACACTGCTAAAATGCTTCCCCCTAGGAGTATCCACATTTGAGACTTCAGCTTCTCCAAACCTGTAGACTTTATTCTGCATGAACGGTTACTAATTTTAAAACAGTTTATTCAGTATAAGGCCCACAGTACCACAGCAGTTTGAGTTAGCAGAGGAAGTAGAGGTTCTTTTTTAAAAAAAATACAGGTTTATAATTTCTTCATCCAAAGAGCTTAATACACACTGATACTGGCACTTGCATCATTCAGACAAGACATACTGCTGAAATCCTTCTCACTCGTGGCCACTAAAGACCATGTAATATTTTATCCAAAAGTAGAGTTTATCTTGCTGCTAGAACCATATGTCAGGCTCACACATCTACATTCCCTACAATTTCTTTTCAGTTCCTCACTTTAACAGTTATGCAGCCTTAAACATTGGACACAGCATCTCAGATTTTTACACTAGATTTACATGATTTACTTTGACTTAATGCAACTTGGTGTCTGGCCTTAAATGTTTTTTGCCTTTCAGTGAAGCCTCACGCTCTTCCTGTGCACAGTCTGAACATTACACCTGCTTCAACAGCTCAGGTCTTACCAGACTGATACAGATGTTTAAAGCAACACTGCAGGTGCAGTTGGGTAGGGCTGAGCTCTAATTCCATAAAACACTATTGAATCCAAAGTGCTTTGTAAGTGCAGTAGTATTATTCAGCAGTCTGACCACTGGGCAGATTTGCTCTGTAGCTTTAAAACCAGAACATTCCACAGTCTTTGCTCTGGATCTGAAAAGAGAGGCCTCAAAGAGGAAACAAACCACCTTGGGGAGGAATATTTCTACTGTCTACTTCCAAAACACACATCAAATATGCAAACCTAAAATCAGTGTTCTAAACGCAGTGGCCGTTCTTTAACAATCATTTATCAACAAAGTTCATTATTTATACCCTCAAGAAAAATTAAATTAGTAATAACTAAGTAGAGTTTTGCACAAAGCTTAACAGAAAAAGAACATGACATTTGATCTAATATTCTGCTCTATCCTGAAATATGCCAAATAGCCACAGCTCTGAGTTACGTTGTTCATTGCTGAAATGTATAGAGTCTGGCAAGATATGCACCACAGTCTGGCATCCATGTGCTCTCCATTAGCAACAAGAGGGTTTTATAGATCCCTGAGCATTTTTTTAAAAGTATCTTCCATTAAAAGAACTTCAGTGAACATTTCTGCCAATTACAGCTTCAGGGTAATGTAACTTTTGCTTTGTGCAGAAGACTGGAGCAAGACAGGTAGATTGATCTGTCACTTAAAGGCCATTTCTATCCCTCAAAATATGAATTGTAAATATTCCTTCTTGAAAAATATTTTTTAATTCAGAGTCAGAATCTGAAATCCAAAACATTTGAAATGGAAACCCCAAAATGATGGTTCTGGATCGCCATAAAGGCCTTGTATGAATTGTGATTTAGCTGCATAAGTTACATTTTATCTTGCTGGCCAGGCTCCTTGGTCAGTGTCCTGGTTTCGGCAGGGATAGATTTCAGCTTCCTACTGACTGAGAAGGCTGGAGGTGCACAAGAAGCTGGGAGCTGGGAG
>NW_008794491.1:217321-231892 GCF_000699145.1 Aptenodytes forsteri
GCGGCTGCGTGGTGCTTAGTTGCCGACTGAAATTAAACCACGACAGTCAGAAATTATGTACTAGACTTGCTTTTGATGAAGAAAAGAAGCACATCCTAGCCAGAGCACATTCTGAGAAGCAAGTTTCAGATAGACTTAGCTTTGAGGAGGATGGAGCATCATGTACCACAACTGTAATTTCTGTAAGGAATCCCACTGGTATTTCAAAACTAAGACATACTTTTTAACCAATTAAACTGATTTTTAATTCCAAACATCCTCAACAAATGGGGGGTGGGAAAATACTGACATTTTGAAGAAGTAGCAAAAGATTCTGTAGAAGCCAGATATGCTACAGAAAACATGCTGAATTACTTGGGAAAAAATGACTAAAACTGCACTTGGCTTTGCTGGTGGTTTCTGCTTATGACACAAACTTAAATCACAGCACTGAATACCCTGACAAGGAGGCTCACTGGCACGTTAAGCAAATGCGCTAGAACCACTGCGGCTAGAGACTTACATTTCCTTCTCCTCATGTAGTCTTGACGCCTCCTCCTGAAGCACCTGTAACTGTTCTTGAGCCAGACTTAGTTCATGAGATGTTCTCTCCAGGTCTCTCAGCAGCTCCCGGTTAGTCAGCTTCAGCTTGGTGTTCTCTACTTTGGTTTCTTCTTTGCCACTGAGAAGTTCTGTACATTGCTGCTCTAACTGGGATGGAAGAAAAGAGAACAGAAAGTATTATAACTAGCTGAGGCATCTTGGTTTTGAGGCTTTCAATTCAAGTACTAGAGGTTAGTTAATAGGGAAGCTATTTCTATCAAAGCCAACATATGAATAAAACACATATGGTGCTCTTCCACTGCTGTGTACAGACATAATCATGTTACACAAAAACAAAGCCATTCCACTCTATGATTGAATTTCATCCAGTTCAAAAATGCACCAGGACAAACCACAAAAAAGGTGTTTACAGAGGAGATTAGCAGTACTTAGCTGATATTCACAACTGCTATTTTAGACAATTTCCCACAATGGCAAGGCCTACACAAAGTGATTCAGAGTTCTGCCTAAAAACTGTTAGATTTAAATGTGGTAGCTGATAAACCTTCCCATCCCCAGTAATATCAACAAGCATTAACCTTTCTGCCATTTCAGCTAAATCCGCCAAGAAGTGTGAATTTGAGTTTTTTTATTCACTTTTATATTCACTCTCCAAACTATATACAAAGGAAAGAGACACCTTCCCTGTGAAACAGGTAACAGCAGATGAGAGTGGTTTCTGGTAAGTAAAGAAGTTCCACCTGCTTCTCCCTGGCTAACCGAGCAAATTAAGATGACAGAGCAAAAGTTAAGTAGACTAAAATTAGTCCACTTCATATTAGGGAGGGCACTGCTGACCTGAAGATATAAAAGCATATTTATTTATTTATTTTCATCATGCATTTTAAGGGATGTAAAACGTACTAGGAGCATTAAAATGATACCAGTTCAATCCTCCACATCTGAGACACAATGGAGGATTTTGTGAGAACTCTCATTCTGCACATCCCAACAAGCAGAGCTCACACAACCCAAAATTTGTCCTTACTCAGCTCTGCCAGTCTGTTCACGCTCCACAACACTGCTATTGCTCTAGTCTTGGTTTTGAATGCAACCTTAAGGCCCAGGTTCAAAACAAAAGCAGAAAATACTTTCTAGCTGGGATTGTGAAAGGTCAGGAATGAGGATAGAGTGGGAGCACTTATCTCAACAGCAGCACCAGCTTCATGTATTTGCTGAACTGTAGCCTCAGCAGGCTCACAGTTAATATGGAATGCTGACTAGCTGGGCATCAAATTACGGCTGAGCAATGTTGGTTTACATTGCTAGATCACTTCAGTTCCTGAGTATTGCTTCCATTCCTTGACAGAATGAAGTTATCTATTCTAAGTAAAAGACCAGATGCTTCAGGTACTAGAAGACAAGACTTTCTTATCCAGAATAGTGGTTTTGGGAGAAACAAAAAGTGATCACACAAAGATGAACTTTCAAAAAGCTTAAGAGCAACAAATTGCAGGCAGAAATCCTACTTACAGAATACAGGCCATCTGAAAACTTACACAGAGACTGGCCTGGAAATCTAACTGCAGTGGTAGCCATCATCAGCTCCCAGAATCATAGGTACTGATGTTAGAAATAATTGCTATAAATCCTGGTGCTTACTCTTGTGAGAAAAACAATTCGTTTTTCTATGTTGAAACTATGCTCGATAGCAGATGCTCATAATATTTAAACCCCAGGACACAAGAGGAGAAAGGGTTATTTCACAGCCCTACAGAGCTCACTGTATCTATACAATCCTTTAAGTGATGCCAAACACTACTTTTAAAGCATTCATTTAAACAACTCCCAATACAGTGGAATAGTTCATTAGGTGGATGTTCAGCTGGTATAGAATGGCATAGACCCTATAGGCTCTAGCTACTTATTGGAGCTGCAGATTGTCTCCCATGGTCATTAAGTCGATGAAAATTGATTGGGAAAGACTCATGGCTCACAGTCATGTTTAAGAAAATCCAGGAAGCTGAGAGAATTAGCCAATTACCACAGGTCAAGCAGAGACACAGTAGCGGATGGTGTATATTCTCTTTTTTTTTTTTGACAAAAACAGGGGGAAAAACTCACAAGTTTAAAGTCGAGTAAAGAACTGGGAGTGTACAATACAAATAAACTACTGCTGAGGACAGCTATTGCTGTCCCTCAAAGACACATACATTAAGCACTTTCCATGCATTCCCTTGTTCTTAGCTCAGCATCCTTTGTGTATTTTTTCTCTTTTTTTTCTCCTATTTATTTCGGGTGTGCGTGAAAGATGAAACATTTATACAGTGTTATA
This sequence comes from Aptenodytes forsteri, assembly GCF_000699145.1. Classification (NCBI taxonomy): domain Eukaryota; kingdom Metazoa; phylum Chordata; class Aves; order Sphenisciformes; family Spheniscidae; genus Aptenodytes; species Aptenodytes forsteri. Next base: position 220,179 of record NW_008794491.1, read on the forward strand.
AGGCTGGGGATTATTTTGTTCTTTATGCTTTTCTTAGCAATCCTATCACTTGATTTGCACTTTTGAGTGCTACTGATCCATGTTCTCATGGATCTCTCACTCACAATCCCAAGATCATGCTCTCCAGTGGCTGTCATCAGCACAGAACCCATCATGTTATGTGAGAAGCCCAGTAACTCTCCTGCATTTCACCTGGTCCACACCTACTTTCTTCCCCTAATACAAGATTCTGTGCCCTAGATGTTATGCTGGACATCCTCTGTCCCTAGTGCCTCCTTCTGAGACATGCCATCACACATCCCTTGAGGAACAGTATTGAGAATACCGTGTGCTTTATCTAAGCCATGTAGAACAAGCTGACAATTCAAGATCATGGTAGCCAGCAAAAAGGCCTAGCCAAAGGAATCTTGGCCTACAGGAGGCCAGTCAACATGGAATCAGATCAGTATTTCAGTCACACCAGGCAGAAGACCCTCATAAGGGAGACTCGCTCTGGCCAAATCAGCAGAAACAACACTAAACTCACCTTGTCTGGAAGTTCCCTTTCACATTTTTGATAATAATTTCCAATACAGGAATAATTACATTGTGTTAAAAAAAAAAAAAAGAAAAAAAAAAGAGAAGAAAAAGACTTATTAATGAAGTTTGGAAAAAAACATTTGTATTACTCCCAAGAGGTTCTTTCATATAATCAAGCATGGAAGTTGTAATTAAACCAAGCTACCATTACCATCTGCAAGAATAGATTTAATTATTGAAGTATATTTCCATGCAAGAGGAGGAGGCGAAAGTGACAGAGCGCTCTGGAGAAGGCAAACCTTAGGCAGGTGGAAGCTAACCTAGCACACATTGGTATCTAGGTGAATGAAGAGTAATACCAGAAAATGAGTGGGGTTATACTAGTATAAAAACAGATGTGAGGAAAGATGAGAGTCACTCTCAGAGATGATCATTAGGAATTAGAAAAATATATGTACAAAACACTGCCTCTAACTACACTGAGTTAAGCCTTCAAATAAACAGGCTAGGCTGCTATACCAGAAAAAAAAAAAATCAAATACTGCATATAAGATTGACAATGGGTACCAATCAGCCAGTTGAATGATGAAAGTTTCAAGTGCCGTCAATCATTTGAATAAAATTATCTCACTTATCACATCATTAGAAGTAGTGAATTCCATTTGTCCAACACAGCTTCCTTTCCATAAAAATAAAATGGGATAGTTTAATTTTTATGGTACTATGAAGATCCTGTCCTTCAAAAGCACCCTTGTTGAGACTCGTGCAATTCATAAGGGAGAGGGGAAATGATAAATAATAAAAATTACAAATAAAATAGAAAACACAGTAATATATTAATAATAAACAATGCAATGAATAGAAAAGGAAAACATAAAATTAGATAAAAAATAATGCTCATAAAAATAACACAGACATTGTTTTATGTTCTCCAAGATAGGCAATAGTCGACAATAGGCAATGTAGACAATAATCATAAGATAAAACTTCCTGATACTGCTGCCTGTATTACTTGATTAGACCAGGATTAAAATTGACTGTAAGCCTTTGAATAGCTTCTGTGTTTTTTATATCAAATTTAGAACACAGCTTCTGTGGTTTTTATATCAAATTTAGAACACATATATTTTAGAGAACCACAAGAAAAGGGTTTTACAGAACTACTGGTTGATAACTAGGTTTTAAACATAGCTTTAAAGCAAAAAAAAAACCCAACCCAACCAAAAAAGGAGAATATTAAAATATAATCATTACAATATTATGATAAAAAATTTCTTATATTTTTGCAGTTAGCTTCAGACTAGAAATGCCTGATTTGTGTGCCCCCACATATATCTTCAAAGTATAGATTATTTCACTATAGTGCTGCAATGTGGTAAACAGCCTGCATAAAACCACATCTATTCTGATTCGCAGTGGTACTGAAGGAAGTTAATTAACATAAGGTAGTTGATTTCAATTACGTAATGGCCTTTTAATTCAGTCCTATATCCTCATCAGCTAAACTTGCATAATTATAGTAAGCTAGAGGTTTGTCTCCCCTCTTACTCAAGTACAATCTTACAATTCCCATCAGCTTCAGCAGCACCTTGATTCATTCCTCAGAAGAGGATCTAAAAACTACACACAGCTAGGAAACTGCCCTCAAACTTCTTTTTCCTCTTCCTTCCTTTCTCCTCTTACTTCTCTCCTACTTCCCACGACTGGCACTCCCAAGCACTGCTGCCAGGAAAAGAAATTTTACATGTATTTTATATTCATATTCTACAGAGGGAATTGGTTTCACAGCATTCCATTTCAGCCCTTTAAATTCCAGTGCTACCCCCTTTCCCTATCGCTAGTCTTCCATGCACTTACCTTGGAGACACTTTACAGCAAGTTCACACATGCAGAAATACTTTGCTTCCTCAAGCAGGCCATGCATTTTAAGAAGTAAAACACATCAGGCTTTAATATGGGAACTTGACAAGCTGTTACCATGCAAGAGAACCATGCACCACTATAAAACTGTTATCACAGAGAGAGGTACCAGGAGCGGGTTGTTCAGGAGGGAGCATTTCAAGTTCATAGTGCTGAATCCAAAACAAGTAAATGAGTAGTTGGTACAAGCTTTGAGCAAAGGTGTACACTGTAAGACCCAGATCATTGTTCTCTGCTCTTGCGCTGTCTGGGTATTAAGCCAGTTCCTAGCACATTGAAGGCAGCAGAATCCTGCTACATTTTCATAAAATTAACCTAGTACCTGGGGAGAATACATGGAGCATTTTTTTTCATTTTATCATATAAAAGGAAAACTGCTTTAGAAATAGAGGGTAACATTTTTCCAAAGCACATGTGTAGAACTCTAGCAGTCATAAATATACTTTTAAATGCATTCAGGTATCTACACTCATGACACAAAAGCAACAGAGGGTCACAGTTTGGCAGAACCACATCACTCCAACGTGCATTTTTGGGACCTAAAATAGTACCTAAAGAAAATCATATGAACAAATAAAAATTATGTATTTTTTAACTCTGAAGGATATCGGTTAATACCCTTTTCTGTTTTTGAACCAATTGTTCCAGTTCTTGTTCTTTTGACAGGAGCTTGCACTCCAGCTCTTGACTGTAGGACTGAAACCTCTCTGTGTCCTGCAAAATTCAAAGAGGAAATGTATTAACAGAACAGCACAATTTTGTCAGCAGGAGGAATCATAAGGAATCAGGCATGAAAATAACAGGCAAGCTTTTCACAGTGAACATAAGCCACTGATAGAACTCAATTTAGGGATGGTATCACTCATGAATCTAGACTCTGAGCTTCTGTAAATTGGTGTAGTCCAGCAACTTCAATGACTGCAGTTGCTACAGGATGTGCTGGTTGCACATGAGTAGGCATCAAGTCTACAAAGTGGAGGCAGAAGTCTTCCATCTTAGGCACGAGCCTTAGGAGCTTAGCCAACCTAAATCAATGAAGCTAGAATGCATCCTCCCATTTCCAGCTACACATACCCTCATCCTCTTATACACTAGCATTCATGCTCACCTGTTGCAGCAGTGAGCTGTTTCAGAGAGCTAAACAAGCAGAAAAAAACTAGTAAAAAAGTGAATAGCTTTCTGCAGATTTGGCTTCCTGAACCATACAACTGCTGACACAGAGAAGTGATGAGAATGCACTGATGGAAACAATCTGGACAAATTTAAATTATTATGGAGTCATACTGTAACTCACATACAAGATATCGGGATTGACACAGGAGATACAGGCTATTGACACACAGCACAGCAACTCAGGTTGAAGTAAAAGAAACAATACATGCTACCTTTAAAATCCGTCACTAACAACAATTTGTCACAGATGTTCCACTGGTATAAGCAAGTGATCTGGGCTTCAGGCTCTGCCATTCACTTATCAATCTGTCCACTATCTGAGTATTTTGCAATCACTGGGAACTCCCAGTCCTATTTGGGATTACTCCTTCAGACACTCCTCAGCTGAGACAAATTGTCAGGCCTCCCCTGAGTAAAACTGGGTTCCAGCAGTTCATATCAGCTGAGAATCTGTCCTCTTCCTCCACAACAGGCTTCTACTCTCTAAGGTTCCCAGGAGAATGCCTCTAAACAAAAATAAAAATTCCCTCAAGACAGCAGTAGTTCCTACATGCTTTTCCCCTTCAGCAGTACACTGATTACATTTGATTACATGGGGTAATCAAATGCATGTTAACTGGCTTCTTATGTGGAAGAATATATATCCAAGTGAAAAAGACAGACTAACTGCCCTTTTTGTACAACCTTCAGTCAGCAGGGTATTAAGTATTGTAAATAGCTACAATTTGTATTTATTTGCATCTTACCAATTTCTTTAAATGCATTCTTCAAGAGCTGCTCTTCATTCAAGCCATAATAATTCCCCTTTTATATGGCATCAATGCATCTCTCCAGGCTGTAAAGTCTTTGTGAGACTTTGCATTAGAGAAAGAATTTAACAGTCGGATCTCCCCAAATCCCAAATTAGTCATGCCAAGAAACAATACTTCTTGAGTGTCTGACAACCGTTAGTGTAAATCTGACTAAACTGTAAATAGCTTCAGTGGGAAGCTTTAATGAAAAAGCTTGAAAGAAATGGCTTTACCTCAAATATACAACTAATTAGGAGATCCAACAATCATTGCTTATGGAAAAGTCTTTGTTGTTTTAGGATTTTCAATACAACTTCAGTTGTGGGCTATTAAGAGCATATAAACCATTTCTTCCACAACAACTGCTGTCAGGCAAAGTTGCAAATACTTTTTATCCTTCGGCTGATATACAAACTTTATATAAAGGGTTCATCTCATCCACCGCTAAAAACTGCTCTCAGCTTGGAATAGAAAAATCTTGAAATTTACGAGACAGGTTTACTATCCTGTGAAGCAAGTGAAAAGACTGATTCCTTAGACAGCTGATTAAGGCTCATTTTGCTCTTTTTCCTGCACTTTATGTCAGGAAACAAAAAATACTTTACATATTTGGATCACAAAAAGATTTTTTAGATATCATATTTGATTGAGAATGGAGGCAATAATTGATTGATATCCACTAGTTTTGGCAACATTTTGTGTACCGTGTGTTGTTTGAAACCATATATTGGTTTCATTTATATGACTGCTTTCAAGACAACAAAAAGGCACGAGCCAGTAGCTCATGATTGGTTGTCCCAGGCCACCCAGAGAAGCTGTGGAATCTCCATCATTTGCATACTCAAAACTCAATTGGACAAGTCCCTGAGCAACCTGATCTAGTTTGAAAGTTAGGAGCAGCATAGGCACCTTCCCACCTAAATGATTCTAAGATGACTCTTTCCTGGAGCATACTGGGAGTTCTTGTTAGTTTCCTTGTTTTAGGAGAAAAAACAGGACAGAAAAATCCAAAGAACAGACTATAAAAGCAGTAGAGGAGATTTAAAGGAGACTTCGTAAGAAAAGGGAATTCATTGTCAAGTGTTCTGGCACCATGACAGTGACAAAAGAATCTGACCTATCTTTATTTTGCAGATAGCTGTGGTGGTTTCAGAAATCACCATCACTTGATTTATCTGTTGTTTCTCTTCAGTGAGAATTTATCCCCTCCTCAAAAGCACAGACTGCAGAACTCAACAGGATTAGTGCTGCTCTGAACAAACTCAAAGAGCATTTTTCCTAACTGTGACCAGAAGTTGGACCTATAGCAGCATTGATAATACAATGAGGCTGTAGTTCAGTTGACTTTCAAAAGAATGCCAGCTGCTACTTTATGCCAACCACTGAGCACGGGACATCGATGCTCCTCATCCAACAAGTCACTTAGTTTGAAGCTGCAGAGCCTGGATCAGTACAAAAGTAGCAGTGAGGCAAATGATGTTTTTTTCTTACTCAGTTGTGAAACACATTCTGTGGGCTTTTGTTTCACACCCAGAATGAGCATAAAATGCGTGGAAGAGGGAGCAGCATCCATGCCCACAATAACAAAGAGACACTCACTTTCAAGAGAAACTGCTCTTTCTCCTTTTTGATTTGCTGTTCCATTTCCTCATAGAGATGTTGAATTTCTTCATCATAAGCAGCAATTTTCCTAATAAGAGATAAAAGTATACTGAGTGGGTCTTTGTAGCATTACTTCAAGTCATGGCTCACATAACGAGCTAAGCCCCACATTTCTGCTTTAACACAAGACTCTAGAGAATGTTCTAAGGTGAAGAAAATAGGATTTTTTGTGCAGGAAAGGTCACAGATTAAATTTTTATTTTTTTCTCACGGAAGGAAAGCTTCAACAGCTCAAAGGCTAATAAAGCTACACATCTGATGTTTTCATATAAAGCAGCTGTTCATTATGCAGTTTTAATGACTACTAAATCTTAGGTTTAAGGAACAGAGCTTCCTAGTGACAACACTAAGAATACCAGAGCCTAAGTTTGCCAGTTAAAAGTATTTTCACTGCAACTTCATTTTTTTACTCTGGAACTGCATTGTTCACCATTCAAGAGCACTGAATGAGGTACTTCTATCATGTCTAAGACATTTTAGCTAGAACAGACTTCTTGAAAGTCCTCTCTAACAGCTTTGCTGAAAGGAATTTGAAAAGCCCAGCTGAGGAACAGAAATACATATGCTGTGCACAAGTGTATCTGACTGTAGGAAAAAAGAAGGACTTACAAAGCTCACTTTTTCCAATAGAATATTGCAATTAATATCACTACAGTTTGATACATGAAGGATTACATTGAGCAGATGCTTTAGTTTGGGCAGAAAAAATTTAACTGTTGAAAGGGAACAAGACAGTTGTTTTGTTCTGCTTCTATTCTGTTCTGTTCTGTTCTATTCTATTCTATTCTCATTAATCCAGAAACTGAAAAGCAAGAATCACTTTGCATCAAACTCAGGGGACATCCTAGAAAGATTTTTAATAAAGATTAATAGGGCCTTTATATGACACTACTGTATATTCCCCCACATTCCTCTAGCTAGAGCTGTTCCTTGAGTGATCTGCAGAATGCATCTGTTACAAATAAAGTACATAATCTCCTAGGGCATTCACATCAATAAGAGCAAGACAAGGAATATACAGTAGGAAAAAAAGCCGTTAATTTTGTAATCTGGGTATCTACTGTTTTTTTGTACCTAATGCTCTACATATTCTATGTTTTCACTTATTAAAGGCCTGATTTTCTTCTCAGTTAAAGCCAAGCAAATCAGAAAGAAACTTCAAAAAATTTACCTAAGCTAAGAGGATTGAGAAACACCAGAAACAAGTCTTTCTTTCCCCCTTTCAAACATCAGAACACTTGACATTGCCAGCTTGCATTTTCAGTCACAGGTAAAAAATGAGTGGAGGAAGGCATTTTCTCAGGATTCACAGCAGCACTAAACAAATATCAAGCGTTTGAGGAAAACGACTGCTGTCATGAAGATTTTTGTAAACTCTAATTAGGTGAGAAAAGCAGCCCAGACAAGGGCTTCTTCATGTGACTGCAATGCTTCCAATAGAGAGTGCCAGAAAATCCAGAAGCCCTTTTTGTTGCCTTACTCCCCTTATAGTGTAAAGTCAGGTCATGTTCTGATCTCAAATTTTATTTTCTTAAAACTAATAAAATACTTCATAAGAAATTAGCACTTGTCAATGGAATAAAATTACACAAATTCATAAAGAATTAACAATTATTTAGAAAGGTATGGCAGAGATGCTAAGATCATATTTAAAAATACTGTATTCATGCAGTATAATGTCACTTTGATCAGGGCTAAGATTGACTATGTACTGAAAAACCCTGTAACTTTGCACAGGCAGAACTCATTGCACAGCAGTCAGTGTTTCCATGGGAATCATAAAGATTTTCTTTACTTCTGTGTGATAGGGAGAATAACTTTAGTCCCATATTATTAAGCTGCTGATTTAGATATTTCTTTCCTCTTATGTGTTTGGAAGCAAAGGATATGGCAGCACCATCAAGACTACATCCAGGAGGTACCTCTGGATGTAGGAATCTTTTTAGTTGGTCTGGCACATAAGCACATGCCATTTCTGCAGGCTGAATACTCCCCAAGCATTTCATTCATGGCTTACCATTCTTAACTCTGATCAAATTAAACAGAAAGATAAAATATGCCCATAAGGGCATATCATTGTTATGTGAAAAATGCAAAATGTTTTGATTAAAATCTCTGTTCCCTGGGATCATACCATCCAGTTTTACTCAATGCATAATTGTATAATTTCAGCAGTATTTGATAAAATGATCTTTCTCTTTCCGGTAATGCTGTGGAATAAACAGAGATGGAGACGAAAGGGAGATGGTGCTGTTGTTGAGCACATTAAGCAAAATGGAATGTAACGTGAGTTCACTAAGTTCAGATGATGAGTTCAGGATCAACACACTCACAAGGGTTTAATTTCTGCTTGTTCATGTAGCTGCAATGTGAATTGTTTGGGTTTCACAATTGCTGTTCATGCAGTTTGTTGTAATGGTTCTTCTTTCCCCTTAAAAAAATACAGTGATTTGCGCACTTTGTGCACTAATCTTCTGAGATGCTGATTCTCCTCTTCTTCCACCAAAGGTGGACTCTGACACTGTCCCATGCTAAACCCAATGAAAAGTCAGTTCATCCTTCTCTTCCCTTTTACTCTTATGTTTATCTTCTCTGTTTAGAACTCTGTTGTTTGAAACACAGTCCACCTTTTTACTGTTTGTCTTTCAAACGCAAAGCACAGCAGCAGACAGAGCTAATGGCAGTTGAAGATTTTATCTGCTATTAGAAGAAAAAGGTCTCTTTCTCATCTGTTTTAAGCTTACTTCCTATTAGTCTTATTAAATGCCCTTTGGTTCTACTGCTAGGGGTTTGAAGAATAACCGTTCCTCCTTCAGCCTAGTCAGTGGTCTCATCGTTTTGTAAAGGTCTATCATATCCCACTCCAGCCTTTACCTCCTCACTCAAGAGACCCTACCTTTTAAAAATAGCTCTTTCAGAATAGCTGTTCCATTCCTTTAACCACTGAGCTGCCACTCTCTGTACCTTTCTTCATTCCACTACATTATTCTTGTGTTGCAGAGACCAGAACTTCACCCAGTACTCAAGACGTGGGTGTACCAAGATTCTATGCAGTGGCAAAAACTTGCTTTGTCATGTTCTCAGTACCCTTCCTGATCATGCATAGCATTTTACTGGGTTTTTTTGGCTGCCACTGAACTCTTATTTCAGGAAGCTCTCTGCAATGACCCCAAGGACTTTCTCTGGAGTTGTAACTGCCCATTCCAAGCTCAGCATCACGTAAGCATGACTTAAATTATTTTATCTTCCTTACATTTCTCTACAATGAAGTTCATCTACCGCTTTTTTGCCTACTCAATACATCACCCTATTATTTAAAAAACACCACTGCTAAATTTAAGAAGCCATCTAATTTTAAATTTGCACTTAAAATTAAATACACATATCAGAAAATGAAGGAGAACTAACTTACCCTGGCAAACAAAAGTTGTATCCACTGTGTAGATGCCAAAAGCAAAATAGATGAATGTATGGAGCTACTAGTCCACACTTTCAGTGCACAGCTTAGCTATTGCTGATTCCAGCACCAGACCAGATATATGTACAGTATTTGGTTTAATACATTACTGTAGTAAAAGTCTCTCACTTTTGTTTAAATGAAAAGAAATAAAGAAGCAAATGAGTATTTTTAAAAGGAGAGGGTTTAAACCTTATATTTTCATTTTGCCTTAAAATCTACAAATATAGGCAACAGCTCATCAATAATTCCTTTATGATGATAAACACCAGTGAGGAGAAGAACACCAGTTCTGGGATAAAAATGTGGACGTTTGCTTTGTTTTCCTTAAAGTGTATTCAGTTCTATGTAAAAACTCATCAGCAGTATTTTGGCTGTTGTTCTACTGAACCAGAATTACAGATCACTTAAAAGGAGAAACATGCCCATGGTTATATTGGCACAGAGTATGTCTGATGCACTGATAGACCTCTTCTGTGAGTGTATCAGGAATCTATTTTATAGCTTGCTAGGAATCTTTGTTGAAACTCTTCAACTAAGAGATCACAGTGGTAGGTTTTAAGTTTCTTCTCCAACAATCATCTTAACTGCTTAAAATAAAAGATAAAACTGAGGTGAGGTTAATATCTGACAAAATCGGAGTGGGTCAGTTTACCCGAAATACTAGACCTTTAATACTAGAAAAAATTACGGCCTGTTACTAAGTAATAAAAATAGTCACACACTAAGTGTGCACAGTGCCATAATTTACATGTTCAGAGGACAAAAATACTAGTATCTGTAAAAGGGTCAGCAGTAGACAGTACAATATGCAAATCTCTTCTTCAAGACTATTTAAAAGTTACGAACATGTTTTCCTAGGAAAAAACTTACTTGACATATAGAAGGTTTCTTTAAATATATGCACTTATATATATACACACATATATAAAAAAATATATATATAAATAAAAATTCACAAGGAGATTAACTCTATGCCTTTGAGTAACACCCAACAAAGTACCACAAATTTCCTCTATGCAGGATCATGCTGCATGTTATACATATGTATTACAAAATTATTTACAAGTTTACTGAGCTCTATGAGAACAGGTTTGTAAGAGTCATGTTAACACTGTTACAGATTAAGTGTTAAAGTGTTGAGATGACTAGGCCTTAGCCTGAGGATTAACTAACTGAACAGAGCGTGAGAAACTACTGGACATTATATGAGAAATTGCTGGACATAACAGTGAGAAACTGACGACAGTTACAGATAGCACCCTGATGGATGGCTTTCACAGGGGTTCTAGGAGGAGTTACGCAGTAAACAGCCAACCTCATAGCTATCTGAAGAAAAGTATTTGGCACCTTTTGGGGAGAAGAATCTTGCCAAGGAAAACAGCATCTAGATAACCACATCAGTAACACCATACAAGGGCAACATTACTTAGGTACCAATATCAGAAATATGAAATTTGCATACAGATGTAGAAAAACTGGGTCCAATGTAAAAAAAAGTATTTAGGGACAAGTTTTTTATTTATGAGGAGACAAGGATAGGGAAAGGGACCAAGGTGGATGTGAAGGGCGGATCAGTGGCTTAGTCAAGCGTAAGCAATCTGATGGTTAGTATATCTGTCTGGTCAAGTCCTGTGTCTGATTATTGCAGACTATGCTGTCTTATTACATTCTATTTCTAACTGTGTGAACTCAATGTCTGTTCTGTGTAGGTGTTATTCATTAGCATACTTCAAGCTGAACTAGCCAGCAAGGAGGAGGAGATCTCCATCTGGAAAAACTCAAGGTCTGAGATGATGACTGGAGGTAAAGGGACTAGGGTCTTGGCATGGGCATTAGATGGACTTAAAAAGCCTTATGCTAAGATCTGAAGGATCTGTGATTGTTAATGAGTGAGCAAATGAACACATTCTGGTAGCAAACTTCAACCCAGCTGAACCAGCCAGCAAGTAGAAGGAGATGCACATCTGGAAAGACCCAAGGTCTGAGTCAAAGAATGGGTAAGGGTCCAGGGTGCAGGCAGGGACATTAGGTAGACTAAAGTCCATGCTAATATTCAAAGGACCTGTGAATGCATGTTTGTTTCTGAAAAAAGTAAGAGGGGGGGGGGGGGGGGAGGGAAGGAAGCTCCCGGGGGGGGGGGGGGGGGGGGGGGGGGGGGGGGGGGGGGGGGGGGGGGGGGGGGGGGGGGG
>NW_008794491.1:232667-236707 GCF_000699145.1 Aptenodytes forsteri
CCATTCTGTTCCCTTCTCTGCGCTGAGGCTGCACCCTCGTGGGAGAGCTAACAGGGGCTGTGTGCTCCTCCCCACCTGCGTCATCATCCTGCAGACCACGCATGTCACCTCTGCCAGCAGGACTTGGGTGGTGGAGAAATGCCAGGCAGCGTGTGAACGTTGCCCATCTCCACCAAGAAAAGCCCTCGGAAGTTCATCCCAACTGCTACACTGTGGGAATGGGAGTCTCACTAACGGACATTCCTGAGTTTGATTTTAATGAGCAAACACTGCACCACCTGGCATGACAAGGCACTTAAGCAGTAAATAACGGAGAAAGGAATGTGCAGTTGAAAGGAGAAAAACAAGATAAAGACCATGAAGGCATTTCGCATGATCAGAAAGAACGGGCCAATCTGCTAGAGGATAGATGCGCGTGAACACAAGGCTGTAACCTATCTGCAAGCTGCAGGTAGCGCGTGTCCATAGTAGTTAACTATATAAGCCCTGTTATAAGTGTAAATAAAGGAGAATGACCATACTCATATTGAGATCTGTCATTACTCCGGAATCGCAACTCCCGCTCCGTCGTCGACACTGAACAAAGGGAAACTCCGACATTTATGTACTGAAATTAGAGGTGTTATCAGGAGCAACAGAAAGAAGAAATTAGCTAAAACCCGTTTTTACTACAAAGGCATAAAAATCCAATGCATTTTTAAGGTAGAGATTTCATGTCAGCCAGAAAAGTCAGGTGATGTTAATGTATTCTCCTTGAATAAGTATAACCTCTGTGCTGATCACAGCTATTAAACAAACAAATTTATTCATTCAGTTCCCAAAAAACACTGACAAGAGTCTGACATAAAAAAACCCCAACCACAAAACAAACCCCTCACCACACATGGTTGTTAATAATCTCTAGTCTAAAACAGACAGCACATCTATCTTTATGCTGTTTCCAAATGACTAGCTGTCTGAAGGCTAAAACCACACTTGTAGACTTAGATGAAAATGCTGCTATCAATATAAACCAATTGTCTTTAATCACCATACGTTTTAAATTTTTTTCTTTCTTCAGAAGCCTTGTCACATTCTCAGAATAGCCAGGAGAGTGCTGAACAAATGAAGTAAATGTTCAACAACGTATTTGCCTTTATTACTCAATCTGTAAGAATCTGAAATTCAGAAGTGACACTTTATAATAAAAATACAGGGGAACTTCTACTATAAGCATCATTTTGCCTTCTATTTAGATTTAGCATCACAATTTTTTCCCTCTAGATAGCTACATATTAAAGGATGATCCATCAATTTTTAGTTCTTACATATTTATTTTTATGTATACATTTTACATATTTGTTTATATATACACACATTATATGTGTTTTTATATATAAACCCAATATATATTGTTTACTATATTTTATGTTTGTTTTATATATATATTTGTTAACTTACGTTTTCACTGGTATGAGTGCTTTGTGCTGCTTTAACATCTTAAACCTCTAATTTCTCTGGCCAGTTAATCCAGATTTATAGCTTTTCTGCACGCAATGTTTGCAAAGCACACAGACAATTTACCAGATTTACTGCTAAATCTGACTGTCCTCTAGGATCAAACTGATTAACTAGAAGTGAATTGCTTAATATTGTCTTAAAACTGCAATGCAATAATAGACATCTGCAAAAGAATCTCAGTCAACAAAGTCTGTTAACTGGAAGAGAAAAGCTAATTCCAGCCAGTTCTGCATTATAAATAATTTTACTGGTACTCTTCATGACTAATAAAATTTTACGTTACGGGAACTCTTGTGATTATAGTCCTCAGTTCTTCACTGAAATACCTTGTTTATTTCAAAGGTTCAAACAGTAGGTAAGATAGTTGTAAAACTACACAAACAGTCCAACAAAGAGAAGTACTAACTTTTTTAGAGCGCATTCCAACTCATTCTTTTCATTATCTGCTTCTTGGAGCTGGGAAAAAATTCTGACCAGGAACTCTTCAAAATTGGAAAGTAAATGAGGTTCATCCTTTCTCAGCTGCAACCAAAGTTGCTTCACATCACTCTCACTGAAAGAAGAGATCATAAGGGATTCATTAAGAGAGAACATTTCTCAGGCTGCAATAAATGTTCACGGCATCCTAGTGGATGGAGACTTCAGGGCATCACTAGTCAGAACACAAGGTTTATTAAAAACAAGGGCTACTTAAGCAGTGCCAGATTTGAAAAGGATGAGGAGGGTGGGAAATGATGGAAATTGCATTTATTCAAAAAGTGAATCATAAAGTTTGGCCATGCATGACCACAGAGAATCACAGGAACTGCTTGTTTAGTGGGTGCCTTGCCAGACACTTCATCTAAACAGGAATGGATAAGAAAGGAGACAGATGAGATACACTGTACCATCCAGTCACTTCTATTAGAAGTAAAGAAGTTCCCACAAATCTAGTGGGGAGGGGGCAGTGGGAAAGCTAATCAAAAACACTTCCTCATGAGAAATGAATGAGACTCAGTCTCCTAAGTTACTTAGACAAGTTAACACATTGCATTTGTACTGTCTTCTTTCATTTTCAACCCATTTTAGTTCCACGGTGGGACTGCTACAAAAATCAGAACACAACATCTTGAAAATTTTGATTTAAAGATTTACCAAGGGAATGCTTTTGTTTCCAAATCTGTTCAGCAGATACTGGAAAAAAGATGTTCTACTGTGAATGATAATGGGTTTTTTAATACTTTGCCAAAATTCTCCTGAACAACTTTTTTTGTTTCTTTCTTCCTGGCTTATTCTCTTCCATGCACATTGTAAGCCTGAACCTAGCCAGCAAAGAGTGCTATATTTAAAGGACAAAATGAGGATAAGGATAGAAAAAGTGGGTGATAAAAGTCTCTTCATAATGAAAGCCTTTCAGGATGACTGACAGACAACTCTTTCCTGTAACAGACAGTCAGGTGAAGAGAAGCACTGATAAGCACTTTTATTTCATGGTAAGGATCACTGATGCATTCCTTAAACATTCCTACTGTCTGTCCAGATTCTCTCCCTTTTTTGCCCTGTGCTTTTTTTTGATCTAGAATATTCATTGTGACTGACCAATGAATGTAAGGCCCACACACAAGAAGCCCTTAGAGCAGTTTTTGCATTCTGTGTTTCAGAGTGAGACATCCTGGTCCTGGAAGAGGTAGTGTTATCAGAGCAATCACAACATGCAATTATGCATGGAGGGGAGAAAAAGCAGAAAAGGGGAGAAAACATTCTTTCTTATGGTTAACTGGTGCACTTTAAACACAGCCCTTGCCAAAAAAGCAGTCATCATGCATTGTTTGACTGAAAATCAGTGGCATCTGTGGATTACATGCTAGTAATTTTCTATGTTCAAAACCTACGGTATGTCAGTGGGTTAATGGTATAGCTTTCATATGACACAAACACACGTTTCATATGTCTGGAGTACAACAGCTTTGCTCTTGGAAATTTTGGTTGAACAGCATTTTATCATCTCTGACAACCAAGAAATTTTATTTTTAAAGAATCACTGTGTTACTGAGCAGCCTTGGTTCTCATCATTCATCTCGGATTCCATTAACATCAAACCCAGAGCTGAATCATAAAAGATCATACAATCTATTACTATTGCTGTGAAGACTCACTCATCCAAAACCTTTTTAGCTCCAAGCCGATCCATCAGATTTGAGAACTGGAACTCTTCATCCTCATCATCACTCATGGTGTCTTCACATTTAAGTGGGCAGGCTGTTTCACCTTCTGATTGCTGCATCATCTCATTATTCAAAGCAATCTGCCCCAAAAGAAACTGGCCTAAGAATTAGAAATTACACACGTTAGCATTTTCAGAAGTTACTGTAAGAAGCAACGTCATTGAAGAGCAACATAGAATCATAGAATCACTGGAAGGTTGGAAAAGACCTCTAAGATCATTGAGTCCAACCATCAACCCAACACCACCATGCCCACTAAACCATGTCCCTAAGTGCCGCATCTACACGTCTTTTAAATACTTCCAGGGATGGGGACTCCACCACTTCCCTGGGCAG
>NW_008794491.1:238670-247444 GCF_000699145.1 Aptenodytes forsteri
GGCGTCACATTGGCAAGCCTCCAGTCATCCGGGACCTCCCCCGTTAACCAGGACTGCTGATAAATGATGGAGAGTGGCTTGGTTGAAGATCAAATTTTACATTAAATATAATTTGTGAGGGAAACACCTACACTTGTATACAAAAAGGGAGTATAATGAAACAACAAAAGGTGAAGATCAAATTTTACATTAAATATAATTTGTGAGGGAAACACCTACACTTGTATACAAAAAGGGAGTATAATGAAACAACAAAAGGATGAGGCACGGCAAGAGGATCCCTGAGTTCTATGCCTGACTTTGTCCCCAGTTTAATGTCTAACCTTCAGTAAATCACTCACCTCAAAATCCACAAACATACTGAAAAAATTCAGACCTCCATAAACAAAAGACATAAATTGCAGCAACAAGCACTTTATAAATGTTGTGGCCTTATTTCTTGATATGCTTAAATAGAAGTTAAGAATCTAAAATAACCACAGCATTGCTACTGATAAAATGTACCTCCTATTTTAACGTTCTTTTAGTGCATGACCAAAAGCACACCTCAAATTCCTGTTATAAACTGCAGATAGAAAGCTACATTTTATTAATACTGATTTCCCTCCATGTAACTCGCATGCATTTTAATTCCTCTAAACTTGACCCCTACAGCAGTTTCTTCCATCTATTTGCGATACTTCTATTAATAACAGAAAGATTGGATCATGGAGATGTGGTGGGATGGCTCTCATGACTGGAATGTTGCAATGGAGGGATACAGACTTTTTAGGAAGGATAAGAAGGGAAGACGAGGAGGGGGAGTTGCCCTTTATGTGAGAGAGCAGCTGGAATGCATGGAGCTCTGTGTGGGGATAGAAGAGGAACTGATGGAGAGCTTACGGGTTAGGATTAAAGAGAGGACAGGCAAAGAGGACAGTATAGTGGGTGTCTGCTATAGGCCACCCGACCAGGAAGAACAAGTGGATGAGGCCTTCTACAGATGGATAGGAACAGCCTCACGTTCGCAGGCCCTGGTCCTCACCTTCAACCACCCTGATATCATTGAAGGGACAATGCAGCAGGACATAAGCAAACCAGGAGGTTCCGCTGTTGTGGTTTAACCTCAGTTGGCAACTGAGTACCACAACCACACAAATCTTTCACATTCAACTAATTTCCTTACAAGGAAGACTGACAGAATTAGGCCCTACATATCAAATCAGTTTCATCCGGGGATCTTAGTTTATCTAGTCAATCCAACAGATTTATTTATCACAGCCTGTCCACATTAAGCTGGGCACCTTTTCTATAATGAGTTCCTTGCAGCCCAGGAGCAGGTTATGGAACATGACCCATTACAGCGTGCTGTGGTACAGGGAACCAATAGAGATGCATTATCCAATGCAGCCACAGTTCGAAGTGCTATCTTGTATAACAAATTATTGACTTCATTGTACATAGTACTAGGATTTAATTAAGCGATAAGGCCCATCATAGTGGTCCTTTATCTAGCAGATAAGGATTTACCAAGCTTACCCAAGAGGTCTTTGTTGATAACTTCCTCCTCCAAGTGATAGAGGAGCCAATGAGGAGAAGTGCTCTGCTGGACCTCATACCCACCAACAAGGAGGGTCTCATTGGGGATGTGAAAGTCAAAAGAAAGCCTTGGCTGCAATGACCATGAGATGGTGGAGTTCAAGATCCGGAGGACAGAGAGGAGAGTGAAAAGCAAGCTCATAACCCTGGACTTCAGGAGAGCAGACTTTGGCCTCTTCAAATATCTGCTTGGAAGAGTCCCTTGGGATAAGGCCCTAGAGGGAAGAGGGACCCAAGAAAGCTGGTTAATATTCAAGGATCACCTCCTCCAAACTCAAGAGCGCTCTAGCCCAGTGAATAAAAAGCCAGGCAAAAATGCCAGGAGGCCTGCATGGATGAACAAGGAGGTCCTGGCCGAACTCAAACACAAAAAGAAAGCACACAGAGGGTGGAAGCAAGGATGGGTAACCTGAGAGAAATACAGAAACATTGTCTGGGCATGCAGGGATGAAGTTAGGAAAGCTAAAGACCAAATGGAATTGCATCTGGACACAGATGTTAAAAAAAAAAAAAAAATAAAGGGCTTCTATAAGTACATAGAAGACAAAAGTAAGACTAGGAAAAATGTGTCCCTCAACGAGATGAGGGACTTGGTTACACAGGACATGGAAAAGGCAGAAGTACTGAATGCCTTCTTTGCCTCAGTCTTTACCAGCAAGACCAGCCTTCAGGAATCCCAGGTCCCAGAGATCAGAGAGAAAGGTTCGAGCATGTACACTTGGTGGAAGAGGATCAATCAGGTCAGGGAATACTTAAGTAAACTGGACATATGTAAGTCCACGGGCCCTGATGGGATGCACCCAGGAGTGCTGAGAAAGCTGGCAGATGTCACAGTGAGGCCACTCTTGATAATCTTAGATCAATCATAGTGACTGGGAGAAGTGCCAGAAGACTGGAGGAAAGCAAATGTCACCCCGATCTTCAAGAAGGGCAAGAAAGAGGACCCAGGGAACCACAGGCTAGTCAGCCTAACCTTGATCCCTGGGAAGGTAATGGAGCACCTAATCCTGGAAACCATTTCCAGACACATTAAGGATGCGAAAATCATCAGGAGTAGTCAGCATGAATTCACCAAGGGGAAGTCATGCTTGACCAACTTGATAAACTTCTATGATGAAGTGACTGGCCTGATAGATGAGGGGAGAGCGGTGGATATTGTCTACCTGGACTTCAGTAAGGCCTCCAACAGGATCCTTATAGAGAAGCTGTTGATGTACAGGCTGGATGAGCATTCAGTGAGGTGGATTGAAAAGTGGCTGAATGGCCGGGCTCAGAGGGTGGTGATCAGTGGCACAAAGTCTAGTTGGAGGCCAGTGACTAGCATGTACCCCATGGATCAATACTGGGTCCAGTCCATTTTAACATCTTCATTAATGACCTGGATGATGGGGCAGAGTGCATCTTCAGCAAGTTTGCAGATGACACCAAACTGGGAGGAGTAGCTGATACACCAGAGGGTTGTGCGGCCATCCAGAGGGACCTCGACAGTCTGGACAAATGGGCTGACAGGAACCTCATGAAGTTCAACAAGGGGAAGTGCAAAGTCCTGCACCTGGGGAGGAACAACCCCATGCACCAATATATGCTGGGAGCCACCCAGCTGGAAAGCAGCTTGGCAGAAAAGGACCTGGGTATCCTGGTGGAACCCACCAGGTTGAACACGACCCAGCAGTGTGCCCTTGCTGCAAAGAAGGCTAATGGTATCCTTGGCTGCGTTAGAGAGTATTGGCAGCAGGTTGAGGAAAGTGATCCTTCCCCTTTATTCAGCACTGGGGAGGCCACACCTGGAGTGCTGTGTCCAATTCTGGGCTCCTCAGTACAAAAGAGACATGGACATACTGGAGAGAGTCCAACAAAGGTCCACAAAGATGATGAAGGGACTGGGGCATCTCTCATGTGAGGAAAAGCTGAGAGGGCTGGGAATGTTTAGCCTAGAGAAGAGAAAGCTCAGGGATACAATCAATGTATATAAATACATGAAGGGAGAGTGCGAAGAGGACAGAGCCAGGCTTTTTTCAGTGGTGCCTAGTGACAGGACAAGAGGCAATGGGCACAAACTGAAACACAGGAGGTTCCATCTGAACATCAGGAAATACTTTTTTACTGTGAGGGTGACTGAGCACTGGCACAGGTTGCCCAGGGAGGTTGTGGAGTCTCCCTCCTTGCAGATATTCAAAAGCCATTTGGATGTAGCCCTGGGCTCTAGGTGGCCCTGCTTCAACAGGGGGGTTGGACCGGATGACCTCCAGAGGTCCCTTCCAACCTCAACTGTTCTGTGATTCTGTGATTCAGATATTCCTGGCTATTGACACCACATCACAGTCATGAGAGACTTTCATGAAAGTCATGAGACTTTCTCAACAATTTTTCACTAGCCAACAACACATGATGTTACCTTGTATTTGCTCTAGTAAGTGTTGAGAATACTAGAGAAGAATTGATTATAAGAAATAACCATGGATTGACAAATGAGTTGATTCTGTTTAAATTAAACATGAGGCTAAGCAAGAATAGATATTACTGAAGTCAACTGATCTGAAGGGTTCAAGTAAATTAACAAACAGGTGAAGCTTGAAACTATCTTAGAATTAGATCTAAAAAGTGTGTGTGTGTGTGTATATAGACAGGAGAGCCAAAAAAACTGAGATCTGCAAAGAATACTAAAATAAACAGCTACAGGCTTTTTAGCTACGTCCATAAAAAGAAAGGAAGAAAGAAGTACAATAGTTGTACAGTGAGGATGCAGAAGTGAAACTGCCACATAAATAATCAATGCACTTGTGCTCAGCTGGGGAAGACCAGATACATTCCAACAAATTCTAAATGTGCCAGCTATTTTATTTGAACATCTGCAAGTCAGAATTTTTAAGGAATCCAGGCAAAAAGGGTATTGTGATTTTCTGCAGAGGATCTTTGGTTATATTCTAAATTCTAGTACAGAAGTTACCATAGACCCAAGGAACCAGACATACTGGTGTGTTTTTATGGTTTTATCAACTCTATCTTGCATTTTTTCTCATAGCACCCAGCAGCGCATGTTAACAGAGACAATAGAATATGTTGCAGAGAGGTTACAGTAAATTTCAGATTTGCCACCATTTAGAAATATGAATGGGATTCTCCCATACTAATTGGTGCAGTACAAGTTTTATCCAGACACTACTGCTTTCTCCATTCTCTAGTTTTCTAAAGCAGCCTTTATCTTGTATAGCTTCTGCTTCTACTAGGAATGCCAACATCATCGCCTAGCCAAATGTATGACTACCTAGCCTGAATCCCTAGAAAATACCTGTCAACCCTGTGTAGCAGGTTAAAACGTAGCATGCTTTACACTGTCTATCCTTATGTTTTATGTGAATCCTATACATAAGTGCTGCTGAAGGCAGCGCCTTGTCTGTGGCAGTCTGTGTAGCCTGCTGTGTCCATGTCCTTTGTGTGTGTGTGTGTGCACATGTGTGGGTGTCTCTGGAATACACGTTTAACTTCACTACCAGTTGAACCTGCAAACAGGGAAGCAGCTGCCACATCCATCTGGGTCTCTGGACTGGGCTCCAGCAGCTGGGCAGGAGGAATCCCCAGGCTCTGGAGCTGCTGGAGATGGCAGCACTTACAACCTCCCTTAACAGAAAAATTTGGTTTTGCAGGGACTACTTATGAAAATAATCTTCATTTAACTGAGAAACATGTATAATTTACTTGTGAAAAGTAAAGAAGTAATACATTATTTAATTTTTAAATAATGGCAATTTGAAGATTAAAACATACTCTTTATTAAGATACTTGATCTAGCTCTAAAATGGGAGAGGTGGGAGACAATTAAAATTTCAAATGATTGATGATTTGCAAACAAAAATAAAGGTCCTATTTGCTGTGCCTATACATAGTATTTAAATGGAGATTTAATGTTACAATTCACACATAGAAGAGATTCAGTTTTCTAGAGACAATGCTTAAACCTGATGCTTATAGTCAGCAGAGCTAAAATTTAAGTACAAAATTGATTCTGCGTAAACAACCACACACAGTCTCACTAACTAACATTGTCATCTTATCTGGAACCTCACAGCTGGGGAGAAAACAACCCTTTCACAAACACAGAGAACATGACAGTAAGAGTGCTGTTGCAAAGCAGGCAGTTACAAAGAACCTATCAGCTCCCATCACGCAGTAATAATAATTGCCTCATCCTGTTTTGTTTTGAAATAAAGTAACATCACTTTATCATCTCACAAGAGAAGGCTTTGGGAAGACTGCAATAAGGCAGCCTATCAGTACTTAAAGGGGGCTTATAAAAAAGATGGCGGCAAACTTTTTAGCAGGGCCTGTTGCAACAGGACAAGGGGAAATGGCTTTAAACTAAAGGGGGGTAGATTTAGACTAGATATAAGGAGGAATTTTTTTACACTGAGGGTGGTGAAACAGTGGAACAGGTTGCCCAGAGAGTTGGTGGATGCCCCATCACTGGAAACATTCAAGGTCAGGTTGGACAGGGCTCTGAGCAACCTGATCTAGTTGAAGATGTCCCTGCCCACAGGGGGGTTGGACTAGATGACCTTTAGACGTCCCTTCCAACCCAAACCATTCTATGATTCTATGATTCACTTCAAGAATTAATTTGTTGTAGAAAGCATTCTCACAGTTGTAAGGACAGTGGTATTAACATATTTTCAACATTGTCTTACATTAATCTTAGAGATAATTTTAATTATTTCTCAGGTCTTATGACCTGATATGAAATAAAACAAGATTGTTTTTCCCCTAAGAGAAATTTTCCGAAATTTTTTCATAGATCTACACCACGGCCTAAAACAGGTGTAATTCAGATGGTTACATCGTATGTCTCATATTGTGCTACGGCTTGCCATCTTACACAGGAGAGAAAGACCCTGGAGCCCTTTGTCTATAGACAGAATTCAACCACTTCTTCATCTGTTACATGTATCTGCTATATCTAGGGAATAGTCTGGCTCCCTGTGTGCATCGTTAAGTGTACTGTTAAGATAAAATGCTTCTTTACTGATGTGGAGAGTATAGAATATGAATAAAGCTCTATACAGGAGACATGCTTTCCAAACTCACTGAATCCTGTGGTGAACTCCTTTAGGGTAAGTGAGCCATTGCCATCAGCATCCAACGTAACAAAAACTTTTTCAAGCTCTTCCAGGCTAAGAGGTAATTCAGGATGCAGTCTCTGGAATGACAAAACATGCAGCAACTTTATCCAGTACTACAGGATGAGAGGAAGACTAGATTCTACAGAACATTCATAATACAGAAGGATAGGTCCTTTTGTTTCCCAGAGTGAAAATTCAAATACATCACAGAGTAAAACAACATCAACTGAGGAAGATTTGCTTTTATGACTTCACTATTTACCGTTATGAATCCTTTATGACAAAGCAGTGAGAACAATCTCCTTGTGACACAGATTCCAATCACACAGGGAAGAGGTAGAATTTGAGGTGGAGTCTCAGCATCCTGGTGAAATGGCTTGATTATCTTGGTGAAATGCCTTGATTATCATGCAGCTGGACAAACTTGCCAGCAGAACTGTATGCCTAGTTCCTTCCACATCATGAACTCAAGCAAGAGACTCTCGAAACAAGAACATTATAGAGGGTATACTGTCCTAATTAAAGCTGCTTTAAAATGTGTAAATAAATAAATAAATAAAACAAAGCTAAGAAAGCTGCGTGGTCCAAGGAGCAAACCTGCTGCTCCTGTAACGAGTTAAATGTAGTTCATGACTGTCTACTTCCGAAATGCAGCATGCTCACACCAAAAAAGACAAAACTTCATTAAATCAGCTCCACAAAATCACTTTTTTTTTCCTGAGAATCTAAAGACAGGCATAAAAGAAAAAAAAATTCTTTAAATCTGGCCTTAATGGTTGTACGGTAATTCTTTTAACAGTATATATAGATAGATTCCCAGAAATAGGAGGAAACTGGAGTGGCAAACAACTACAGTAGCAAGGATTTCCACTGGGAGACAGCACTAGGAAAAGTAAAACCTTTCCTCAGCTCGGGAAGCAATATAAATATACACTGATGAAGTCCTCTGCATTAATAGTTAATATTTTAATCCATTCTCTGACCTCCTATTGTATATACAACATATTAAAACTGCAAGCTAATAGGTTGATAAAGTTCATCAGAACAGAAGTGCTAATCTGTTCCACTGTGGGGAAGGGATTTAGGGCCAAAGAAAGTCTCTCCTGCAATCCAAGAACAATAGAAACCACTATTCAATATACCAGGCCATATAGCCAAGGTAAGAATTGCTTGAGTGCATTAACCAGGACTTCCCTGGCTGCAACAAAGGTTTTAGGGTATACATTATAAACCTGTATGAGTTGAAGGGAAGAGCAGTAAAAGGAATTCCAAGGTGATCTTGAGAAGGGAAAGCAACAGAGCTTCTAAAGCACAGAACTATCTGGAATAGTCCCGAAGGGATTTCTGAGCAGCATTAATTGTGCATTGCTGCCTGCTTTCAAAAAACTAAGAAAACTTGATGTACATTCAGTCTAAATACATTACTTCATCAGCGGTACACCTGACATTATCAGTTTCTCACTTAAACACACCCATCTTCCCAAAGCTTTAGATTTTAATCTCTTAGATCTAAAGGGAAACTTTTTAAAATTAGCTTCCCTTGTAAAATTCTTACAGCCTACACAGCACTGATGAGGGAGGAGGTGCTTCAGACAAATTGCTCTTTTTACTCTTAGAAAAACAGAAACTGTAGTCCTACTGCCAGATCTTCGGGAGCTGCTGAAGGAGTGCTTCTTGAGAGCTGGCTGTGCTCTTCTGACCATGCCATAAACACAGACCGACCTGCTATTCCAGTACAACTGCTTGTGGGTCTTGCTGCAAACCTGACTGATAAATACATGCTTCTCCAACTACAGCCTTATTGCAGGGTTCAAATTCTGAACCGAATTATACTAATTTTGCAGTAGAAAACACCACAATTACTTGCATGTTCTTGAAAAAAGATGAAAATAGGAGATTTTGAAGAATGTACCAACATTTTGCTCCATTAAATTCCCTGAGGATAATTGTCGTGGTTTAATCTCAGTTGGCAACTAAGCACCACGCAGCCGCTTGCTCACTCCCCCCCGGTGGGATGGGGGAGAGAATCGGAAGGGTAAAAGTGAGAAAACTCATGGGTTGAGATAAAGACAGTTTAATAGG
>NW_008794491.1:247691-261172 GCF_000699145.1 Aptenodytes forsteri
GTAAGCACTACCTAGCAACAACTAAAACATCGGTGTGTTATCAACATTGTTCTCACCCTAAATCCAAAACACAGCACTGTACCAGCTACTAGGAAGGAAATTAACTCTATCCCTACCGAAACCAGGACAATAATTTACTGACTTTGATGAACTGGGGTCACACTTACCATTGTTACTAAGATTAAGTCAATGTTTTCCCAACCTCTTGTTTTTATTCTTAAAAAAAAATTTTAAGCAGGTTTTTTTTGTTAGGGAAACAAAATGTTATTGTTGGTCTCACAGGTGTGTTTTTGTTTATTTGCTCATTTTGGGCTTACTGTAAAAATACATAGATCCTTTCAATATGAGGCTTTTAAAAATTAAAAAAAAAAAAAACCAAAACCCAAAACATATCCAAAGATACCACTGGAGCATAAAGAGAAATTATCTGCATTGCTACCCAATGTGCTCTGTGCTTTCATGACATCTGTGCTTACTTATCTGAAAATACCAAGCTTTTACTCTGCTAAATAAAAAGACAGAGGTCAAATAGCTAAGAGCAAGATCTGAACCCAATTCTGCTATACACATTAAAACAAAACATTTTGCAACACTAATTCTCATTATTCATGATAACCTCAAGACCCAAAGTGCAAAGCTGGTTTCAAGTCTCAGGTAGAATTTGCTTTCTTGCAATTTCAGAAAACCTCTTGTTTGTTTGAAAGTTGAGCACTTCTGATATTTTGAAATGGAATGAAAAATTCTTAACAACCAGTAATAACATAATCTCAAAATAAACAGCGTGATATAATCAGGGAGCAGTAAATCTTTAATATAATTACTATATTATAGACACATCAGAAAACTTTGTTTGCAAGATCTGTTCCACTGAAGTTAATTGGATTTTTAAATATTTGGCACTCTTCAGATACTCAGCACTCTCGCTTGAAAATCATGCCTCATATCACATGACTAAAGATTAAAAAGCTTAATGTTAGCATCTTGTATTTGAAGCAATGCTTCATTAATGGTAAGTAGTACTGAACTAACAAACAGCAGGATGCAAAAGTGATCAACACTTGGTACCTTTTAAGGAAAAAACTGATTTACTTTATTGATTTATGTCTCTGCTATAGGGAGTGAACATCATGAAAAGTGCAATCAAAATCAACTATACGGATTTCAAACTCAAGTTTGCGATACAGGGATTCTAGTTAACTAGTCATTCTAATCAAACATAATGAATAACTGTAACAGTATATGTCTAATGTACAGTTGTTCAGTATAAAGCATCATTATTTTGTATATTAATAAAATAATGGGTACCAAATCCATTAGAAAACATTGTAGATTACTGTTACTGGTGTCCAAATAAATCTCTATTAATCCATTACTGAATTACAAGGAAGATAGGACAATGAGAAAGATATCACTGGCTTCAAAGAATCCAGGTTTCTGAATTGCTGGAATTAATGTAAAAGACTTTAATTTATAATTTTTATTCACTGTCACTAAATTACTGTAAAGTCAAATGGAGGTCTCACCCCAGTTTTTTGTCAATGGAACTGCATTGATTTCAGCTGAATTACTCTTGATTTACTAAAATATTGAGTGGAATAAGGATAATCCAGTACCTTCAAAAGGTTTGTATTTGTAATATTATCTTTAATTGGATCAGCAGGAAATAAAAGCAAATATAAGAAACATGTTCCTAAGTGTTCTGAGCATCCTTGTTTCTGTATTTAAATGAATGTGCTGGTTTTGGCTGGGATAAAGTTAATTTTCTTCATAGTAGCTAGTATGGGGCTATGTTTTGGATTTGTGCTGGAAACAGTGTTGATAACACAGGGATGTTTTAGTTACTGCTGAGCAGCGCTTACACAGAGTCAAGGCCTTTTCTGCTTCTCACACCACCCCACCAGCGAGTAGGCTGAGGGTGCACAAGAAGTTGGGAGGGGACACAGCTGGGACAGCTGACCCCAGCTGACCAAAGGGGATATCCATACCATATGATGTCATGCTCAGCATATAAAGTTGGGGGAAGAAGCAGAAAGGGGGGGACATTCAGAGTGATGGCGTTTGTCTTCCCAAGTCACCATTACACGTGATGGAGCCCTGCTTTCCTGGAGAGGGCTGAACACCTGCCTGCCCATGGGAAGCAGTGAATGAATTCCTTGTTTTGCTTTGCTTGCGTGCGTAGCTTTTGCTTTACCTATTAAACTGCTGAGTGGCTGTGTAGGGCTTAGTTGCCACCTGGGGTTAAACCACGACAATGAACCACTTACATAACTACTGAAGTCGTAGGTATGGTAAACAAATACTCATGGTGAAATAGAAGACGTACTTTATCTGTTCTTCACAACTCTTTGTAACCCTTTTTATACTGCATCTTTTGCAGAATCTGCTTTAGAACCTGAAGTATAAATTTATCAGCACTCTAAGCATAAAACTTAGAATCAAACAAAACCAAATGTTTTTGCATTCCTTGCAAAAACAGATATTAAAACTTTTTATATACACATAAATACATATACATATATGGGTCTTCCACTAGGTGAAAATATATGCCATTCAGTTTTTGGAAAGGCAATAAAATTATAATCCATTAAATTCTCTATGGGTCTGGATTTACCATGCAACTTGCATGCATATTTGTTTGCTTGCATTCAGTTACTTCAGTGAGAGAATGTATATTGGTAAAGCCTACAGCACACATCTTTTTTCAACTTTGCAGAATTAGCACAGGTCATCACAAAACTCAGCAACACACAACTGCACAGAAAGCTCTTGAGAGCTAGTAATCTGAGCAATTTACTACGAGGTTTTTGCTTTTCCAACATAGGTAGTTAAAAGTGTTTTGCTTGCATTTTCCTATGTGCAAACACGTATTTGTTTCTGAGGATATGGAAGGTTTCTAAATTTTATATTAGATGCTTCTGTTGGTAGCAGTTTGCACTGAATTTATTTGCTACTGCTCCCCAATTCTATTTCATCCGTAAGTACTGAGGTAGAAACGGATTAACACAATGAAATTATGCTTTCCATGTCAAGCATGAGTACATTCTTGTTTTCTGCCACATACTGGTTCAAATCATCTTATCATTTCTGCAATATGCACCTAATCCCATTTTCAAAAGATTTTGTTATATAGTTGCTTTTTTTCATCAACATTTTCAGCAAATCTGACTTCGGCCCCTCAAACAATTTAAGAACGATTTGGTAAGATTAGTGCGAACATTGAATAATGCTAAAATACTGTTCCTCTGTACTTCCTACATATACATGTGATCCAGCTGAGAGTTCACCGTTGTCTGGCAGGTGAAATCAAAGTGAAAGACTTTTATTTACACAATTGTGCTGAAAAAAACAGAAGGATAAAATTGGTGGACTGAATACATTCGTGATGCTGTGGCAAATCACACAGTAATAAATTTACTGGAGTTTCAACTTTCTCAATGAGAATGGAATTAAATTCCTGGGGCATTTTTTTAAACTTCACTTACTTTGATTTTCCACTTTTTTGTGCTTTGTCTGTGGAAACAAATGCAAGCATTATGTAAGACTTCAAAGAGATTATTTTAAATGCTTCATAAATCTTTAAAGTTATCAGGAGGGTGTTACAATTTTTAACTCTAAATTAATCAGTCTCAACTCATTAAGGGCATTAGGAGCTTCTCTCATTGTGCATGTCACATAGCCAATTTTGTTTTACCTGCATGTCTTGACGAGTGATGAAGCCTTTGCCTTCCAGATCACAGATCCGAAAGAACTCATGTGCTTTTCCCAACACAGTTAGTCCTGGGTCTTGTTCTCCAGTCCTGCTCCTCTCTGCATCTCCTGGTGGCACAGGACTGGCATAGTCTCCTTGTATTCTGTCCATTGTCACAATCTCAGCACAGGAATATTTTGGGATGCTGCTATCCCATTTACTCACAATTTCTGATCTGTAACCTGTGCATGGAAGGTAAGGAAAAGAGCAAATCAGACCCTCTTAATGATGCTTTCTACAATCTCTTAGCAATCATCTCTTTAATTAGGCACTAAAACTTAGAAGAAGAAAAAGCTTTTTGAAAATGCCTACCCTTGATGGGCTGTACTAAAGACACTGCAAATGGGACAATGAATGAGGAGGGGGGAATCTGAGGGAAGGAGGAGAAAAAACTAGCTCTGAAAAGGAATCTCAAAGCAAAAGCAGCCAGTTTAACAAGAAATACAGACAATCAATTAACGTGAACAAGAAAACACAAGAAATACAGGTAAATGAAAAAATAATTTAAAGTCACTACAAGTATTCAACTCATATCTTTTTGACTCTGATCATCTTAGCACCACATATCACAATTTGCATCCAGTGCTTTGGAATACAGTTCATATGATGGCTATAGAATGGAAGGTGATTGATGACTGATGGAACCTGATGGATCATGGTGTTCAAATCAATTAAGTAAAATTAAAAGAAAGATAACAGAATATGGAATTCTGAAACATTCCCTTAGATTCATCCTTATTACTTAAGGCTTTGACTTTCATCTGTGAAGGAGAACTAATTGCTCATGAACTTCGTGGGAAGGCTTCATAAGTTAATCACATTCTAAAGAGCCTCTGAAAATTTGTATTATACCCCCTGCATGAAAATATTTCTATATATTTTTTTGTTATAATTTTATCTTAAATTCATTCTATGAGGTCAGATGTAAACAGTTTTCCCTCTCCAGACTTGTGCAATTGTACAACACACAGTATCAGTACAAAAGGAGCAGGCTTTCCCAAAAGCCTATGGGCTCAAAGGCACTATCGACTTGTCATGCCTCACCTGATGTTTGTACGACTCACTGTATGATCTTAACTTATTATCATGTGGGAAAACCAAGTAGAGAAACAGTCTACTTCACTGAGGTACTGTGTATTTGTGACAGGCTAAGAACATGTGTACAGTTACCAGGGCTCAGATGACATGCAACAACTTGACTTTGTATCTGCATCCTGAATTTGTATTTCTGTTTTTCTAAATAGGTCTACCTAAAGTAGCCACAAATTTGTCAGATAATTTTTAACAGAGAGAAGTATTTTGAGAAGCATTTGACTATTACAAAGGAACATGGCCTGATTCTGATCCAGCATGACTGGCACAATCTGGAACAACTCCAACAGAGGCCAGTGAGAATTATTTGAATCTGAAATGTATGTTGTCTTCAGAGTACAGGCATTGGGACTGCATGGATGTGAAGGAAAAATCCTACGAAAAAATAACTGTAGCTTGTCTACTCAGCTTCTTAAGCAGAAAAGGCTCTGATCACATAGACAGAGTAACTCAGCCAGAGACTGCTTTATTCTATGCTTAAGTTCAAACCTGGCAGTGCTTTATACCTCTTAAAACACAGCATCTTCCAAGAACTTTTTAGATGTACAGTTTGTCACGCTTGCAACTTGCAGTGGCTTTCCATGACAAAGTGATTTCTCCAATAGCTATGGGCCAGGCTGTTGGACTCCCCATGTTGCACAAAAGCACTGTAAACAGGCCATTGACTTCAAATCAAACTAGGACTTCGATGAGCAAATCACCCACCCCCTCTGAAACCATGTAGCAAAGATCTCAAACATAGCTAAATTTTCCTCTCTCTCCCTCCCTCTCTTTTGCAACTCCGATCATCCCAGGACTGCTGTTCAAATACTCTCCAAAGCTGAAATAATTTTGGCCTAATGACCACAGAACTTAGCTGTCAAAATCCTTCCTAAAGCAGAGTTGCAAGCAGCAGAAGAAAAAACATTCTGAGAGAAGGCAAAGGATGGCTACACCCAATACCATGCCCATTTCCTAAAGGAAACTCCTTCCCAGAATGGGTCTTACTTCAATTGTAACGTACGGCAGTCAGGGGTGCTTTATAAACCTGGAGACCAGCTATTGGAACCGAGCTGTTGCCCCTCCGCCTGCACACAGCATGCAGGGACTGGGCACCGCTCATTGCCGCGGCGGGTGAGCCCTCTGCTGGGGCTCACCGCGCTCCGCACCCCAAAAGGCACCGAAGCCTGCCTGAGCACCCGTGCCGGCAGCCAAGTGGGCCCTGGAAAAATAACAAGGCCAGGAAACGCTGCCAGAAGGAATACAGGTCAGACAGAACAAGGGGCATTTGGCTGTTACAGCTGCCTGTACAGCTGTACTCTTTGTCTTATGAAGAAAATTTCTAGCTGAGAAAGTCTGACCAACCATCAGTAGCTGGGAAGATACACGAAGGAAAAGATCACTCCATAACTGCCCTGTTTCTTAAGCTCTTTCCTGACATTTCCAGTATTAGACAGTCTCAAAAACAGTATATGAGCTAGATGAATCTTTGCTCTGACACTATAGAGCCACCCACAAGTGGATCAGACAGAAATGCCACTGCAAGCCACATTCAGACTACAGTGGTGTAACAGTCTGGATGAGATTCTCCTTTCATACTGCTTTTACACACCTAAACTTCACTTACTTCAATACAGCTCATTCTTGACTGACACCAGTGTATGAGGTAATCAAAAATCAGGCCATCAGTTTCAACTTTGCAGTGACACTAACTTAAAAACAGGTTTAAAAATACCAAAACTCAGTGGGACAAGCGCAGCCTAAAGATGGTCTTGACAAGATCTGACACAGACTCCATGTGTATCGGCTGTAATACATTTTTTTTTCTTTTTCACATCTCAATAATTTCTCAAAAGGCCACAACTGCAGGAACAGGCCAAGCTAAGCATGCTGGTAAGTGCTGCTAGTGCCTGTGGTTACTGCACAGTTCATTAGACTTCCTTAAGAAAAAGAAAAAAGAAAAACTGTGCAAATAAGAGATAGTCAATTGCATGTGAAAGAATATGGCTGTAATACATTTTTTTTTCTTTTTCACATCTCAATAATTTCTCAAAAGGCCACAACTGCAGGAACAGGCCAAGCTAATCATGCTGGTAAGTGCTGCTAGTGCCTGTGGTTACTGCACAGTTCATTAGACTTCCTTAAGAAAAAGAAAAAAGAAAAACTGTGCAAATAAGAGATAGTCAATTGCATGTGAAAGAATAGAAATATGAAAACAGATTAAAAATGGTGGAACAAAAAGGCACTATATACAGTTTGAGAAAGTTGTTTACATTTAGCAAACAGTACAGATACGATTCAGAAAATGTCACCATGCTTTCTAAATACTTCCATACCACAAAAAATACAGTATGTGCATCACAGGAGCCTCACCTTCTTACAAGTTGCCCCACCTTTCATACACATCATAAAAACTTGCTACACAGCAAGCGTCTTGAATACAGCAGAAAATTAAATTAGAGCATACACTTAAATTCTTAATCCTTATGGCAGCTTCCAAAGCTGGTACAGTTCATCATAATTCCTGGAGTGTCCTGATACTTTGCAAAATCCGGTAATAACATGAACGATTAAAACTGCAATTTGCCCCACATTACTGGATCAGCAATGTAATTACTCCAAGGCCAATTTTAAATAACATTGGTAGTTCCATTCACTCATCCACCTCCTTTAGAAATCAAATGGCTTACAAATTCAAAACACTATTCTATTCTCTTAAGACCTTTGATTTCCACTCTTTTAGCTACAAACACTTCACTATGCAAAATAGGTTGTATCATGAGCTGATGCAAAGAAGCATAGCTCCAAATAATACTGAACAAGGATGTGGGCTTTATGAGGTTTTTACAGATGATTAATCATGAGGTATTTTTGGACTGGTCTGCAAAAGGCAGGTCACTGTTAGTATTTCAAATGACATTTTCACCATGATTTTCCAGTCAGGTGTACTGTAAATCACCAAACTCTAGACATACAGAGTACTGCTGATCCACAGATCAGCCCCATTCGCCCTAATTGTGATAGTTAAAAACTTATGGAGCTGTTTTACCTGCATTCATGTCTCTGAGTTTCTACGTGTTAGTAAAATATTTTTTTTAGCATCTGTCTATAGGTACAAACTTTCTGCAGCACACTTCCAAACACGACTCATCAGCAGAAAAATGTAGTAAGCTTTCTTAATACTGAGGCCACTATGGATTTGTACAAAATACTTTTATGAGAGATAACATTTAGGTTTTACAAACACTGGAAAATAAATATTAGATTGCATACTTTTGCTACAAGAAATATATTTTCCTACAACCAAATTATCATTGTTAAAATAACCTGCAGCTATTCTGTAGTATGCCTGACACATGAACATGGACCTATTCAGAACTTAGTGTCATAGTTAGTTATCTTTTAGCATTATGCTGAAAAGCTTCTAAAGCTGCTAAAATGTACCACTACAATTATTTTAAGTTGGCACAAGCCTGCTGAAAGAAGTCATTCTGTTCCCTATACCATGCCCTGCCCTTGGACACGTGTTCATCCAGTTAGACAGTGAACCCTCTTGTAGAATCCGTTCAATTTAATTTGTAAAGTCATGGTTAATTTAGCTCAATTAAGGCCAAGTGGCCCATCAAGGACACACATCAAAGAAAAATCAAGAATAAAAAAAAGCAGGACCTACAGAGAATGACAGAGGAATGGGACTGCTAAAACCAAAGAGAGCACAATAACCATCCTCAAGTACATAGAAGTTTGCTAGATACAGGACTGGAGAAAAATACTCCCTATGCACATAATGCAATACACAAGAAGTAACACTCTTGTGCTGTAACACAGCAGACAACCTAGACATGAAAAAACATCCAATGATAAAGAAAGGAGAGCACTGAACCACTGACTGCAAAGGTAGTGCAACTGCCATCATGGAAGAACAGAACAAACACAAATCTGCGAATAAGGGCATAGGTGATCATTCCTTGAGAAAGATTAATAGATCAGTGGACCTCAATGTTACT
The DNA here is from genome assembly GCF_000699145.1 of Aptenodytes forsteri. NCBI lineage: Eukaryota > Metazoa > Chordata > Aves > Sphenisciformes > Spheniscidae > Aptenodytes > Aptenodytes forsteri. The sequence goes on from NW_008794491.1 coordinate 256,518, forward strand.
TTTAGCCATTTTTTAAAGATTTTATGACCGTTCAAGGTAAAAATTCAGGTCCAACACTTAAAATAACTAACAGAGATACAAAGTTGTGCACCCAAAAAAAATCCATATTTTTCTTCCTCTACTATGACTAAGACAATTACCCTCTAAGCTCTCATGGAAGCATTATAAAGCCTGACCTAACCATATGAACAGCTGGACTGAACTAGATGAAAAATGGGACTTTCACTCCTCCAATTTTGACTTTTCAAGTAAAAACATGCAAGTCTTGTGCTTTTGCTTCAGAAAGGCATTGAAATGTGTCATAAAAGCCTCTTTTGTTCCACACAGCCTGAATTCACTGGCTAGGTAACTTCTCTCCTGATGCATATGATGTCTCGTGATTCTTCATCTCAGGAGACAGTGCACCATGAGGTGAGTGTGGGGAGTTTAACTGTTGGGGGAGAGATCTGAGGCAGGTTGGAGTTCCTATGAAGGACGACAACAGGATAGTCCGAAAGAAATGTCTCATGAAAATATTTTCAGGGCAGCAGCAAAGGCAGAAAACAAAGGAAACCTGCATCCACTGGCCTAAAAAAGGAAAAACTTTAAATTATGTAGAAATTCCTTTCCTGCAAGTAAATTTGTGTGTGGGAACCAAATTCTGTTTACAATCAGTCTTAATAGAAACTCTCCAACCAGCTCTGATGGTAGCTTTTAAAGATTAAGGGAACCATTAGGATCACCTACTTTGATATTCTGCATAATGCAAGCTCAAAGCTTCATTTATACCACAACAAGTTTTTAGATTTCCATAAAATTTCTTCCAATTTATTTCAAGGTAAGGGAGATAAGCAGAAATCAAGGAGGGAAAAGACCTGGTAGGAGATGTTGTAGGTTATAAATACATCGTAATCATATAAATGAAATTCCTCATTTTCAGAAGATGACTGGTTAAGGAAAAAAACATACCTAAAACTAAAGAAGAAGGAAAAAAAACCCAGGTCAGAATCACAGTCTCCACAATATTAACTGGGAAACAGGAGAAAAACAAAAAAGATGCTTAGTGACAGCATTAACCATTCTAAAACAGGCTACGGAAGACTTTGGAGAGAGACAGATGCCCCACTTGGTATCTGTCCCTAGATGAATCCACAAATCCAAATGTTGGAAAAAACCCAAACTATGTCACTTCTGTGCACAATGATGCAGGATCCCAACTCTCTGACTGGTGATCATGTCCTCATTAACCTTTTTTATTTTTAACATTTCCATCCAAGCAATTAGTTTTCACTAGGTTTGTAAGAAAATTTGCCTCTCCCAAAGGCTAGCTTCCCACACAGATGAAGAAGAAAGTCGCCTGCCCGGCTTCTTGCTGGCCTCTGTGGAAGCAGTAAACAAAACTATCCATGTATTGAAATTCAGATGTCCAAAGGTAACAAAGGAAAGCAAAGGAAGCAGGCAGATTCATTTATTCCCCATTCTGCTCCTTCAATATGGAAACACTAAAGAAAAACCACTAATGTGCAGGCAACAATAACTACAGAACCCCTCACTTTCCTTCCAGCACTATCTTCTCTGATATTTATTGCCTATACATTAGCAGTTCTTAGGGATCCATATTGAAAAGGCAGGGTGAAATTAAATGGACCTGCTTCGTGCTGCTAGGTTCCTTGAGAAGTAAAGCTACTCTAAGTAGTTAGGATTTTAGTGGAAATGCATCTTTTCCTCTTGCTTCATTGCTCTGGATGCTTCCTTTTTAATGTATTTCAGAAATAAAAAGCTAAGAACTGACTGGAAATGCAAACTTCTTATAAAAGGACACTGAATTTAGGGGCAACAATCATCATGGAAATCAGTTGCAGAATAATCACAGGATCATCAGAGCTGTCAGAGCACCCTGCCTGTCATCTCTGCATGCTTCAAGGACCCACGCTCTCCTTCTCTCCCTCCACCCGCTCTTTGTGCCTTATTCAAGGACACCACCTCCAAGAAGACCTGTTCTCCCTCCCTCTTGTTCCTTGCCTGCCTGCTGGTTGCAAGAACTTTGAGTCTTCAAGAAACTGTTGACCTACCTAACACCTGAGCAGGATCGTGGTATAAGTGTGTATGTGTATCTGAGCGTGTGTTTTCACCAAAAATTCTGTCTCTATCACTCTAACTTATCAATAAATCCTTACTGCATCCAAATACAATTTGGCCAGTTATGTATTTTGGGCAACAGCTCTGGCTAACATTTGTGGCTACAGCATTAGTTTTTATAAATGTGTGCATGTAAACAGTAGTGACATTAGCAGTTATAGAACTTGTATCAGAACTATTATAGAACTATATAGAACTATTTTACCATTATTCTGACTTCTTTCCAAAACATAAAATGTTAGTTCAGAGAAGTAAAACCTATTGCTAAGAAGGAGCGCCTTACAACATATGCAACACATTCCAAGCATGATAAAGTCAAAACCAAGCTGACTCCATCTGACTGCATGATTTATTGTGCTGCATTGTCCCAAGCACTGAAATTAAATGGAAATAACTATATTAATAACAGCATTATATTAGTAAATGGTGTAACCTGTAACATGATGTTCTGGTGGGAGGTATTGCCAATTCATATGAGCTGTTTCATTTGTTGACAAATTATTTGCATTGGAAACAGACACACACCCCCTCCGAAGAAAAGGCCTGGAAAAAGTTTAAGTAAAGCAGTGTGTGTTCCTTTTAATTGTCTTATCTTTCAGGTTTTCCTAATGACTCACTGCTAAATGGAGCTACTTTCAGCTGGTGAAATCTGGTTGACAAGAATATCTTTAAAATACATCATTTTCAGAAAAAAAATCTTGAAATATTCTGCCTCCTCCAAAAGTCCTTGCTAAAAATGTAACTTCTGAAAAAAAAAATCAAAACCTTTTATCTGCCTGAAAACCAACAAAAATTTGGCTTGAAATCTAAAATACACTCTCTATTTCTAGTTTGTCAAGGAATGTTGCATCTTTAACCTGAATTAAGGATTTTGAGATGCAACTTAAATATTCACTTCAAATCAAAAATTCATTTTTAATGGAAAAAATGTTAGTGGAAAATTTCAGTCTACTCTGCCACTGACCTTAGTGAACCCAAACTAATGCAGATTGCACTAGAAGACCCAAGAGGCATGTTCCAAGCAGCTCCTTAGTTATTTGGCACTTGGTTTGCAGTTGGGTTTGCAAGAATTCTTATTTTCAAAATTTTCAGAATTTCTAAAACTATAAACTTGCTCTTGGAAACCACCTTCACCTGAGTCAGTGGGACAGTCTGTATGGGACAAGACCATGTGAGTGAGGCACAGGAATATTTAATTTGCTAGTCCACTGTTTTTCCATTGCAAGAAGTAATGGTAAAAGAACAAGAAGTGTCATATTTTCCTATATGCAGTACAAGATAACTTTCATGCTATCTCTTCTGCATGGCTCACTTCCAAGGTCTGGGAAACACATATAAACAAATCCACTTATCTATATTTGATTAGTAGGCTTGGTGTACCTCATCCTGTTTAGTTCTACAAACAATGCTAGCAACACAAACAATTAAAAATGCATCATTACAGATTCTTAATTGGATTCTAATTCACCACTGCTTTCAAGTGGAAGTACAACTTCTACATTCTCTGTGAGTCAACTAGTCAAAAGGTTATTCTTGCAACTGTGCAGGATCCCTGCCTCCATTTATGCTGCTCTCTAATGAATAGAAGTTCCCCAGCAAGACCCTTCACCTTTCTTGACACCCCCTCTGTGAGACTAAGGGATAAGATGAGTCATGTGAGCAAAAAGGGGCTATTGCATGGTACTGCGGATAGGGAGAATATCTTCTGGTGTGGCTCTCTGGAGGTCACAGGCTCTTCAAAGGGGCACATATCCTGGCCACGGCTGAGCAATGTGGTGACTTCCCACCGTGTAACAAGTATGGCTACTTCATCATTTCTGTCTGGCAAAAATAAGGTGTCACAGCAAGGGGTAGTCTGGGACACAACAGAACAAACACATGATACAGAGGCACAGCAGAAGGAGAGCATGAGAAGGAAGTCAAATTAGACTGAGACATGACACAATAAATCTGATAGTGACTAATGAGGCAGATGGACAAGACTCCCAGTAAGATACCTTATACCTTGCTTATCTGACCCTGGTGTGATTCAACTTACTGAATGTGGGGAAGAACTACCCCAGAAAAGGGCACTGGTGCCTAGAAATGCAGGCAAATATTTATCACCAATTTTTTGTTTTCTCTTAGGATAATATATAAATCAGATTTAGACTGAAAACTCGAGGCCTGACCTGGTTAGATCTTTGTCTGGAGAGAGCTCCAAAGTCTTTAACTAGGGTTTCGGTCAGTTTCTTGGCACAGGCATCCTGGTGCTTCTGCATGGATAAGTCATGGACAGTGGAGTCAAGTATGTGTTATATTATATCAATTATTTTGAGACCATCTAAAGAATCTGAAGGTGCACAAGTCTATGGGACCTGATGAGATCCATCCACGGGTCCTGAAGGAACTGGCAGATGAAGTTGCTAAGCCACTATCCATCATATTTGAGAAGTCGTGGCAGTCCGGTGAAGGTCCCACTGACTGGAAAAGGGGAAACATAACCCCCATTTTTTAAAAGGGAAAAAAGGAAGACCCGGAGAACTACAGGCCAGTCC
>NW_008794491.1:262085-269508 GCF_000699145.1 Aptenodytes forsteri
ATCAGGGGGATGGAAGACCTCTCCTATGAAGAAAGACTGAGCGAGTTGGGGTTGTTCAGCCTAGAGAAGAGAAGGCTTTGGGGAGACCTTATTGCAGCCTATCAGTACTTAAAGGGGGCTTATGAGAAAGATGGGGACAAACTTTTTAGCAGGGCCTGTTGCAACAGGACAAGGGGAAATGGCTTTAAACTAAAGGGGGGTAGATTTAGACTAGATATAAGGACAACATTTTTTACACTGAGGGTGGCGGAACACTGGAACAGGTTGCCCAGAGAGTTGGTGGATGCCCCATCCCTGGAAACATTCAATGTCAGGTTGGACGGGGCTCTGAGCAACCTGATCTAGTTGAAGATGTCCCTGCTCATTGCAGGGGGGTTGGACTAGGTGACCTTTAAAGGTCCCTTCCAACCCAAACTATTCTATGATTCTATGATTCTATGTTTTTACATCAGGTTTAACTTAAACTGATTAAATCTGCATTTTTAACAAGAGAAATAAAACCCTAAAGATGTATTACTCCCTCCTTATATGCAGAACTGTATATTCATATATACTTATACTGCAAATTAGCAAACGATGGAGAGGGAATCTCCATCTATATTCTTTACTCCTCCATATGGCCACCACTTACCCAACTACAAAATCGTGACAGTATGTCATTTGTCAGTGAACAGAAACAGGAGAAAAAGAGAGATAGCAGCACGTGCATCCTGTGGGCTGAAGAAACCACAAGAAAAGCTTGCAGAGTAATGTTCTTCAGTGCATTAATTTCTGCTACTTTCTTTACAGTTCTAGTCCATCACAAGATAGGAGGAAAAGGGGGGGAGAGGTGTCTCACACAGAACCAAATATACCTCCTTCATTTCAGCAGCAGTAAACTTAAGTCTCCAAGAGATGGCAGACCAGGAGACTGTAAACTATTACCGCCCTAAATCTCGTTTGCTACTTAATCCATTCACAGAAATACATCTGCTCTTTGTACTTGAAACACTGACTTTTGATTTCTTTTCTTGATCTCAAGAAAGATGATAATTTAGTATAGAGAAGATTGACATTTAATTTTCACTCTTTTGGGTGTAACAGTTACCTTTTGAGTTGTACAATACTGAAGTCCCTAATGATAAATTTGGGCACCAGATATCTGAGTCCTTAGGACATCCCACAGACAACCAATCAACTTTTACCAGTGCATCAGAATAATTCATATATGCCATCTAAAGAGAAAAGTGAAACTAACCTGGAAACTATTGTTGAAAACCACAAAGTTGCAACTAAGAAAACAGAAAAGTATGTTAAATTAGTCAAAGTGTTCCAGAGGGATTTCACCATTCTCCCAATTGTGACACTATCCAAGTTTCATTACATGCAGTCATAATCTGTTCTATTGGTATATATTAAGAAATCTATTATCCTGGTAGCAGTAAGTTTCTTTTATAATTGTCATTTACAGTCATCATAAGCATTTAGTGTCAAGAAAGACAAAAAACTAAATCAGATACCACACTAGTGCTACAGCAGTGTAAGACTGACACCAAACTGTTGTAGGGGAACACAAGAATCATTTTTACAAGCATCAGTAGCAGCACTGCCTTCATCTTCACTAAGTACTTGGTGGGCCTGCTCCCACCCTGAAGGCACTCAACCAGCCACAAACTCAATGATCTTTTCGATCTGCAGGGAAGCGTACACTGAAAACCAACTGGGCAGCTCCTGAAGTAACCAGGACATAAAGTGGTTTCTCTATGACACTGTCTATTGGCCTTAGCATGAAGGTACATGAGGAACGCAGAAGTGCAAACGCAAAGACTATCAGTCAACAGCACCTTTGGGCACCACCTTTATGAAATATTCTCTGTGTAGGAGGAGCCACGACACCTCACACTCCGGCACCCTCAGCTGTCGTTCTGAACGCAAGCTTCTCACCCCGTGTTGCTCCAGTGCTGGTACCAGTGCTGTACAAAGAAAGGAAAGAAGGCAGAGTGGGCTTAAGCAACTTGCGTTCACGCCGGCAGGCAGGCGATGCGGAGGCAGGAGCAGCCTGTTCGGCAACGACTGCGGTTCTAATCCTGCCGCCTTCCAGCCTGAGAGCGAGCTGAGGGTTAACGAAAGGGCCCGGGGCTGCGAATGCAGCGTGCCGCCCTCACAGCGGCTTCGGACGCGCTCCCGTACCGCCCCTGCGCCCCGCACAAGCCAGCAGGCAGGGGCGCTCCTCCGCCCCTGCCAACTTTTCCAAGCTTCCTTCCGGCAGGCGCCGGCCCCGCCGCGGGGCGCAGCCCACCGCCCCGAGAGGAGGCAGGGCTGCCGATGGGCAGCAGGGGACAGGATACGGGCTAGTAACGGCTGTCCCTTGCCGGCTGCCCTGAACCCGCTAAGCCCCTGGCCGGCCCCGCTGAACCCGCAAAGGCGATGTTTTCTTGCAGACAGCCCCTCGCAGGAAGCAAAGCTTGCAACAGGCGGAGCGCAGCGGAAGAGCGGGGCACTGTTGAGACACCGGGGCTCTGCGAAGAAGGGTGAAGCAGCGGCCGCGGGTGCCTTTCCGCCAGCAGCTTCGCTAGGAGAATGATCTGGCTGTGCACGGTCCTCTTCTTTGTCCTCCTCCGACTCTTTCGGCCCACAACCCTTTCCCCCCACTCACCTCCCGCCGCTTCCTGCAGGCGCCCAGGTGAAGGTGCGGTACGAGCCCTGCGCGCTGGGCAGCCCGGCTGTCCTCCGCCTGCCCTCGCTTCAGGGTGGAAGTAAGACCGCAGAGACAGGTTGAAACAACTTCCTAAACTTTGTTTCGAGCACGGGTGGCATAATCGGGCGAGGCAGGCAGCGCCCCGGGGGCGGGGCCGTGCAGTCGGAGCTCGGGCGCCCCGCCCGGGAGGCCGCTGCGGCGCGGGGGCCCGGTCGCACCTCACCTTTGGCAGGACCCGCTCTCCCCCCGGCGGCGGGTCGGGTCGGAGAGCCAGGGGAAGTCGACGAGGCACCGCCTGCCTTCGTCCCTCTTGCAGCCAGGACTACGTGCACGATGGCTTTCTCTAGGGTAAAGGCGTGGACTTGTAATCTCTGTAACCTAAACGGCACAGGGCAGAAGGGTTCGGAAGGGTGCGGGAAAACTCGTCCAACAGCAAGATCTTAAGGTGGCGACCAATCAAAATGGACTAACTAGGATCTTCCACGCCTTGTGATCTCAAGGTGTCCCAAGTCTAGTTACACATGTACGGAAGATGGCAACAGGAGACAGAATTGATTTCACATTCATTTGAATCAGAGATTTCACTTAGCCCAAAGTGTATTTTGAAAAACATGTAAATATCTGCATCTGGGATCAGGTTCTCTGAGTAGTCCCCCAGGAAGAGAAAAAAACCTCAACATAGTTCTCCCAGCTGCAGAAGAGCTCTTAGGGCATGGTGCCTGAAGAAGGCTTCATCTGCCTCTTCTTGACCAGGTGGTCTGGTAGCAGACATCTACTATGACATCATCTGCACTGGTCTGTTCTCTGGTCCTTACCCACACTTTCCATGGGTTCATCAGCTGTCCCAAAGTAAACCTCCATGCACCCAAGACACTACTTTTCACAGTGTACAAGCCCTCCTACTTGCCTTCCCACCCCATCTTTCCTGAACAGCCTGTAACCCTTCAGGCTTACCTCCTGCTTACATCCATACTCAGTAATAAAGTAAATATTTGAAACTTGCTTACCACGGCAGCTGCCTTATATGTACTGTGGGCTAAAATAGGCACACAGGTAGTTACCATGAAATCTTCAGCATGCTGAATAGCTATAATACTCTGCACATGCTGACTTGACTCAGGCTAACTTTTCTATTTAACTTTTTGCTGTGTTAGTAAAATAGTGGGTAAAAGATGGAATTACATTTCTTTTAAAGGTGTGGACAATGTTTCTTACAAGATTCTTTCAGGGAAATGAAGGCATGCTGCTAGCCACAAGGTAATAGACATAATTCAGAAGCTTGTGGAGAAACTGAAGACAGCATATAGAAAGTTAACTTCTTACCATGTTGAAAACTATTCTAAAGGGCTCCACAGCATTCCATACTAAAACAATTCAGGGAAGACGGGGTGAGAAACAACATAGAAATATTTCCAAGAAACATCCTGAATTCAGGATTAGCTAAGACTGAGGAAAATTCTAGAACAGCAAAGAGAATTTGTCACATGTATGGGGAAAAAAGCTTGCTGAAGTAGCATTTGCAGACTTAGTGGTAACATTAATGTATTAAGGCCCCAGAGAATGTATCTTAAAACTAGGGACTGCTTAGGCACCTTATTGCAACAAATAATTCCATTTTCTTCCTTATCATTTAGTATGATGCAGTTTAGACTTTCCAGTTTCTGTAAGAAAGTTTTGGGGCCTACTAAGGAATAATAGAAGAGCTGGTCACTGAGGTTGTCTAGGTCTTGTCTAGTCAACTAATTTCTTTACTTTACTTACTTTTTTAGTATCTGTGAATACTTTGGAGCAGAGCCTTACAGAGCCAGCTAGAAATGGGCTATTGCTCCCTGTTTTCATTCTCATAGCAGAAAGTTATGGATTCTAGCTCTTCATTAGGAAGAACAAACAGCGGAGTAAGAAGCAAGACATACAATACTTAACCAGTGTAGGACCACTACTATATTGCAGTACCCATGCAGATACATGTCGACTAGAAGATAGGGCTTAGCAGTAACTATTATAATTCACAATTTAAATTATTTAGCCTCGTATTGTTTGAAAATTTGGGTCAAATCTGCAGTTTGAATTGAACTGTCTTGTCTAGGTCTCCCAAACAAAGAAAGAAATCTTCGCTTTTACTTCTTGTGAGTAGTAGTCGTGGGAACTGCTGGATTTAATTACATGAGCCAAAAGAAGAAACTGAGTATTTATTATTTCCAACTAACTGAGTGTCCTGACTAAGTGAGTGTCACCTGACAGGTGAAACCTGCACCATGAGACCTATCCATTTTATGTCCTCTGCTTTAAAATGATTTTTTTTTCTTTTCTTTTTAGCAAAATTGGGAAGAATATTGGACTTGCATCAAAGCATTCACAGACTGGAGGAGTAGCAAGAATGAGGAGCAACTACCTATGTCTTTCAGAGGACTATCAACCACTCACTGTAATCATCAAACCCACGACCCACACAAGGAATGGACTACTTTGACCTACAGCTAAAGGGTAAATTTATCACATTGAAATTTGGTGGGATTGGAACATCAGAATCCTATATACTATCACAGAAATTCAGCCTCCGAGGCCTTGAAGAAACCTGTTTCAGAATAGAATTATGTTTTCAAAATTGTACTCATGTACTGCTGTGATTTCTTTCAGCAGTTTCTGATCATATACCTTCATATGCACTCGGTTCCCTGGCTGATGAGGGCAGAGACAAAGACCCTGACAGGTTTCAGCAGCCACAAGTTTGTTCTTCATGAAAAGCCAGAATCAAATCCATTTCCATATCTCCCTCCTGGAGTAAGTGGAGTGAAAAGTAGTAAACTCACGTACTGTGATGTCAGAGACTATGACACTAACTGCAAAGAGAAAAAAGAGCCTGAGAATAAAGGTGCATATGCATGAATCTACTTCTTAGCACAGGCATAAATTACAGCAGTAAACGGAATACTTTAAAGAATTCCACCCTTTTATATGGGTCCAAAATTGTTCTCTATGAAGTCTAGGTACAAACTCATTGATTTTCTTCAAGGACTAAACCCAAGAGATTTTGAAAAACAACGGGGTGCAAAATATATTGTCCAGAGCTAGGAACCTTCTGACTGCTATGTTTAATGTAAAATGCGTTAGAAACTGGATAACAATCTCTACCACTGGGTTATACAAATGCCAGAACTACAAACAGAAACAGGTGGTAGGCAGAAGACAGCTTGCAGCTCTTAAGTCAGGAAATGCCAAGTGCAATATAAAAATAACCCCCCCACCCTTTAAATAAAACAGGCTGTATTTCACAGTTTATTTATGATGATGTGTGTTTATTTCAGTCTTGGAGAGCCATCATACTGTTGGGATGCAAGAGGTCATTTTCTTCTACGTTTAGGCTGTTAGTAACAGGCCTATTTTGGCTTTCCACACTAATGCAACTTTTAATTGCCTATGAAATTGCATCACCCTGAGGGAACTTCATAGTAACATTCAAAATCATGTTTTCCTTTTTTATGCTCAGGGATCAGAGGAAAAGTTACAGAAACTGGAGTCATAAACATAGTACAAGAAATTTACAGATTGGCTATAAAACGGAAATTGTATTAACTGACATCTAGGAAACTGGAGGTCTTCCAGCTTGACCTGCTCTAGAGTCATCGCACTTGCCAGAGTAAAGGAAATACATGTTGACTTCATGCTCGTGTCACCTGCAGCAGTGTAAGTTTGATCATGCTACACTGCAAAAAAAAATGCTTTCTAAAAATCAAGCTTTAATCATGGAATTAATCTGGCTGTCATCTATTCCAACACCTTGCTCTGCCCCTAGCAGAGTCAGCTGGAGCAGGTTGCCCAGGGCTTTGTCCAATTGGATTTTGAAAATCTCCAAAGACGGAGACTCTACAACCTCTCTGGGCAACCTGTTCTAGTGTTTGACCATGCACACAGTAAAACCATTTTTTTTCTTATGTTTAAGTGGAATTTCCTGTATTTCAATTTGTGTCCATTGCCTCTTGTCCTTTCACTTTGCAGTACTGAGGAGAGTCTGGCTTTGTCTTCTTAATCCCCCTGACCAAGTATTTATATACATTGATAAAATTACCCCCTGATCCTTCTTTTCTTGACGCTAGACAGTCCCAGCTCTCAGTCTCTCCTCAGGCGTTTCAATCCCTTAATCATTTTAGTGGCTGTTTGCTGGATTCACTCCGGTACGTCCATGTCTTATACTGGGAAGCCCAGAACTGCACACAACACTCCAGATGTGGTCTGAGTGCTGAGTAGAGGAGAAGGATCACCTTCCTGAAACCTGCCAGAAACACTCCTCCTGATTGCGACTCACCTTGCAGTGACACTGGCCAGCTCCCTCACTTCTCAGGGATGTATCCCATCAGGTTCCATAGACTTAGAATATCTCGAGTTGGAAGGGACCCATAAGGATCATCAATTCCAACTCCCTGCTCCTTGCAGGACTACCTAAAACTAAACCATATGACTAAGACCGTCGTCCAGACGCTCCTTGAACTCTGACAGGCTTGGAGCCATGACTGCTTCCCTGGGGAGCCTGTTCCAGTGACTGACCACCCTCTCAGTGAAGAACCTTTTCCTAATGTCCAGTCTGAACTTCCCCTGACGCAGCTTCATTCCATTTCCTCCTGTCCTGTCGCTGGTCACTGGAGAGAGGAGATCAGCACCTCCCCCTCCACTGCCCCCCCTTGAGGAAGTTGTAGATTGTGATGAGGTCACCCCTCAGCCTTCTCTTCTCCAAGCTGAACAAACCAAGTG
>NW_008794491.1:269889-292892 GCF_000699145.1 Aptenodytes forsteri
CTCTCTCATCTACCCAGATCTCTCTGTAAGGCCTCTCTACCCTCCAGGGAGTCCACAGCTCCTCCTAGTTTAGTAGTACTGGCAAACTTACTTAATTTACATTCAATTCCTGCGTCCAGATCATTTATAAAAAAAATTAAAGAGCATTGGCCCTAAAACTTGAGCGCTGGGGAACCCCACTGGTGACTGGTCACCAGCCTGATATAGCCCTATTTACTATAACCCTTTGAGCCCGACCCATCAGCCAATTGCTCACCCAACGTATTACGGACTTGTCTAGCTGTGTGCTGGACATTTTGTCCAGGTACTGTGAGAGACAGTATCAAAAGCTTTGCTAAAATCCAAAACAACCACATCTACTGGCTTCCCTTGGTCAACTAGATGGGTGACCTTGTCATAAAAGGAAATTAAGTTAGCTAAACAGGACTTTCCCCTCATGAACCTGTGCTGGCTATGACCAATGACTGCATTGTCTCTCAAGTGTTTTTCAGTAACTCCCAGAATAACCTTCTCCATAATTCTACCAGGCACTGAAGTGAGACTGACAGGCCTGTGATTACCAGGGTCTTCCTTCTTACCCTTCTTGAAAATTGGGACAACACTTGCCAGCTTTCAGTCGACTGGGACCTCTCCAGACTCCCAAGACCGTTGAAAAATAAAGGAGAGAGGTCCTGCGATGACATCGGCCAGCTCTTTCAATATCCTGGGACGAATCCCATCGGGCCCCATAGGTTTATGTGCATCCAGCTGGAGCAGCAAGTCTCGAACAACTTCAGGGTTGGCTGGGAGTTTATCGGCCCCCCAGTCATGGTCTTCCAACACAGGGCTCTGGGGGTCCCAGGGCCCACCATTGGTGTTGAAGACAGAGGCAAAGAAGGCATTAAACATCTCTGCTTTGTCTATGTCCATATTTGTGAGGTGACCGACCCCGTCAAGCAACGGACCAATGTTATCTCTGATTCTCCTTTTGCTATTAACATGTTTAAAAAAGCTCTTTTTGTTATCCTTCACAATGCTGGCCAGCTTGAACTCTAATCGAGCTTTGGCCGCATGAATTTTCACTGTACAGTGGCGAACAGCATCTCCGTAGTCCTCTCACGTCGCCTGTCCTTGCTTCCAACTTTCCTTTTTTGCCTGTGTTCTAGAAGAAGATCCTTGCTCAGCCAAGCCAGCCTTCTGCCCCGCTTGCTTGTTTTCCCACGCTTTGGAATGGCCTGCTTCTGCGCTTTTAAGAGATGGCTCTTAAAAAGTGATGAGCATTCATGGACCCCAAACCTTCAAAAGCAGATTCCCAGGGGACCTTACTAACTAGCTCCTTCAGCAGCCCAAAGTCTGCTCTCCCCATATCCAGTGCCAAAGTCTTGCTGGCATTTTTTCTTCTATTACCAGCGATTTGAAACTCAACTACTTCATGGTCACTGTGACCAAGACAGTCACCAATCACCACTTTGCCCACGAAACCCTCTCTGTTTACAAACAACAAATTTAGAAGGGCACCTTTCCTAGTTGCCTGCCTTAATACCTGCACCAAGAAGTTAACTTCAATGTGCTTCAGGAATTTCCTGGACCTATTTGTGTCCACTGTATGATATTCCCAGTTGACGTCTGGGAAGTTAAAATCACCCATAAGGACAAGGGTGGTTGACCTAGAGATATCCCTTAATTCCTTGTAGAATAATTCATCGGTGTCGTCGTCCTGGCTGGGTGGTTGATAGTAGACTCCCACAACAATATCTGCTTTATTTGCTTTCCCCTTCATCCTTACCCAGAGGTCTCAACCGTGTCATTGCCAACTGCAAGCGCCATACAATCCAACCCCTCCCTTACATACAGTGCCATCCCCCAGCCTCACCTGCTCTGCCTAGCCCTCCTGCAGAGCCGATAACCATCCATCACGGCACCCCAGCCACAGGACCCTGTACCAGCCACCTGATCTGACTCCAGTGAGAGAAAGTCTTCACCGTGCCAGACTTTGCCCCTTGTCTCAGGGCCCTGGGAATCCTGATGGCATTGAGTATCTCAGCCTTTTCCCTGTCCTTTGTCACCAGGTCCCCTGTCCCATTCAGCGACAGGCCCATTGCTTCCCTAATTCTTTTGGTTTTGTTTTGGTTTGGGTTTTTTTGTTTTGTTACTGATATACCTGTAGAAGCCCTTTTTGTTGCCCTTCAAATCCGTTACCACATTCAACTCCCAAGTTAGTTTTGGCTTTCCTAACCCTGTGTGTGCACGCTCAAGACAGCGTTGCTGTATTTCTCCCAGGTCACCTCTCTATGCTGCCACCTCTTGTGTGCTTCCTTTTGATGTCTGAGTTCAGACAGGAGCTCCTCGTTCATCCATGCAGGCATCTTGCCACTTTTGCTTGACTTTCTGGATGCTGGGATAGACCATTCTTGGGCATAATGTATAATAAATTAAAAAAAAACTAAAAAGAAAAGCATTTCCTTCCATATAACCTTCATTAGAAATGTTTTTCTTAAACCATGGGTAGCTCAGCATTGGCACATGATTAATTAGAGTTGACACATAAACTGGCACTTTTTCCAGTAAGGCAACATCAGCTCAGTAATAAAGCATGAATTAACAGGTGTATTTGTGTAAATCAAGAGTTTACAAAGCAAGAAGACTTAAGATCTACATTACTTATTTGCCCTGTCCCTCAGGAGACAGTATCCATTCTTCCCGATTGCAGCTCAGCACTTTCTACCTCCTGTGGCTTTAAAGGAAACCAAATTAGCTATCTGATCTACAGTGACCTATTTCTTCCCCCTTAAAACAGTACATGCACAAAGTACAGTCTTTGTGCATGCTCATGTCTATCATGCTCTTCCAATCCCTTTCCCTCAGGGCTAAGCAAACCCATTTCTGAAATATTGAAACCCACAACATTCCCAGGGGAACATTCAAATCAGTTCTTCATGTTGATTTTTTTCCTATCACATTTTACAGCCATACTCTTCATACTTCTTAAGCTGAAGAGGATTAGCATTTAATTTTTATTTTAAAAGAAAAGCACCATTTTGGAAAGTTTCACTGCGAGGATGTGGAGCCAGCTGTACAGTAGATGGACTTCTCCTCTCTCAGCCTGTGCCATGATACAGTTCTAATTTTACTCAATATTCTACAGTTTGCTGAACCATAAACCAGTCTTAAAAACATACTGCCATTAAAAATCTTGATCAGCTCTCCTAAGGGAAAGGTATCCTGGATCAAATCCAACATTAATTATATACTGCCTTACCAATTCCCCCCACAGTTATGCTGAGGGGTAAACTGTGTATTTTTGTCCACAACCTGGCAATCTGTGATGAAGCATTACATAGATTCCAGCTGAGAAACAGCTGCAGTGCACTGATAGCCAAAAGCTCTGTTAGTCACATCTCTTCCGCTCAGGGCTTTTCAGTTTAAATGAATAGTTATTATAAAGAGAACTATATTGTCTTCCCTAATGCAGTTCTCATAAATAGAGTGTTGAATACTGATCAGTGAAGAATTTTGTGCATCAAAGGAAAACTTTTAGAAACTCACCACCTTATGAGCATGCTTGATAGAAACCTGTTTTTTACAGAGACAGAGAAAGTTCATATTGTGAAACTGGAAATCAGTCATATTTACCACCATAGCAGCTAAAGGCCAATAAAAATGGAGATTTATTGCAATAACTAGTGTATGCACACAACAGAAGACAGTTCCTGTCCAGAAATCAATTGCTTCTTAGAGCAGAAAGATTTAGAGCAATAACAGTTTCCTCTGATTCATTAACATAAAACAGAACGTTTGCTCCTTTTATCACACTAGAGTGATCAATTAAGTACAGTAAAATTGATATCACACACTTGTCATGGAAGAGATGCAAAGACAAGATGTATGCAATGTCACTGCTGTGGGGATATTCCAGGAAGCACGTTGGCCCCACAAGAAGCCAGTTATGCTTACAGCAGACAGCAATACTTTGCTATCCCCATGCTCCTTAGAAGAGGTGCTGTAGCTACGTCTCTCATTTCTGACAGTTCTGTATCATGTATGTACCATTTTTGTAAGTCTGCCCTCATCACAAAGTGCCAAAAGGGATGAAAATTTGACTACAGGTCCCCTAACTCTCCATCCAATACTCTGTCCCGCTGGGAATACATAAGTTTGCTGAACATTCAGGAAGATCATCAGCATGAAAACTGAGTTTAAAAATTTTAAAGGACAGATTTAAAGCAGTAATATTTTTATGTTCTCTCCCCTTCTTGCTTCCACTCCCCAGCCCCAGTATACATGCACACACATGCTCTATTTCACTTATGTAACCATTTTTCTGCCATTTATCTTTTTTCCCAAGTTTTCCATCTCTTGTCCTTGTCTTATCCCATTGCTTTGGGTCATATTTCTTATACTAAAAAAAAAACCAAACCAAAAAGTTAAAAAAAACCAGTCTGGAGCTGTTATTTAAGTCACTCTCATATACATCCAGTAATTGGTTGACAGCGCTTTGTCAGGGATACAGTATTCTCAACACAACACAAAATCTATGATGAACGTATTCGCGTCAGCCAGCCCTATTATAGAAAAAAGTCTTTTAAAAGTAATCCCACTGGTTAATACATAGATAATAGCAGAGTGTATCCAGTATCCAGTCATCCTTTGAAAGCCTAATTTGCACCAACTGTTCTCAGTTGGGATTACTTTCTTGGACAACCTTCACCAGCTCAAAGGTAGATACTGACTGGAAAAAAAATTACATGTACTAGCTACTTGGTCACCAGCAGGTCTGTAACCTAAACACATCACTTAATACAATAAACTACATTAGCATATTGCAAAGGGCATCTGGGGGTGCTAGTCAAGCTCAGCTGCAAGCCGCACTCCATATGTGTTGTAAACATAAAAGAAGAGATGGAATGGGAAGTGAGGCATAGAAAGCTGAATAAGTAAGTTGAAGGACAGGCACATTTTATAACTACTGCTCCAATTCCTATGCCTTAAGCCCTATACATGGCTATTGCAGCTAATGTGGTCTTTCTTTATGAATGTTTTATGTAATTAGGTGATCCTTCTCTTAAGGACTCCCTCTTTAAATTAAAAAACCCTACTGTGACTACAACAGTAGTCATGTACTCACAGATGAGTACAGCTGTTGCCTTTCAAGTCCCTTCTGCTTGCTTTAGCCTGATGGCCTTTGGACAAAGTTTGAGGTGGCAGATTTTCGTTACAGCTGACATTGTTTCATGCACAATGCACCATAAATTGGAGCTACTTCCAAAGACACAGGTCTGTCATTCCTGTTACATTTTTTCCTGACATTCTTCTCCCATTTTCCTTTGTATCTTGTCAACAGTAGATAGGTCTACTGGAGCCATATATTATTTATGCAGTAGTGTTATAGACCAGAAAAGAAAACTGAATGGCACTGTAACTAAGCCGAACCATCTTTCCCACTCCAGATTAGTTTTTAACAAAGATCCAGATCTTTTGTCTGGTTGACTTTATGACAGCATGAATGCAAGCCGAGCACGGGAACAGAAAGAGGGAGGTGAGCAGGCTAAGGCTTTATGTTGCCTTATATTGTTCATGAAACCAGGACACGAGTCAGATACTCACCACCTGTTATTGGTTTACGTATTACAGTGCTTTATTAGTCAAAGGGAAGAAAACCATATCAGTGGAGAACTTGAGTAAAGAGAAGAAACATTTAAGGTTGCTCCTTTTGGTGTCAATATGATTTCATTCCC
Organism: Aptenodytes forsteri; assembly: GCF_000699145.1. Classification (NCBI taxonomy): domain Eukaryota; kingdom Metazoa; phylum Chordata; class Aves; order Sphenisciformes; family Spheniscidae; genus Aptenodytes; species Aptenodytes forsteri. The sequence goes on from NW_008794491.1 coordinate 275,604, forward strand.
TTTAAGTAAAATTTGGCATTTATTGGCTAGCAGACTGAAACAGGAAATTGATCTAACTGTTCTTGGTTTCAGATAGGAAACATAATGTCATTTCCACTGTCTGCCTTCCTGGTAGGCACACTCTCAGAACATGGACGAAGCTTCCCCAAATACTGATACATTTATCCTTTCTTATTCTTCTTTCATCCCTCTCTAATTGCAAAATACATTTTTCTAAAAAGGAAAATACTGAAACAAAAAAACCTCAAAGACATTCTAAGGCAATATGCAGGCAAAATTTAAATACAGAAATTAATGACATTTCTAGTTAACAAAGTCAATAGCTGAGAAGAACATAGCTTAAGACTGTTGTTTCTAGCCATGGAGTCACAATCTCTTTTGCAAAAGACTCTAAAAGTAGTAGCTATAAATTAATCTTTAAATGTCTGCAAGTAAGTGTGCAAACAGCCAGGACCAGCTGGCTTGCAATCCTTAACGTGACAACAGTATGAAACTCATAACAGCTCAAAGCACACAAGGAAGAGAAACTCATTTTATGGTATTCCGTGGAACTGATTAACGTCTGAATGGGCAGAGTTTATTTTCTTTATCCTTTTCCCATACTGTACACCGTCTCTTCATTACACTGCAATTTTTTTCTTGCTTATTCCACTATAAACCAAATACTCTCCTCCTTCCATACATTCAAGTGGGCCCTTTAAAAGATCCACTCAAAAGAACTTGCAAGCTTCCAGTCTTTGTGTTCACCTTGGCTGTCTCTTGTCCAGGCATCAGGATGAAAACTCAGTGCAAATGATCCTGCTATGTGCATTCATTACCATAGGAATGAAATGTGACCTCTCCAACTAAATCCCCAAGTTAGGACAAATGTGGGACCAGAATTGCAGGACATGTTATGTGGCACAATTATCGGTAAGGGTATGTGGAAGGAGAGTGTCACTCCTTTAAAGGTATCTGGTCAAGGACCTTTTCCAATGCAACAGGAACAATAAGAAAAGGAGGAAGCCACAAACTAGAACATACGGGGACACAAACCTGACTGACATGATAAGGGAGGCAGGGATGAGAACCAAACCTGGTCAGTCACATCAATTGATAAGGGCACATGAGAGTGTGAGAAAGTTTATTCCAGTGAGGTTATCTAACCGTCAGTTGGGAAACTAAGGGGAAAAGGGGGAAACCAGAAACAAAATACACAGAGACACAGACCTGTCAAAACAAACATGGAGACAATGGCAAGAAACAAACCTCACTATGCACACTGACTATCAAGAGTGTGGGCTCTCAAGAAACCACAGGTGCCACTTCCAGGAAGATCAGCCTGGACTTTGCAACTGATAATATTGCATACCGGGGGACCCGGGACTGCGAGGGGTGCTGAAATAGAGCTGTACAAGACCCCTGGGGTGGGGGATGCGCAGGGGAAGGGGGAACAGGGCAGAACAAAGGCGGGTAGACAGAAAGGGGTGTAAGTGGGGCCGGTCAGCTGTAAAATGGGGCTGGTCAGTGGGCTTGTCTGGCTGAGCCCTGTGCCTGATCACTGCAGTCCAGCCTAGCTTCTTGTATCTTCTTATTAAATCTTTTCTTAAGCATCTCTCTGCATATGCTCACTCTCTGTCCCATGTGAACATGTGCTGCAAGGACTTGGTGCCAGCTACTGGTGAGACGTGGGGGTGGGCACCCTAGCCTTTGGTGCCAGCGACTGGATTGAGCGGGGTCTCCGTGTCAGCTACTGGAGCCAGTGGGGGTCTTTAACCCCCAGCCACTGGAGTGTCTGTTCCCAAAACCAGCTGTCGGGGGGGGACAGACAGCATGAGCGAGGCGAGCAAGGAGCTCAGCGCTGCTGGAGCGGGACCATGGGTCACTGCCCGTGTGCCTGGTGCCAGCTGTGGGGGGAGAATCTGTGTCTTCCCCAATTCTGGTGTGCCTGCGGTGCACGTGCATATTCACCAGCAAATTCACCACAATTTTTTGGTGACTTGTGAAGATGGCTATACTGGAGCAGACCTATGCTGTTCTGGGAGTCTGCTGTTTTGGACAGTGCCTAATAATAATCATAGTTACAACACTGATGGACATACAGGTCAAAGGAATTTTAAGACTGACGTGCCCATCAGGTGTACAGTCTGTATAGGCCACTGAGAAGCACACCAATTACTGATGAGTCTTCTTCCTGAAAGTGATCTCCATCTATGTAGACTGCACAAACTCACTTTAGCCTTCCTGCTATGATCTTGTGTGCTGATAATGGTTTAAAAAGGATCAGAGTTGTCCTCAAACCACGAGCTGAACTGGCATCTAATGTACTCCTGGAATTTAAGTCACTAACTCCGGCTGGTACATTATGTATCTCACATCTAGCTTGGATGTAAGGGCCATCTATTAAAAAATAAAGCTGTATCCTTTTGTTTCTGCAGATTTTAACTTAAAAACAAAAGTTTGTACAAACTACCCCTGTAAGTGAACTGGAATGAAGACAGACGCTCTCCCAAACTGCTTTGGATGAAATGAGATCTGTTCAGCAATAATTGAGTACACACCCACTCTAAAAATCAAAACTGGCACAGGAGGCCAGTATAATACAAAAATAAGATCAGCTCATACTGAAGTGTTGTACCCATGTGAAAACATTCTGCCACAAGAATAATTTACCTCAGATCAAGACACGTAAGAGAATGACATGCTCTCTTGCACAGGTGTAAAAAGAAAATGGGAGCATAAAGTTTCATTACATTAAATAGTAACAGAAAATAGCAGGTTTCCTTCCCCAGAATCAGACCAAATCCCTTTTCATTTCTTTAACACTCCGTAGTCCAAGAAATTATTTTCCTCCCTTCCTCTCTCACTGTTCCTTTTATTAAGTCCAACTATTTCTTGTATTGACTATTTGTAGAGTTCTGGACTTTGCTTGCAATAATAATCTCTCTCCCCTTGCCAGCAAAAGGATGGCTACTTTACAGATACTTTCAGTATCAAGATCCATCAGCAGAAAAATGGACACCAGAAAGCAGAACAGTACATTAAAAAAAGAGCTGAAACTACAATTGCACAGTGATTTGGTAAGATTAAGATTCTGCCATTCAATTTAAGTGAGTTAAGTAGTAAACAAGACACCACCACACAAACAATTGGAAAAGTCACTAAGATCAGTAGAGATTATGGTATTTTGTGTCCGTGAGACACTAAAAAAGAAACTTCAGTTTTCTTAACTAAAAAGGTCAGTTCAGACCTCAGAAGAAATAGAAGACCAACTCAAAGGAACAACAGCACATGTATTTGTTAGTTTCATAAAATGTATGTTCTGTAGAATACTGTATAAGAAAAAAAAAAAGGAGTCAGTAATACACAAATTCCCTGCGTGATCTGCTATTAAATATCTTATACAGTGTGGAGAACAATGTGCCTTTTGCACAGTTAGCATAGTAGTGAATCAAACACAAATCATGCTTACAACAGTAGAACCTAGAGTTCCCAACTGGGATCAGAGATCATACTTCCTATTGCACTAAAATAAAAGAAAATGCATCTTAGCCCTAAATGGTTTAGCAACAGAAACAAAAGGAAAAGCTGCCATGAAATTATAAATACAGACACCAAACTTGTGCAAGATCCACTGACAGGCAAAGATAACCGCACTAAGGAGAAGGAAGAATGTTTGCATCCTCAGTTACGATGTAGTCATATTCTGCTTCCAGTTCCATAGGTTTATATGGATTTTGATTTTGAGCAGACTTGGTCATGCCAGCTGCAGTGCCTTTTAAATACAATAGATTTTAAACATAGCCTTTGATCCAAAAAGTCCATTAACAATTCCATGACAGATCAATACAGGTCATTCCATATCTGCCATAATTATATACTATTTCTATAGGGATTTGTTACTGGTCATAGCCAAAGCAGAAGCCTGGAAAGGCTGCCACTTAGACCTTGTCCCTTAGTGCTCCTTAGGTCCTCCACTTAAGACCTTGTCCCTTAGTGCTCCTTAGGTCCTTTAACGAAGAAAAACACTAGGGACACAATTTTGTAGCAAATTGTTTAACATTTCAGTAACAGTTTAACTGTAACAGCCCCTTCTTCAGGCTCTTCATGTATTTAGGTACTCAAGTTTGTTCTTTACCCAAATACTGTCTCTTTTGCTCTTTCTACATGTGAAAAATACTCTTTAACTTCACAACTATACAAGTTATGAAAACCTGATCTACACCAGTGTTATTGAAAGCTTTCTATTAAAGTGTTTAAAAATTAAAGGATGGCATCTTTTGAAATTTTCATAGTTAAACTGTATTATTTCCAGTAAAGTTAATCTAAACATTGCTTTCAGTAACAGCAAGTACATGAGCACTGAGTGCTTCTTAAACCCTAACCAGGCAAGAATCACAGCAGCACAGCTGCATGAATGTAAGTGCATACACACGCATATTATAGCAAGAGGGCAAAAATTCTATAGAAGAACTCAGAAAGGTGTACGGTACTGCTGATATCCCAACACTGAGCTCAACAGTTACATACCAAACAATTAACAACCACAAGAGCTTATGGGCATCATTTCCATCAAAACCAAAGTTCAAATCCTAGTGCAAGCGTTTTGTAATCTTGCAAGTATATGACTAAAGCTTTGCAAGTATATAATTGAAGCTTACAGTTAAATGTACCTGAAGTTAAACATAACAGCTTCGGTGAACTTTATAGCTCCTTCATCAGTTTTCTCCGGAAGGATTTTTTTGTAGGTTTAGAATCCAAACTGAGACACCTCCAAACACAAAAGCAACGTGTACTACAGAACACAGACATACACACATATGTAGCCAAGTCCCCTGGGGTTTTTTTTTGTTGTTGTTGTTTTTGTTATTGTTATGTTCTACAGACAATCTTTATAAAAGATTAGTTTCATCATATGTATACTATATTACAGGCATATTTCTACCACATGAATAAATACTTGCAATATATTAAAAAAATCAGAACATAAATCTTGCCTTTGAAAACTTACCAATGCCCAATGTATTTAAGGCTCACTAAGCAATTTCAAATTTGTAATAGTCTCTACATTTGCAAAATGCGTTAGTAAAGTTTACAGATTTTTAAAACAGTTCGACAATCCCTCTTAATGTTTCATAGCTTCTCTCCTCCGTAAACATATGCTAGCTTTTCTTTCACCTCTCTCCTTTCACGCTTCATGTTTTTATATTGTTGTCTTTACAAAAGGAACAAAAGTATCAAAAAGACACAAACAATATCCAGTTCAGCTCCTTTCAAGCTTAACAAAATTCTATTAGGTACTCAGGGTAGATTTGGTTGGCATCAAAGATAACAAAGATCTTTGGGTTCCAGGTATTATCCACACAGCTGTCATACAAGTTCACAAAACTTCCATCTTTTGAAGGAGGCCTCATGTATTTTGAATCACCATTGATATAGTCACCAGTTAATACACGAGCAAGAAACATGACTTTATCTGGTCTATGCAGATGAGGCTGCAGATTCACACCATGAATTTGAAAAGTATCTCCATGCTTCATGTCCTCTTTGCAGAAACGACTGGAATATGAGGCATCTCTTGCAAAATAGGTCCCTTTCAAATAAAAAAAAAAATCTGATGACATTCTTATCATGACAGCTTAACTACTAGAGCAGGGATATGATGAAAGATGTGTGTTCTTTTATGTCCATAGCAATCCAATATTTTTTTTTTCCTAAATTGTTAGATTATAGCAACATGACCAAATATTTTTAGTGGAAACGTTTTAGTAGGGAGATTGTCTTGTGATCAACACTGCTTTGCTGGGCATCCCTTTCCCACGCTCCCTGGTCCTACCAGCCAGTTGTGACAATTACATTCCTTGCTGCATCCTAACTTTCTTAATTACACTTGATGTAAAAGCAGAGCTATATTGAACAGCTCTTCAATAAACACAGGGAGTACATCACAAAGAACATACTATAGGGAACACTTAATAATGTTCAACTGTTAAGATTACCAAACTGTTGTACGTGACAAAAATACTTACCTTTTCCATATACAGCGGCATGCATCCCATTTATTCTCCAGTCAAAGTTATGAATACATATTGCTTCTACAAATTCATTACTGGTGCCATGAAATAACATCTGCTCATTAATAGTTGGGACACCTCTCTTCTTCTTTAGTTGAGCTTTTTTCCTACAGAGAACACACAATACAGCATTACAAACATCTGTACAATCAAATTAAGTTACTACTCTGAAAACACTGCAAAGGGGACAGACCTAAAACACTCCATATATTCCACTTTCACAAGTGTCTAGATTATTCTAGTTTTTAAACAGATCAGAATTCTTAAGGTACATGTTTAGAAATCACACACTTCTGGATACTGTGGACTATTTTCAGAAGTAATCCAAGGTTAGGAAAAAAGGTCTTTTATACCAATTTTATCAACATTGTTCATTTGGCATTAGTTTCAGTGTGGTCATTTCCTGCAGATACGTTTTTAAACGAGAGGCATTTTTCTCCCATTTTGTTCTCTCCACCTACTTAAATAGCATGGTGGGAGGGATAACAAAGTTAGTGGATTGTAAAGTATAATTACCCAGGTAAACCAGCAAAAATATTAAAAATAAAATTACCTAAATTTTTAACATGATCATTTCATAATGGTTTTCTGAATTTATGGTTCACATGCTTTCTAAAAGAGGTAAGGCATGCCTCGACAGGGTTACATTGGTCTAGAATTTTGAAAAAACAAAAACCAAAAAACCCCAAAACAAAAAACCCAACCTTATACTACAGGTGAACCTATATTACAGTCTCATGGGCAGAAGGCCATAGCACACCTTCAATTAAAGAACAGATATATTTTCCATCCATCTTTTTTAAGTGACTTTCTGTCAGTTGGGTTTTCCTAAGATCCATGAAGAAGTTGACTCTGGAGCTGTGTCTAAATCACTGAGCTGTTCATAGTTACGATCCTTTGACTGTCCAGACAAAACCAAGTCAGAGTGTATCATAGCTTTGCTCTTGTCTATGTACCTGAATTTTCTTCCTATAAAAGCCACAGTGCACGGAGCACTGTGCTACATACTTAGGTTTATCAGGCACATACTTAGGTTTGTCAAATTAAGCAATCTGCTTATAACTGGAGTGCACACTTTAACTGGGGAAGAGTTCTCAGGGCCTACAGTTTAGATATAGTCTGAGGAAGTCCTATCAACCAGGTCCAGGGAAAGAGCCAGGCAGCAAAGATTCTTTATCATATTAATGGCATTACATTGCAATTATGCATTATTTATAAATAAGTACATTTCACAGAAGTGAAAATCTTGCAGTACTTAGCTTGAAAGAGATATTCATTCTGTTTCATTGTTCAGCTTTTTTTTTTTTTCTCTCCTCCACTTAGTGCAAACTAAAATACCTGTGTCTTGGCAACTTAATTTTTTTTGGTGTCTTTTTTTCCCTACAACTGCTTTCCAAATCAGAAGAATGTCAGTAGAATCTCAAGGGCATCCGAGAGGTTTCACTAATAATCTCATTTGTGACATTTTGTGTCAGAGGCAGAGAGGTTCCAGGCACTCAAGCACCACTCTATTAGTAATTCAACAAAACCCAGGAGCCAAGATTCCCTGCATCTTGAGAAAGCTACCTGTGTGAGGCAACACCTCTGAGCTAAGGGCTAGTAATGCTGAACATTTAAAATTTTTCAGTCAGTAGCCCTCTATTATTGGCTGCTGATCTCTGACAATGTATAAAGGTAGCCTAGAGTAACTTCTCTTGAAATAGGGGAACAGAACAAATTTATAGAAAAGGTGAATAATCACTTGTCCAAAAATGTTCTGTAACAGTCCTTCACTATCTCCAACCAGTTGATTTCATGAAACCAATTTAAAATAGTCATTAATACAGGAACTATTATAACAGGCAAACATGTTTTGACCACTACAATGATGCAAATAATCATTCAAGCAATGCTCAAATTTAATCACTGACCTTATCAATGAAACAAAATACTTTCTCAGAAACACAAAAGTTTAAGTAGCAATTGTTCCTCAGAAGTAGTCGAATATACTGAGCACACTGGGAAGGTGGTTCTGCACAATGCAGAAATGCCACAGCAGGACTTTTTGTTGATTTGGAACAGAAATCGAGGAGTCCAACTATTCTACAAAAACATCATCTTAGCACTTTCCACCAGCAGTGACAAGCTAATCCAATAAAACAAAATCAAGTTGATCCACCACTCAGAAGGCTCTCACACAGCCAGTTTACTCAATAAAGGAGAAACCTAAAGCAAAACTAAATACCCAGAGACATGCTCTTTGTACATGTGCAAGTACACAAGCTGTTTCTAAAGATGGTCAGCAATCTCACTGACCAAACACCATTTTCTACTTGCTGTACTCCTCTACAACTCCAAACTGAGATGTATAAACCAAAATACGCTAGACTAAGATTCATCTTTTGTTACTTTTACCTTCCCACATGGGACACCAAAAGAACTTTTAGTGAATTTGAAATGCTGGAATACCTACTTTTTTGCAATATACTACGGGGCAATAATTTCTTCACCAGTGTGTGCAAGCCCATCTACTCCAAGGCTGTATTTTACCCTCAGCAGAAAAGCAGCTAAGCCTCAATTGCATACACTTATTCTAGCAATTTTCATTGTTACTTGTATTTTTTTGGTACAGGAAAGAAGTTTTAAAACTGAAATTACTTTTCTCCGTATACTTTTATACCGTACAGGTACTAAGAAGTACCTTGTTTTGTAGTTAGTTATATGGTGATACTGTAATACTCCTGATGTATGAAATTCTAATTCCCATTCTCAGTTTCATACCTTGAGAATATTCTAGCACAGCATCCATAGATTCAGAGTTCTTAAACCACGAATTCTACTCACTGACCAGTCAGGAAAACTAGTACAGTCTCCAAATGACATCAGTTCCTAAGCTAAGCAACAAAGGTCTTCCGCTGCCCCTCTGCCATCTACACTGGAGACTCAAAGGACACTTACTTTGAAGTCTGCTTGCTATTCCTATTCCTAAAAATTAAGATTGGTATTAAGATAGTATAAATACACCTCTACAGAAACTTACTTGTAGAAAGGTAAATGTTGAAACACAAGGCTAAGCAAATAAGCCTTAATACTTAAAACAGGTAAATATAACCAAATAAATTTGCAATTAAGAGAAGGCTAACTCTCTTAACCAAGAGCTTAAATTAATTTCCTTATGCATATTAATGATACAGCTTTAAATTAACAATAAGTTACATATCTTTCAAAAAAATGATATAACTTACGCAAATTTTTAATATACATCTGCTTAGTCATTTCCTCACTATTTAACTTACTTCAGTTCGTTTTAATAGTGTAATACATCTTTAAAACTGATACTGATATGTACTCCTTCTTAGAGGGTACACAGATAACTTCTGTCAAATACAACTGCTTAAGATTGATGCTACGAAATAAGTGGAAACAGAACTCGGCACTTCCTACTTCTTCCAGACCAGCACAATATGAAGAGGGAAAAGCAGAGAACTTAGAAAAAACTTTTGTAGCACATTAAACTTAAAGAAGTGACATGAATATGTGCTAATTGGACACTTAATTCTGTCCTAAGTTTCATAAAGAAGAGAAATTAAACAAGCCACAAATATTCATTTGCTTTGTTCACTGAAAATTAAAATAATACAAGCCTGTCAAGGAATTCTTTTACAAAAAGTTTATTTTTGTTCTCCTTACTTCACTGTAAGTATCATGGGCATCTACCACATGGACATCCTGAACATCTTTAATGCATCAGTCTCATCTGTGCTACATCTACATCTAATGCATTTCTACAAGTATTACATTTCTGCACCTGTAGAAACTACAAAGTCTTGAAAATGGAATTTTAAATACAGAGGAATCACAAATAAGAAAACTAAAAAAAGATAAAAAGTAACATATTTTCATTAATAATAAAAGCAATTAAACATATTTCTGCTGCATGCCTTCAAGATTTGCTCTGTTAGCAATCCTAAGACTGTTGGTTTTAGAAATAATCTCACCTGCAAAAAAACTCCCACAAGTCTAGATTTTGTATTCTCTTAATTCTTTTAATTCGGTGGCTATCCATTGTTTTTCCAAAGAGACTAGAAACTTCAGTATATTCATTTGTTTTCTTTTGCAATGGAATAAGCTGGAAAAAAAGAGGTTAGTACGATTTCAGTTCGATGCATTATTTCATTATCACATGTTTTTGACCAACTTGCATACCAACTCTTACCTGATATGGCTCCTCAGTATTTACATTCTCCCAGTGTGAAGGCATAGGGATAGCCTCATTTTCACAGATGAAACTTCAAACAAAAAAAGGTAAAAACACATCACATCAAAGACATGAGGCATTTTCTTCCTGTCAAACTCCTGCTCCAAACAATACAGTATGCCAAAAAAAACCCTTATACAGAACTACTTAGGGTTTTAATTCAAACAAAGGCTGTTGTCAGCAGGTAAGGTCAAAGGCAAGAGGTCTTATTTTGTACTCAAATTCTGGCTTAGCTTATTATAAATAAAGCACAGTAATGAACAGTTTTAATACACCACCTACCCAACAAAAGATAGGAAGATAAATCAGAAGAGATGGTCAGAAAGGTCCGCAACATCAGGAGAGCAACACTAATTTAGAAATGTGAGAGTGTACATATACCCTGAACATTCCAAACTACCAGGAATTACAACTAGCCTAAGCCTCTGGAAACTGAGCCCTCATTTGAAGTACTTAAAAGCATTATGTTAGAAACACACACTTGAAAATTATAGTTGAATTTGTTTTTAAAAAAACAAAACCAAACCCTCAAAAAAAGAATGTTTTAAGCATATACATCACATACATAGCAGCTTTTAAGCCTTAAAACTGTGACTAAAAGAAGCAATCTCCTGAAAGTAAAGAACGGTGTCATCACATGGAGAGAGTACTGAATGCAGTTATTCAAGAAACAAAAAAACAAAAGCAAATTGCCACATTATTGCATGCACTCTTCAGCAAATATCCATTGAAAAAACAGCTGACACTTCAAAGACTCAGGCCTTCTTGAATGTCAGCGTAAAAAGATTGCTACTACATTTCTTATTACAAATGCCAAAATTCTTTTTGAAATTATAACCAGACTACAGTTCAGAACTAAAATTATTTCTCAGAAACTATTTGGGGAAAAACCCCCACATATTCCATATAGTCAATTTTACCTGTGGTACTATCACTGCATAGATCAGTTTATTGTTTAGTGAGTATCAGATTTACATCAGCACAGCTTTACATCTAATGACTGATCAAATGGTAAGAAACTTACAATCTAAAGCAATTAGACTCATAAAACAATCTGGTTGTTATGATGCAATTTCTTGTAATTTCAAATCATTTTAGAATAAATGATTAAAACATACAGGCAAGAAAATATAACTCAATCTTTTTTGCTGTTACAGTAATACTTCTAAATAATTTATGAAGGCATTATTACAATGGAACAAACTACTCCATTTTTTGCTGCTGCTTCTCCACAGCAATTCTGATTCAACAGGTATTTACAGCAAGGGACTCCAACAGCTGAAGTCAGGCACAGCTTTAAGAACCTTGCCAAAGGGTATCAGTATTCAGTATGCCTTGCTTCTCCCACTACAAGTTCCTTACTTTCTCAGAAAAAAGATAAAAAACAAACTAAAAATTCTTTTGTTACTCTTCTCTGAAATGTCTTCCTTCTTCACTTGACTAGCTCCCCACCTTGGTTCACCTCTCAAATTGTTTGATGCAAAAAGTAGATAAATATAAACAATAAATATAAAACATATTCTTGTTTCATTTTACTTTGAAGAACCAGGAGTAAAATAAAAGTAAGGGATCTTCCTTTTATTTCCTTACCTGAAAGCACTGATAGAAAAGGGAGCTCGCTTTATTGGACGTTGCTTAAGGGTAGTTAGGTTGGTTTGTTTCATCACTGAGCATAAAACAAGAGTTAGGATGAAAGTTTCTGGAATTCATCTATAGCACATGAAACATTTAAGTGTAATTTCTTTCAGTAACATTACTACACCGAAAGTTGCTTGACAGGAATTCCTATTTCAACAATTAACAAATCAGCATTTTCGATAAACGTTTCTAAATACTGGCCTCAGAATCGTTGTCTTTTAATGGCCTAAATACTGGCCTCAGAATCGTTGTCTTTATATGAGTTGGCAAAATGAGCAAATATCAAACAAACAAAACGTTTATTGTTAAAATACCCATCTAACATTCAGCCCCACTAAATCAGTGGCAAAACTTCCACTGGCTTTAATACAACTGGTACAACAAAGCATATTACTACTATCCTTAATGCAAGACATCATGACCTACAAACAGTAACATAAAAATCATTCTTTAGCATTTGCATTTAGTGTTTTTATTCTGGATGCAAAACAAAGGTTTTTTTAAACAGACATTTAAACACAAGTAAACATAAAATTCCTTGTATTGTTACATACTACTTTACTCCCAGTACATCGCTGTTTTACCCAGTCCCCACTTTCTGTATGTGAAATACTATTATTTTCTTTCATTTGGAAGAGGCTTCTATTTAAGCATATAGCTGTTTCGTAATTTAATCAGAAAATAAACAATCTAGGCATGGAAAAAATAAAAAAAAAAAGGAAGTTATTAGAACACACCTTTGAACAAATGACAGATTAATTTATAATTAGCTACATACATTAGAACCCTGTAATATTCTGTATTTACAAGCATGGCATAAGTGACATCTTTCCAATCTACTAGAAAATCCTTTTGCCTATCTCCTTGTTATTCTGACAACAGAATTGGCTTCAACTACCTGCTGAATTATTAAATCACTTTGATGCCAGTATTTTGCAGAAAGCGTCCTTCATATCAATGTTTCTTATACAGACTCTTAATGGAGGAGGTTTTTCAAGCTTACAAGCAGCTGCATGTTAAAGAAAAAAAGGTTCAAACTTCCCAGTCCCATAGGTGTATGCTACATACCACCTACAGCTAAGGTAAGCGGCAGCAACATGATGGAGTGCCACTAAACAAGACATGCTACTTTATTAATAAACTACACTAGAAAATGTAACAGGGCAGCTGCTTCTAAAAACTCCTACGTACTTTCCAGTAAAGAAGACATATCCAATCACAAGTTTTTGCACTAGATATGAGGACAATAACTTGCAGAATGAACAAATGAACTAGTGTATCTGCCATCTTCTATTATTTAAATTTACTCTATGAAAAGATACATACCTGAAAAGTCTAGCGTGTAGTTAAATTTTGCAGTAGTAAAAGAAACAGAACCATGTGGGTTTGTTCGGAAGCTCCTTTCAATATCTTCACTGCTAACAGAGCAATGACTGTTCGAATCAGTCTTCAAAATAAATGAGAAAGCACATTTAGACAAATTAAGCAATAGGTAGTTTGATGTATGGAATCTATCACAGCTAATACAACTTCATAGGTAGTTACCTGAAACATATGCCATTTACCACACTCAGCCAAATAAAACCAGCCCCACTGGGTATCAGAGGTATCCATCTCTTCAACTGAACTTTCCATCTTTGGAAAAAAATCTTCTGATGTTCTTTGAAGCATTTCCTGAAACATTCACACACATACACAAAAAAAGTTTCGATACTATTTGCAAAAATGCATTATTTGAGAAATTCACAAAAAAGCAAAATAAAGTGAATTTGCAATACTGGAAAAAACCCCAAAACCACCTGGCAGGCAGAGGGCAGATTTCTTTCCTCTTTTTCAGAGAAAAATTCTCAATTTGCTATTTATCCAGTATTATCCTGTAAGTTAATTAAACATTTTCAAAACTCTCTCAAATGTCTGTAAGTATGCCAGTAAAGGCAAGAGCTATAGGTTTTATCAGATCAAAGAGAGGTGATAAATTTCATACTGATGGTCGTATGAGCAAGGCCGTTCATATATACAACAGGCTCTGAGTTACATACCACTCAGGAATAAGGTGTTGGAGTTACGTCTGATAGCTTGATGAAAACATCTACTAGGTACTTACCAACAGTGAACAAGTCAGACTGGATATCAGAAGTTGTTAGAAAAAAAATAAAAAACTAAGACAAAGAATATAATTATTTAACTGTGCAAGTCCACAGTGCATTATTCCTCAACACTGTGTGAAGGTTTGTTTCCCACCTAATGCACCCACTTAAAAATGATACAGTAAAATTACTGGTACTTTGTACTTGTAATTACAGAGAAGGTTCACACCAAAAGCCAGAGTGACTTCCACACAAGCAATGACTCCCATAGTTGGGGTTCTGCAGGATGGAAGAAAAAGGACTGAGGAAAGGATATAGCAGAGGTCTACAAAATCATGACAAAACCGAATAGGGAATAACAAATCACATTTTCTTCCAACATAAGAAGGAGACACCTATCAAAGGTTGCACATGTCAAGTTCAAAACAAGTGAAAGAGAAACTTCTTCATAAAACATATGGCAATCTATGGAATTCCTTTTCATGATATGCTGCGGATGCTGCAAATTTATGGAAGTTCAAAAAGCAGGTAGACAAGTTCAAGCCTACCAAGAGCTATGCCGGAATACCTTTGGAAGAACAGTCCCTGCCAGATTTCAGCTCCTTCTTCATTCATCAATAAAATTGTGAAAACTCTGAAAGCACTTGACTCTACTTGCATATATCTCCTAACATGTCAGCTCTGTCTGCCACACACACACCCCAAGCAAAAATTCTAAGTAGGTTGCGGGGAATCTTTCAGAGAAAGAAGCTTGCCCTACTCCCAGAAAAGGTCAGCAATTCATCCACTCTAACTGCTTAACCAAGACTGGCACTCTTCCTAACAATTTCCTCAACTTAAATTTTGCTTCCAAGAAGCGAACAACACCCTCCAGCACAAGTAAGTCAAACTATGTCCAGTTAATATCCTGGATGCTTCAGTTGTTTCCTGGACACTTCAACCAGAAAAAAAGTAGAGACCTGAAGAAGTCAAATACTGGAGACTAGAAGTAGGCACCAGCTGGCCAGTGCTACTGGTGCAGGAGTTGAGAGCAGAAGGCACTTCTGCTAGCACTACCCTTCTCCCTTATTTTTCCCAAGCTAGCCCTCTGTGTCTGTTTGAAAAACAATCCCAGAAACCTCCTTGTGGTAATAGCTAGAGACTGTATTCTAATCATCAAAAGCTCCAAAGGGCTACAAAAATCTAGATGCTTAGAAAACAGGGCAATCAGAAGTGGACCTCCACAACATCTCTAAATTGCAGAATCTGAGGGCAAACCTACTTCAGTACAAATGGAAGCCTACACAAGGCTACATACATGGATAGCTGCCTCAAGTTCAAGCAGAACTACACTAAAGGTACATAAGCTGCATGGAAAAATATTTTGAAAGAAATAAGAAAACTGTTCTTTATTTCAGAGGACATCTGCCAACATCTCACATTCCTCACAGCAATACAAAGTCACAGCCTACATTCGCTTGGTGTTAAAGCACAACTGGCCACCATCTTTTGATGATAATCTTTCACCTTCAACTTGATTCTTCCCCTCTGATGAGTATTTGGCTGTGTTCTCTCCTACAGAGAGAAGGCAGAGGTAGTCTATGCTTTTTTAAAGCTAAGAGGAAAGCAATTCAGGGTTTTTTTTGTAACATTTAGTTTCCTCATGTTCCCACTAAAACGGCCAGACCTCAGCTCCATCCCAACGTTAGTTCAGGGCCTTGAATCTGATCAATCAAATCAGTAATGCCTTTTGAACAAGTTACAAACAGAGAAGGCATCTTCATCTGTGCCCTGTCAACACGCTTATAGCTCCTTTGGAGGCAACGCAGCCTCCAGAATAAACCATTTGCTAAGGAGACAGTTATTCCCATAGCTTTCAAAAATGTTACATTCAATCCACGTGTATTACCCTAGTCACAAAGTCTAGGGTAAGCAGGTAGATTCCAGGATACTTAGAAGTATGGAAGAACAACCCAAAAGCATGAACATGTAAAGCCATAAAAACAAGAGAGCTGTTCTCAAAGGTGATACAGATCCAAATTGCTCAACTTACTGATGAATTTAAAAATCAAACCCACACCATTTATAAGGAGCAGGTAGCTTTTTGTCCAAAAACTCTGAATGCATGCCCAGCGAGCAGAAGAATCTCAGTGAGTTTTTCTGGATGACAGAATGTCAACTATCAAAGATGCAGCAATGAGAATTTTATTAACGATGCTGTTGCTAACAGAAGGCCTCTCAACTCCCATTATTATCACTGTTTCTACTGGTCCAGGAGTTACCAGAACAGCTCAAATTAAACACAATTACTCTGACAGCAAAAACATCCTCCTAAACAGAATGAATGCTCACTGCGTGTTGTGCTGTGATTGAATGGCTTTACTACTACTGGTAATGCATGGCCTCATTTTTCCAGAAGTACTTTTAAGTTTGAATGATAAACACGCTTCACAGTGCATAGAATCACAGCACAGTTTGGGCTGGAAGGGACCTTCAACCCCCCTGCCATGGTCAGGCACATCTTTCACTAGATCAGGTTGCTCAAAGACCCGTCCAACCTGACCTTGAACGCTTCCAGTGATGGAGCACCCACGACTTCTCTGGGCAATCTGCTCCAGTGTCTCACCACCCTCACGGTAAAAAATAAAGCAGCATCCTGATGCGCTATTCCATCTGCTTTCTTGTGCTGTCTGCTTCCACTTGGCAGTTTGTGCTTTACTGCCGGAGACTTTCGCCTACAAACACCAACTTTGTATAGCTCCCTGCTGGGAACACTAGCAGTGCTAAGGGACTCTCTGGCTCTTCCTTAGAGAACAAGGCACCTGAGCTAGAGACTTGGCTGAGGTAAGAGTGCAGGGCTAGGGAGGGGAAGGGAGAAGAACAGCATCAGCACTAGTACGGGACACAACGTGAAATGACAACACCCTCCGCAGCTGTGTCACCACTTACCCCCTTCGTGCTGCAGGGGACCACCGTTGCAGTCACCCCCTTTACCGACCCCCTCCAGAGCTGATCCCGTTAGAGCTCAAGGACACGGCGGGGTGGTCGATATAAGCACAGCACCAGCACCTCTCCATCTGGGTCGCAGGCGTCCCCAAAGATGGTGGCCTACGCCCCCCACCCCCTTCCCCAACCTGGCAGCGCACTCGCCGGCGGGGGCGGGGCGGGAGGGGAGGAGAAGCGGCCTGCGGGGCGCGCGTAGTACGGAGACGGGCTGAGGAGGAAAAAGACGAACGGAGCGGCCGTTTCCCCCGTCCCCCGTCCCCCTCCCGCCCGCACTCACCGCATCGGCCGC
>NW_008794491.1:293272-295681 GCF_000699145.1 Aptenodytes forsteri
GGTGTTGCTGGACTATCGCCTGTCAGTCGTGCGGGCTCTGGCAATCTCTTCGGTGCCGTGCGGGGTGAGTAGCATTTTGGCTGTGAGGTGCTCCGGTGCAGCACCCCTCACTGCTCT
Organism: Aptenodytes forsteri; assembly: GCF_000699145.1. NCBI lineage: Eukaryota > Metazoa > Chordata > Aves > Sphenisciformes > Spheniscidae > Aptenodytes > Aptenodytes forsteri. Next base: position 293,390 of record NW_008794491.1, read on the forward strand.
GTACCCCACAACTTTGTTTTTTAGTTATTTTGATTGTTGGCTGTTCCCCTGGATAGCAACGGGCCTCTGCTTTACCAAGTAATTTTTACAGCCCATAATTTTCCTGTGAAATATACATATATGTGAGCCTGTATATGCATTTAACTCTGTACACGTAGCATTTTAAAGAACTGATGCCATGTTAGCACCAGGCAGGGCAGCAGAAGTGACCGTTCATACCATGCATGCAGTATGGTTACCTAATGCAAAGAGGGAATAAGAACTGCAGCCTGTTGCAGGCATTCATCAACTGGATGTTCGGGACCTGGGGGCAGCTTTATGCTACAACTGAGATCGAGAGGCAGCAGCAGTTCTAGGACTGCTTAGTAAGAGAGGCCATAGTCGTGAATGTAGCTCACCCCAGCCTTTTGGTGCAGAGACTCTAGGATGAGAGCTGCAGAGCGGAAAAGCAGACAAGTGATGCCTGCTAATGCAGTCTGCAGTCAGCCAGTGGGCCAGTAACTTCAGAAAACAGGCAGTCCTCATAAAGGTGTGCAAAGCCATTCCACAATTTATGGCCATTCCAAAGCCATAAATCGTAGGATCATAGAAGGATCTAGGTTTGAAAGGACTCATGAAGTTCTTTAATCCATTCTCCTTACCATTCCAGCGCATCCTGCTGTGAAGGATTTTCATTGAGAAGCATGCCAAAAACAACACAGATGGATTGAAAATGATGAGTTTCTCAAATTCTGAGGGAGTGTCAGGCAGGGTGTGTATCCAGATTCTGGCTGTGCTGACCTTGCCTCTGAATACAGAGTTAGAAAAGGTTATTTTTCTGAGTTAAAAAGTTAAGCAGCCTGTGTTGAATCACTGGGGGTATTTCCCTGGCATGAGCATTATGCTTCTGGAGTAAAGGAGTTTACTGGAAGTAGGGACATCTTTCTCCAGCCATGATACTTGTATTGACATTGTTGGAAAGCACATGAAGATTGTGGGGATGTATCCTGCCTGTGCTGCCTTGCTTTATGAATCTATACACAGGATAGAAGTAAGGGAGCCTTAGCTGTTGCAGAATGTGTGTTGAACATCTTTTTTTGCTTTAAAAGATGCTGGCAATGCTTTATGTCTAACGTGGGTTTCTTGAGTCATCTATTTGGATTGTTATTACTGCCTGTTGTGTACTTTTAAAATAATGGTCAGGCTTTTTGCAGAATCTATGTAAGTATATCTGAAGTTACAGTAGCACAACACACAGCTGTCTAGCAGCCAAAAGTTTTAAAGAGGTTTCTGCTGTTATGCCTTGAAGTGTGGGTTAGAGTTGAGATTTTTTGGTGTGTTTCTTCCCCTTCTTTGCATGTTTAGACTGATAATTAATAATGCAGCATAAGCCTCTCTTTTGAGATAAGAATATCTTAGTTACAGTGAAAACATAGCTTATTAGAATGACTGTATTCTCAGGAAGCTACATGCTAATGCCAGACTCTTCATAGCAACAACAACTTAAAAACCTTTAAAATCCAAAGATTTCTGTGGATATCTGCTGTACTGTGTGCAGACTGACAGCCTATCTGGAGAAGACATAATTGCATTAATTGATTCTCATGAGCCTCTACTTCAAGCAGCAAAAAGGCAGAAACTGGAGAGGTTCGGCCACATGACTTGAGTACAAACACATTTTTGCAGGGAATGGTCAAATGGAAGTGAAAGAGAGAACTTCCTGGTACTGCCTGGTACATAAATCGTAGGATCATAGAAGGATCTAGGTTTGAAAGGACTCATGAAGTTCTTTAATCCATTCTCCTTACCAAAGCAGGCCTAACTTCAAATTTAGATTAAGTTGCTCAGTTCCTTGTCCAGCCAACTTCTTTTTCTCCAGGCATGTCTGCTGAACTGTTTTCAGGGGCAAGAAGTTTTTTTCCTTTTGTCCAGCCAGAATTTCCTGTGTTGCCACTTGTGCACATTGCCTCGTGTCCCAGCTGCTTATAGAGTATTTCATCTGCCTCTTCATCCTGGATGGGTGGTCTGTAACAGACTCCCACCATGACATCTGCCTTGTTGGCCTTCCCCCTCATTCTTACCCATAAACACTCAACCCTTTCGTCACCATCATCAAGCTCTAGACAGTTAAAACACTCCCTAACATACAGGGCTACCCCACTGCCTCTCTTTCCTTGCCTATCCCTTCTGAAGAGTTTATAGCCATCCATTGCAGCACTCCAGTTGTGTGAGTCATCCCACCGTGTTTCCGTGACGGCAACTGTATCATATTTTCCTGCTGCACTGTGTCCCCCCGCTTCTCCTGTTTGTTGC
>NW_008794491.1:296853-310592 GCF_000699145.1 Aptenodytes forsteri
AGGGTGCAATTCCAGTAGTCTCTCTCTCTCTTGCTCTCCCTGATACTCCTCAACCTACTCACCTCCTCCCGGAGCTCTGTCACTAAGCGGAGGAGTTCCTCTACCTGGGCGCACCTCCCAGAGGTGTGCTCACTGCTGGCATAAGGGCGGGGCACACCCTGCAGCCTGGCATCTGGCTGGCAGCGTGTTCCCACTGGAGCTCTGTCTGGGAAGCTGCGTCAGTCGTGGTGGGTGCAAAGCTTAGAGAGGTCATGGCTTTCTGCCGGGTGGATACCATTGCTCCCTGGTTGAGCTGGCAGATCTTCAGTGCCCTTCCTGTGCACCCTTCCACGCAAACTGCCATGCCATGCCCTGGTCGCTAGCACTCCCCAGGGGCTTCTTTTGGGGGGGGGGCTTGGCTGCTGTTGCTCCTGGCCCCGCTCAGGTCTCATCAGCCACTGTCACACGAGCTGCGGGCTCCTGGCAGCTCTCTCAGCTCCCCCTGAAGTCACCCTGGTTCGGGAACCCCCCCTGTGCACTGTACTACAGCAATTCACTGCGGATAGTGCTGGCACCGGAGCTGCTTGCCTCGGCAACTGTGTGTAGAATGAGCTCCAGCATCTCAGCCTGTCTTCTTTTTTGAAGGGAGGAGGAGTCTTCGAAGTTCCCAGATCTTCAGCTGACATTAAGAGATCTTAAATGCAAATAGATACACTTGTAGCAGCAGCAGAAAGGCAGAGAGCTGGAAGGCTTTTTTGTTTTTGTTTTTCTCTAGAGAAGGACATAGCAGAGCCCAGGGGAACCAGAACACTTTGATACCTGCACTCATTTTGGACTCCTACCTTTTCTAGGCTAACACAACCACGTATCACTAACTGCAGCATTGCACAATGACATTAAGGCCTGAGCCAAAGAGCTGAAACACAGTCAGTCAGAGAAAAAGATAGCCTCAAAAACAGTGAGTCTGGCAGCACCAGCGCAGTTTCTCAAGTATGACACAAACAGCTGAATGGGGCTGGTTCTCACTGACCCTGCAGTGCTGCTACTGGTGTGTTGTTCTAACGGCCAAACTTTGTTTATCACCCTACTTCCCTTACAGTGTGTGTACTATGCATAGTCCTTCTGTGCTCCAATGTATGTATCATATGCCTGCACTGGAATCCATCAACCTAGGAGTTCAATATAAAGGTTAGTTCTATACACAGGGAAAAAAAGACTTTCCTACAGCTTGATGCACTCCTCTCCTACCATTCATTGCAACCTAGAAAAGGATGCAGGCATTACTTGCAACCTTGTTCAATGACTGGAGATGGCATTCCTGTCCACCTCACCTCTTAGTGAATAACACTCATGTAGGGAATAGTTTATGCTATTCTCTGTGGAGCCTCTCCATCTTTGCTCCCTGTGCTGGGCTAAGATTATCTCTGAGGAGAGAAAAGCATTTGTGGAACACTTTTGTGCCCAGTTACATGGGGCAGCAGAAGCAACTGTCAGTAGTTTCTTTCATTCCCCATTCTGTCTGGGGAATGTAGTCAGCAAGAGTGAGATGATCAGAGTAAATCCCACACTGCAAACTGTGGGGCTGGGAGCCTGTGGGTGTCTAGGAAGTCTGGAGAGGATAGTCATCCATAAGAAGAAGAGGCAAAATTGCATCCCGCATCTCTGTGTATCCTCATGGTGTCTCTTTCCACCAGCACTCAAGTGATGTATAAGAGCGTACTGGGTCTGGCTGGGATAGAGTTAATTTTCTTTGTAGCAGCCTGTATGGTGCTGTGGTTTGGATTTGTGACTAAAAGAGCCTTGATAACACACCTGTGTTTTGGTTATTGCTGAGCACTGCTTGCAGAACACCAAGACTTTCTCTTTTTCCCACTCAGCCTCCCCCAGCAAGTAGGTTGGGGGTACACAAAAATTTGGAGGGGACACAAGCAGGACAGCTGACCCTAACTGATCAAAGGGATATTGTATGCCATATAACATCATGGTCAGCAATAAAAATTGAGGGGAGAAGGATTTTTGGGAAGGTTGTTATTGCTCAGAGACTGGCTGGGCATCAGTCTGCTTGTGGGAGGTGATGAGTTATTGCCTTTGCATCACTTCTCCCCCCCCCCTTTTCTCTTTCCTTCACTTGTTAAACTATCTTTATCTCAACCCATGAGTTTTCTCGCTTTTGCTCTCCCCATCCTTCTGAGGTTGGGGCGGGAGCGAGTGAGATACTGTGTGGTGCTTAGCTGCGGGCGAGGGTCAACCTGCCACAAAGTGAGAAAAGAAAACCTCCAGAATCTCTCTGCTGTACACACAGTCAGGCTTCCACACAGCTACAGCATGTTCTCATACTCAAATGTGTGCACATACATGCATCCCAGCATCTGGTCTAATCCACTCACTGCATCACCCCACTGTTTACCCCAGGACAACACTGATGCTATGAATTGTCAAGGGATGCATCATAGCCAGCTGAATCTGAACCACACCTGAACCAGCGCTGAGAGGAAGTGGTGTGTGACACTGGCTGGAGACTTCCTTCTACAGGGTACAGAGGCACCCATCTACTGACCTTACTTGCTACCTCACGTGATCTGTTGCTTGCAGGGAGGTTGGACTGGGGCTGTTGCAGAGAGCACTAAGGCATGTCTGGAGTTTGGCCTGTTACCCCTGGCCTGCTCATCCTTGTGTGCACCAATGACACTGTCAAGGGAGACCTTAACAAACCAAGAGTGGCTACAGGGCACTGGAGCCCAGGTGCTGTTCTCCTTGGTCCTGCCAGCGGAGAAGAAAGGCTTGGGTAGGAGGGCACCCGACCTACGGGATAACACCTGACAGCACAGCCAGTGTTGCAGACAGAGCTTTGGCTTTTATGACCATGGGCCCCCTCTTTCAGGAATGGGGAGTGCTGGGGAGACACAGGATGCCACACAGGAGTGGGGCAAGAGCATGTTTTCCAACAGGCTTTCCAGCCTAGCTAGGAGGGCTTGAGCCTAGGTTCGTCAGGAGATGGTGACCAAAGCCTGAAGAGAAGGGGAGGCACAGGGAGCAGGAAGGAGGTGCCTGGTGAAACGGGTGTGCACACTTTTGTTGGAGAGCTGCAAGGGGGGCAAACCAGGAGCGGGGGTTGGCCACAGCACAGGTAATGCCCTCAGTGGCCGGGGCGCACTCCCACAGCACTCCCGCTGAATAGGGAGGGCAGAGCAGGTGTGCTGATTACAGGGTCCACTGACTTTCCCAGGCAAGGCAAGGTAATGAATCAGGTCACGGTCCATCCAGAGTCCAGTCAGGAGAAGACGGAGATGGGGTCAGTGTGTCAGGGCCCGGAGTGCATCCCTCTTCTAGGAGTTTAGCTGGCTAAGTTAGAGTTTAGGTGGCTGAGTCCAAGTCCAGCTCCTTTGCTGATAAGAGCTGTTGGGAAGAAAGCTAGGAGCAAGGGCCTGTCCCTCCTTTCCCTTAGGAACTGTTTTTAAGCAGAGACCTTGCCGCTGGCTCCTGCCTGTGTTCCATTGCAGCTGTGTAGCAGCTATGTCTATGGCTGATCTTGTACCTGCATGGTCTGGACCTTGACCCAGATGCACTGGTTCAGCTTCCCGGCTGACCTTGGATCTGTCTCATCACTATGGACTTCCTGGGGGATTGCTGGGCTGCATGAGGCCCACTGTCTTTGGCCCTCAACCTGACCTGGACCTGCCATTCTGCATCCTGGCTCCTTCTTGGCAAGGCCACTGTTTGTGCCTGCCTTCTTACTGCGTTCCGCTCCTGACTAGCCTTCTATGGTAGAGCAGCTAGCCCTCACTGGTCTCTGACACAGAGGCAGGACTGCCGACAAGGCTGCAATGTAGCTCCAAGGTCCACCCAGCCGTGAGTGAGACAGGTAGCAAGATTACAGAGCTGGACTTGAAGGAAAGCAGGCTTTGGCTTGTTGAGGGAATCTGGTAGGCAGTATCCCATGGGAGTTGACCTGGAGGGCGAAGGAGTCCAGGAGAGCTGGTCAATCTTCAAATACAACCTCCTCAAAGCACAAGTAGGGTCCATCTGATGTGTGGGAAGTCTGCCAGGCCTGGCAGAAGGCCAGCGTGGATGAACAGAGGACTCCTGACTGAGGTTGACAGCACAAAGGAAGTGCACAGAGGGCAGAAGTGGGGCCGGGCTGCTCTGGAGGAATAGAGCCATTGCCTGAGTGTGGTGGGCTGGAATCTGGAAAGCCCAAAGCTCAGCTGGAGTTGAAACTAGTGAGGAACGTGGAAAGCAACATGAAGGACTTCTATGAATACACTGGTGGTAGAAGGGAGCCTAAGAAAAAGTGGACCCTCTGCCAAATGGGGCAGGGGACCTAGTGACAAAAGGACACACACGGTGCCTTCCTTGCCTTGGCATTTACTTGTGTAAGGTCTGCTCTTAGGCCTTAGGCCTCTGAGCTTAAATCTGGCAAAATCTGGCAATGTGGAGCATTGTCCACAGTAGAGCAAGACTACGTTGGGGATCAAAAGGCAAGCTGGACATACACAAGTCCACCCGTGGGTCCACCTGAAATACAGCCAAAGGTGCTGAGGGAGCTGACCAAAGTCATTGCAAAGCTGCTCTCAACTTTGAGAGTCATAGTGAGGGAAGGTTCCTGATGATTTGAAGAGGCATATAGTACACCCCCCCCAGCTATCCGCCCTGAAAGGCAAGAAGGAGCCCCCAGAGAATTACAGGCCCATCAGCCTAATCTCTGTCCCTGGGAAGATCACAAAGGAAATCCTCACAAAAAACACTTCCAGTTGTACGAAGGACAAGAAACTGATTGGGAAAAGACAGCACAGATTTACCAAGGGCAAATTATGCCCAACCAACCTGATAGCTTTGTACAGTGAGATAACTATTCACTTGAATGAGCAGGGAGCAGTGAGTGTTGTTCACCTGGACCTAAGCAAGCTCTTTGCCACAGTTTCCCATAGTAACCTTGTAGACAAATGGTTGAGGTATGGTTTGGGTAAGTGGAAGATAAGGTGGGTGAATAACTGACTGGACGACAGGGCTTAAAGGGTTGTGATCAGCTGTTCAAACTGACTGGCAGTGAGTTTACTATTTGCGTTTCTTGGGGATTGATACTGGGGCCAATACTGTTTAATGCCTTTTTTTTAAAAGACCGCAGGTCAAGAGACATGGTCATGCCCTGCCACAGGCTCCTTCTGGTCTCCTCTCAACCCATCTCAAACTCCTCCCCATCAGTCTCTCTCACTCAGACAGCTACTCTGCATGCTTTCAGAGGCTGTTTGAGGCTATCTGCTTGTTTCTTCACTGCCCTAAGCGTACTCTGCATGCAGTGGGGTTCTTATAGTCGGTCTCCTACTTTCATGGCCCCCCCAGTGGTACCATGTGTTCTCCTTGGACTCTTTTTAACACGTCTGCTTCTTTCTTGGTCTCTGTGAGGCTACTCTCTGCGCTCTCAGCATTCTTTCAGTCTTTCTGCTATATTTTTTCACCTCTCCAAGGCTGCTGTATGCTCTCTGGGTCTCTTTCTTGCCTACTTTTTTCCACCTTTCGGAGGCTAGTCTTTGTTATCCTTCGCATTTGCAGGCTTTATGCTATTTTCTTACCTTCTCTGAGACTACTCTGTCTTCTCTGAGGTTCTTTCAGGCTCTCTTCTAGTCTCTCAGGCTCTGCAAGGCTTCTCTGTTCTCTGGGACTCTCTCAACCTCTCCACTTCTTCACTAGCCTCTCCAAAGCTGCTATGGCTGCCTTTCAGGATTTCGGTCTGTTCCTTCCTCTCACTGAGGTGACTTCGGAGCACTTTCAGTCTTTCTGCTCGTATCTCCGCCCCCCCCCCCCTTTTCTGAAGTTAAACTGGGTTTTCTGGGGCTGTTTCAGTCTCTCTTCAAGGTTCGTTGCATCTCAGCAGCTACTCTTCTTTCTCCTGCAACTTTTTCAGCCTCCCTGCTTGTTTCTTCCCGTCTCCAAGGCTATTCTCTGTTGCTCTTTTAGCCTCTCTCCTTTTTTAGCAGCTGCAGGCATACTCTCCTAGTGCTCTTTCAGAACCTCTGCTACTTTCTTGTTATTTTCAAGGTCTCTGGTGTGTTCACCATGGTTCTTTCAGGCTTTCTACTAGTTTCTTTGCCTCTTTGAGGCTACTCTGTGTTCCTCGAGTCTTTTACAGATTTTTGCTCATTTTCCCTCCTTTGATGCTACTCTTTGGGGCACTTTCAAGCTTTCTGCCCCCCCCCCTTTTTTTTTCTCTGAGGCCACCCTTGGTACTACTGGGTACTGGGTACCTCCTTTAATATCTCTGATACCTTCTTGTTATCGCTGAGCCTCTTTGGCATCTCTGGGGGGGGTCCTTTGCTGTGTCTCTTTCTTGGCCTCTTTGACACTGCTACATTTTGTTTCCTTGGGCACTTACAGGCTTTCTTCCCTTCCTTGAGGCTACTTTGTTGTCTGAATCTCTTTCAGACTCTCTGTTGCTTTGTTGGCTTCTGCTTGGCTCCACTGTTTGTCTGGGGATCTTTTAGACCATCTTCTACTTTCCTGGCATTTGGAGGGCTATTCTGTGATCTTTATCTCAGTGTTTAATCAATTTTCATGGTTTCTCTGAGACTTCTCAGTGTCCTCTGGATGCCTTTCAAGCACTCTACTACTTTGTCCTCCCTTTGACTATTCTATATTCTCTGGGACACTTGCAAACTCCTTCCTGTATTACCAAGCTCTCAAAAACAATTTGCTGGGGTTTTTTTATCTTTCACACCTATTTCTGTTTTATTAGAGTATTGTTTTGAAGGAGGATGAGAGAGGATGTGGTGGGGGGGATCTTTTCAGAGATGCAACAGTTTCAGGAGCTCTGGACTTCAACTCCACTGCAGTTGGAATAGATCTCTGCGAGTCACCTTTTGGAATTTTTTTGTCCCCTTTTGGTTTTGGTGGTAGTTTGGGTTAGGAGAGAAATGAACTCAGAGAGGCACCTTTTAAAAAATCCTTTATTTTTATGTCATCCTAGTAAAAATCTTTTATATAAAGGCGAAAGTAGGTATTGCATAGAAGAAACACTGGTGCAAACATCACCTGGCGGGAATGGCATATTGTTTCTTAGTGTCTATTGTCTACTGCACAACAGATGGCTAGCCCATAGGCAAACGTCTCCAGGTTTCCCCATGCCAGCTACAGGATGAAGCTGCTCAACTCTATGGAAAGAAGTTACATCAGAATTATGTGTGCCCTATTCCATGCTGCTCCCAAGAACCATCTGCTGGGAAAACACCCTTTTCCTCCGTGCCTTTTCTATGCCTGACCAATACATTGCCCAAGAAAGACCATGAGGATCAGTTCAGCTGCCCTCTGCTTGCACCCTTCCTGTGTATGAGTTTGTATTTCATGCATACAAATGGGGGGTGGACACAGGATAGGAGAGTTGGCCTAACATGACCATAGTCCAGGAACTTAATGCATGACATATACAAGGCATCTTCTGTCATCTTGGAGACATTTATGCCATTGTTTTTATCATCTCACATGCTACTTAGCTATGGGCACTTCTTTTGAGCGCCCTCCACCTGGGTGTCCTATAACTAACGGCCTTGGTACCACCAGGAGGGAACAGAATTCACTGCTATCACTTCAACAGCTTTCAAGTAGAGGTTCTTCAAACAGTTCTCCTATTATGTCTCTGCTTAAGTTCTGCTGCAGCTTCCAAGCATGAAGCACAGTGAGACAGCAGGTGTGTGTGTGTGTGTGTGTGTGTGTGTATATATATATATATATACACAGCACACTTAACTGTGCTAAGCAATATTAGAGATACAGAGAGGTATGCATTTATACAAATCAATATTTGTGTATATTAAAGATACCTTTACTCAGTATCAGTTTTTATTTAAAAACATGCTAAAAACTTATAGTTAAATAATCAGAGTGACATTTGGGGAAAACACACAGACAGCCACCCACCAGCAAAGCAAAAAAAGTGCATACATACATGAGCCAAAGCTCCCTTTGACCAGTTCACAGGACAGTTAGTGCCTTCTCTGACAAACTGACTGATGCAGCCTCACACTTTCCAGGGCTGTTTTTTGTTGCCTGGAAAATGGCATTACTTTTCTGCCCCTTTCAGGATGTCTGTCATCACCTGCCACATCAGAGAGTCAGCTAGAGACACAAACCAGCCCTGCTTTTGACTCCCTCCCTGTAGGTGGCTTCATAGAGATGAATACATGAAGCTCGTGTAACTATCTCACTTAATACTGTGCTTCAAATGCCAAAAGTAGTCATTAAAAAAAGATTTCAGGATCTATGCTGCTAGATCATGAAGTGGAATGAAGCATTCTAGAAAAATAAGTTTGGATGGAAGGCAAAGTAGCTGAGTTTGCAACTACACACTTCATCTCTGAGTTACTCATAAACATTTTTTATTTCCTTATTACTTTCACTAATATATTTTACCATTTTTTTGTACAAAAACTGACTGCAGATTAAAATTTAAGATGCGGCAGGTACCACTGTGCGACCCAAAAGGACAGAGATGATGCTCCTGCTCAGCCCTGCACCCTGCTCTTTTGAATGCCAGAGAAAGCTAGAGAAAGCTAAGCACCTCTGCCCAAAGGGAGAATGCAGTGGAGCCATCAGATGAAAATTGTCCTGTCTTTTCTTGCAAAAATGGGAACGCATCTTAGCAACTTTGGATACAGTCTTACATGTAGCAGCAAGTACACTGGGCATCAGAGCCCCTTCTTCAACATGGAACATCCATCTCCAGTGGGGCTCACATGCTCCTGGTCCCAATTTTTGTTAGAAATGGAAGTAAAACTGGATTCAGTTTCTGTGCTTTCCCTCTGCTTCTTCCCTTACTCTTTCCAAGTGAAATAGCTGAACCCATATGGCATTGTCTGCTTCAGTGGGAAACAAGAGCCCTGTGAAACTTTGGGCATAGTGCTCATATGGGCAAGGGCCATGCTCTAAGAATAGTAACTTCCTTCTTCACTGCAACACCCAAATTCATCTCTATCTATCTCCCACACATTCAACACTCCTTCCTGTCACACTGATTTCATAGGAACTCAAAAAATGTGACACATAAGCCACACAAAACATTATTGCTGCCAGATGTACAGATGCATGCAGGACCTACAAGGAAGATAAACAGGGGACTAAAAACTCCCAGATATGAAGTGGCTCAACAGCTATTTCAGCCCACAAGGAAAAGATAGGCTGAATGACACAATGAAAATGGTATCTTTTAAGAGTTTAAAGTATAAATATTCAGACTGGACATTAAGAGAAACTTGTTTACCAGAGGAGTAGTTTGATATGGCATAGCTCTGAAAGGCACAAAATCTCCATCCTCAACAGTTTCTGAAACTCAGCCCAATAATGTCACAGTAAACCCCATCTCACATAGATGACAGTACCCCTTTGAGAGTGACATTGGATGAGGTAACCTCTGAAGGTCACTTCTGACTGCTGCTAATACAAAAAGCAGTGTTTCTTTCAGAGCTGAGTCTAGCCCTGACTGGAGTTAAATCAGAACCTCCTCCAATGTCTGAGCCCTTCCTTCTTCCTTCACAAAACAGCAAAAACCTGAAACAAAGGTAAATGGGGCTGCTTGCAATGAAACAGTATTCAAACTAGAGAAATATATGTTCAAGTTTTCTAACAGGAATGTTGGTAAAAATATGCATTGCAGTGAACTCTGAACTACCCCATTGGATGGACTTGGCAATGCGTCAGCAAGAACCTATTCTGTACTGACGGTGTGACAACACATACTGTCTCTGAGTGCTGCTTTGGAAATTGCCCCTTTCCTGCATCATCTGGTCACCTTTAATCAAATTACCAGCTCAGGGAGACAGCTGTCATCTGCCTGAGGAAACCCCTTCAATGAAGGGCATGGCATGACAATGTTGCCATCAAATTGCTATCCCCTTCCCTCATATCCAGCAGCATGCCATGCCGTGGGCAAACTTTTTGAAACAGACAACACAATCTGTGAAGTCTGCTGCCAACTGGCCAGTAGGTCAGACTGCAATCTCTCTCCTTTGTGCGAGGGAGCAGTAACTTGCTTAGTCAGTACTTTTAGCTTTCAAAGTAGCATGACATCAAAGCAGCCAGACACTGCTTTGGGTGAGTAAAGGCATTGGAACTTTATCTCACAGGAGTAGGAAGCTCACCATCTGGTCCAATGGGAAGGCATTGCATTCCATCTGAGGAAAGAGTCTCTGATTTAAAAGGAACCACCTTTGTTACAGTAAGGGCATCAAGGCCCTGATAAAGGTAGACGATGCCTCCCCATGGACTTGAGAAAAGTTATGTCTTTATTTGCCAGCACCGTCAACTTTGAAAAACATGTCCTCTGGAGATCGCACAGTGGTTCCCAAATTAATGTACAATAAATGTGTAAAACCAAAAACAGTAAGAAGTTATAAGCCAGGCAACTAAATTCTAAGCTATATCCATCATAATCATCATCATCATTATCATAATAAAAAAGTATACACCGTAAGGTACAGGAAGCTGCAAAGCAAAGCAGCTTCAATTCCTAGGACTCTCAGAGTGGCTTTTCCGAGTCTTCCAGTAAATTGGACATGAGGGTTGAAAACTTAATGGAAGACTTTGAAGAATTCTCCCTTGAAGTTGAACACACATAATTTTTGCACATATAGCATGGATTAGTAGAGCAAAACATTTTCTTAAGAAACATTCTTAGAGCAGATCTATGATTTCGTGTAGAAAAACCATTTGTTTGGGGGGGCTGCCCCCCTCTTTGGCAAATAAATGGCAAATGTGAAACAGATAAAAAAATGAGTCAAATAACAAGGTGTGATAATAACTGGACAAGTAACAACAAAGTAGATCGGTCAATGGGACGGACTCCCTCAGCAGGGCTAGGCTTGATACTCTGCGGTCATTCCTTTTGTTCATTTTTATGATGAGACAGAAGGGTTGATGTGATAATGTTTCAGAGGCTTTAGGCATCATATTTTTTCCCAGTCCTGTGAATCTGCTGGAAGAGTGTCATGGAGAAGGCCATGCCAAGAATCTGAAGTAAAACAAACAATAAGGGCTTCAGTACAGGGAGGCTGCCAAAACTGCACTGCTGACCTGTGTTCATCGTCAAGCTGTAGTTTTAAAAGTCATTCTACACTAGTGGCATTTCTCAAGCTTCAACACTGATCAGTAAACTTCGATGTATGTTGTTCAGGCACACAGTGATGTCCAGAGATATATGCCTCAGAGCACAGATGGAGGCAAAAAGCTCTCAGGGCTCTTTGTCATACGTGCAACAATTTTTCAGAATCAGTACATACGAGTCACTCTTCCTTTTTACCCAACAACTTATGCTTGTTTAGCCAGATAACTATGACTGAAAACATCAGATTCAGGTATTGTCCCCCAAAAGTACAGCAGTGATACAGGAACCCCAAAACCTTAAGAGATTATGATGATACTTCTGCATTTCTTTTTTAAAACACATTAACCTACTCAGTTCAGTGGCCATGATTTGACTCATTTTAGCAATTTTTAGAACTTGCTTCCAAAATTTAAAAGAACAGTGTCCTAAGGGACAGCATAACAAATGGCTAAACATGGGAACTCCAAAGTGGTGCTTTGAAGTCAAAATGGAGGTAAGCAAAACCCCACTGTAGCATGTCTTCTTTGCAGGACTGACTACTGACCTGCTTCCTTTCTGAGTAGATGACCTTAAATGAACTCATAAAACAAATATGACAATTTTGAAATCATGATCAAACTCAAAGTGGTTGAGCACCACTTTTCACACAGCAGAATCAAGAATGCTGACAGCAAAACAAAGCCATGTTGACAAACATCATACCAGTATTACCTGCATTATGAGGATGCACATCCCAATCGAACCAAGGACATGCTTATTCTCATCGAACCAGGTCATAACTCTCTCATAACATCCCTGAAATGATGAAAGATGAAAATTGAAATCCCAAGGTCACATTTTCTTTCACGTGCATTCCCTCTATTTTCTTACTTCCCACCCCTCCCTAAGCCTTGACCTGGGCAAAGCGAGCATTACCGTTTTCCACACTAATTCAGTGGAGTTCCGTCCACAGTCTTGGGAGTTTTCCGTACAACATCGGTCTGGGACAGTGTTTTCTCCCAGCACTGGGTACCAATCCGTAAAGTCATTCACACCACAGCATTTCATCTATGGCAAAAGTAAAGGATTAATAAATTAACTTAACTAGCATAATTTGTGAATCATGCACCACCACAAACTTTTACTTCCACTAAACCACTGTGTATTTTCAAAAGGGCTGCCACAACACTTTTGTATTTTTAAAGTGCTTTGTGCTCAGTGATCACTAAAAGCAAATACTTAACATTTAAAAAAAAAAAAAAGAAAATAAATGGTCCCATGCCCAAGCTTACGTTAGTCTTCTTGTCACAGAAACATGAGCCCAAGCACCAAAACATAAGGTAACCTGCCCCCAACTGCTGAATGGCAAAAGCCTAGCTGCCAAAGCTGCAGTTCTACCTATGCAGGTTTTCCTGCTTCTCCTCTGTTTCAGATCATCTCTGTGCCTGTGATAGGCATAGAGAATCTCAGAGAGAGGTAAGCATCTTTCACCTTACAGAGTACACTTTGATCCTGGGTTTCACAGTACTCCCTGGCTGTTCAAGAGTGCAAAATCAGAAACCAAAGCTTGCATTAGCCATCTTTGAAACTTGGCATGGATGCCACAGTTAACAGACTGCAGCAGCCTTTATGGCCAAATTGTTATTTTTTTTATATTGAGAAAATATGTTACCTCTGCTTGAATGATATTCCATGCATTTTTCAGTCCAACATTATTTTCTGAATTGTATAGCTTCATACCTTCCTTCAAATCCTTCTTTGCACTCTCACTGACCTGTATCATGTAAAAAATACAGAAAGTCAATGCACTGCTGTTTATAGGAAAGGGCCAAATGGTAGAGACTTGCCTTCTCTCACCACAAACTTAACATGGGTAGAAAAGCTCCATCATAGCTTCAAGACTCTCACAAGTCAGTGGGACCTTTCAGCACCTGCCAAGGCCTAGTCTCTCCATCAAATTGCAAAATACTGGATTAATTCTCATGATATAGGAAACCAAACAGCTTCCCCTCTACTAAAAGCCCATCATACAGTCATAATCTGATCCAAACTAATTGAAGAATGATCAGGCAGGCTATAATAAATGGCCAATACAAAATCAATTGAAAAAGGGCATTATTATTGTTGTCCTTGTGGGGACAGGCTTGTAGCATTTATGACTTCAAACGTGCTCTTCTTTCTGGAGAAAGTTGGAATGCTTAATGGGAGATCTGAGATGTCCCATGTATAAATTTCACTCTGAGCCTGGAATCCTGGATGCAGGTAGGAATGCACCTTGGCTCTGACAGCAGTGAGCTGGCAGCAGTGAAAGGATTAACCTATGGGGTCCTGGCATAAAGGTCAACTATATTATAAGATCTGTTTCATCCTTCTTTGACATCCCATTCAAAATCAGAAGTTCACCCCAGCTCCCTGAAAGAGGCAGGCATCATAATGACAACGTGGGAAGAGATACAAATCTGGTAGGAGCTCAGTTTTAAAATCAGTCTGGACATGCTCATACTGTAAGGCTCTGTCCTGTGTTTAGCAGAGTTCTCCAGTTCCCCAAGGATTTTTCCAGTCTTACCTATCTGACAGGCCAGCCAGTTGTGCCTACTTCACTTTGTCTCCACTAGATAGCACATTCCTACAGATGGGCTTGTCATGGTTTAACCTCAGTTGGCAACTGAGCACCACACAGCCACTCGCTCACTCC